>NW_027186457.1:12909365-12934925 GCF_028583685.1 Petaurus breviceps papuanus | reverse complement strand
TCAGTTCTAGCCCTGAAAACAACCAAGGCCTTCTCAACAGCCTGTGTCTGTCCAGCTGACTGGCTGCTTTGGCCATCTGACTTCTGACTGTAATAATGGCAGCCCTAACATGTGTCAAGGCTAGCCCTTCCTGTAAGGGCAGGGTAGGGCTCTAGGAGGCTGGTGGGTACTGTGGACAGGATAGAGTGCTGGGCCTGGGACTAGGTCTCACCTCAGGCACTGGCCATGTGGCCTTGGACAAGGTGCTGTTAACCTCTGTCTGTTCCAACAGCACCCAACCTTCCAGAGCTGTGAGGGAGTCTAGGAGGCAGCCATGCCATCAGTGAGGGAGTCGGACAGACAGATCTATGTGACATGTGAAGACCACAGCACTTCCGTGCCCCGGCAGTCACCCTGAGATGATCATTACAAAAGAATGACACGCAGTGGGGGAAGCTGGGAGTTCAGATTTTCAAAAAAAGGACATCTGCCCCACCCCCATTTTAGCTTAATTAGACCTGTTAACATTAGCTTCGAATTGATTTGTAAAGCGATCAGGATGTGTTTTGTCATTAACACCCTGGAATCAATACCAATAATGAGAAGCAATACCAAGCCATACCAATTTTTTTCCTTTGGAGTTCCTTCAAAGATTGGCCTATAACACTGTGACTTAATAGGAAAGAAGGAAGGAAATGAGTATTTATTGTGCCAAATGCTTACAAATATTATCTCATTTTTCACCCTCACCACAACTCTGGAAGGTTGGGTGCTATTACTACCCCTGTTTTGCAGTTGAGGAAACTGAAATGGACAGATGTTAACAGCGACTTGTCCAAGGTCACATGGCTCGTGCCTGAGGTCGCATCTGAACCCAGGTCTTTCTGAGCCCATGCCCAGCACTCTATCCACAATACTAACTGGCCTAGCATACAGTCAATTCCCCACTCCACCCTGCCCCTCCTCCAAAAAAAATCTAACTAAAAAAATCCCAACAAAGCAGAAATACCCACGCTCTTAGATATGAATTACTTGGTACTGAGGTACAAACCTTTTTTTCCCTGTCTACTGTAAAAATACATTCTCATAAAGAGGCCCTTTTTAACGGTTACATAACAATATACCAATTTTGAGTGAAAAGCCAGACATGAACAACAGACCAAGGACACAACAATTACCTGGACTAGAAATCTGGTCCCGGTATTTTGGAATTTCATCATTCAGCGTCTGAAGCATAACCCACATTGTGAAGGAGAAGAGTGCAGCGAGGAAGCCGTAAAAGGCCAGGTAGAAGAGTAAAATCAAACCTGCAAGGACAAAACACTTGTGAGTGCCCCTCTTCAGCACAGACCTGACAGCTAAGAGGCCAGGCCCCAGATTCAAGCTCAGCCATGCAACAACAGCCAAGTATCCTCCCGGCTGGGCCCTCAGAGGCTTAGGCCAGCGGAGACACCCTCCCGCGTAGCTCTGCTTTTCAAAGCCTCAGGGAGCAACTCAAGGCCTCTGCTTCCAAGCAATCTCTGAAAACAACGGACATGAGGTCGGTGTAGGCCTCGCACAACAGCGGGTAAAACCAAGGCCTGGACTGGGTGGAGAGCTGCCTGGCCTTCAACCCGAGAAGAACAACAACTTTCTACATCCTTGGTCTGGTTGTCTCTTTTAACAAGAGGGTGGGTCTATACTGGGTCATTAATTCATTTCTGGACCCGGAAGCAATTTGGCTCAAATAACTATAGAATCAAAGCTCTAAAGGCAAAAAATGGTCATTGCTGTGATGTGGGTTGTATATAATCAATTATTAATGTTTTTAGTTAAAAAACAACCAACAGGTTGGTGCTTTATTTAAATAAAATCCCAGATTACTTGAATTAACTCCCCCCCCCCAGTATAGACACAATCCCAGTTCCTAGTCCTCATTCTAGTGGAAGGGCTGGAGCTGGGCTAGTTAACCATTGGTATTTGCATTGCTGAGGCATTCTGTTTCAAGAAAGGATGGAACAGTTAAAGCATTCTTTTCTTGATTCAGAGTAAAGTTTTTACCAGAAGATTAAAATAGGGGGAGAGGATAGCACAGAAGAAAGGCAGCAGGGTCACCTTCAGACAGCATCACTTCCCTACCACATACCAGGACCCTGTTACAGAAAAAAGAAAAAGGAAGACTGAATTCAAAGAAGGCAAAGAAGGGAGAGAGAGAGAGAGAGAGAGAGAGAGAGAGAGAGAGAGAGAGAGAGGTGTCACAATCCATGTGATCAGGCAAGACAACACAGATTGAACTTTGAAGTTTACAAATTTGCACAAAAATTAAGACTGACAGGAAAACTCACCTGAATTTTGATATAAAGTTTTATCACACCATTTCCTAGGAACTGACATAAACTTCCAAGATAAATACTATAGTTGGGTATTTGGAATCCAAACTCAACAGATAAATCAATCCCCTGCCCCACACCTTTCACATGCATTTTCCATTTTCTTTGTTTTTCAGGCACACTAATATTATATCACACTGTTGGCACAACTGCTAACTGTTCAAGCTCCTGTTGAAAGCAATGTAGAACTGCCCCCAAAGTTACTAAAATGTGCAGATATCCTTTAAACCAGCAATACCATTACCATATCTTTATACCAAAGAGATAAGAAAAAATTACCCATGTGCAACTGAAAAATACTTTATGGGCTGGCTAGGTGGTGCAGTGAATAGAGCACCAGCCCTAGAGTCAGGAGGATCTGAGTTCAAATTTGACCTCAGGCACTTAACACTTACTGGCTGTGTGACCTTGGTTAAGTCACTTAACCCCAACTGCCCTTTCTCCCCCCCTCCAAAAAAGCAAAATTATATATATATATATATACATATATATATATTTTATTTTATATTTGTTCCATGGGGCAGCTAGATGGTACAGTGAGTAGACTGGAGTCAGGAGGACCTGAGTTCAAATCCAGCCTCAGACACTTAACACTTACTAGCCATATGACCTCGGGCAAGTCACTTAACCCCAAATGCCCTCCAAAAAAAAGCCATAAAATAAAATCTACACTATATTTGTTCCATGTATTACTTTCACATATTTTACATTTAAGCAACTTTTTTTGTAAAGTCACTACAGAACACTCATGTGCCAAAAGATGTATGAAATGAACAGCTGCTGAGAAACCCAGATGGACTTGCATGAACTGATGCAGAGCTGAAAGAAGCAGAACAAGGCAAACAATAAATATGATAACCACACCGTATAGACAAACAACTCGGCATGACTCAAGAACTGGCACCAAGGCGGCAATAATCGCCACTCCAGAGGCCTGACACCCCCACCCTCCTGGTAATGGCCCCAAGACAAGATCCGTGACACCCTGGTGGGTGTGGTCCCTGTGTTTTTCTTCTTTTTCCAATGGGGGGAAAGGAAGAAGGGAGGGACAGAAAACAAGTACTTCTTGGTTGAAAAAATTTTTTTAACTGTTTCAAATCAAGCTTAGGGAAAATATAAGAAAATATTTAAAAGACTCTTAAAACATCTATGTAGATTTGAAATACTTAAAGGTGATGTTAATGGATGGTCCAATGTGCTTTTGCAACACAGCCGGTCCTGTCTCACATCTGAATGTCTTTTCCCTAAACTGAGGTATTGCTCCCTTGATGTAGAATGGACTTGACAAGACCAAAATAATAACAATAATAATAAAACTTAATAGCAACAGCTTGATCAAAGGATATTTCTGTGCTTCCCACTAGGAAACAATAATGACTCTCCCATCCCCCACAGCAGTAAGTTATTTTTAAAAACCTACTAGTTTAAAAGTTAGTAATCACAACTACTGACTAAGTTGTAATTGCCACTTCTGCCAATAGGTGATTTTCACATAATTTCACAGAAGCCATTTAAGCGCTTAAGATTGATGTGGATCTAGCTTAGGAGAGTGAGAGCACTCCTGAGGGCAGGGGACGTGATCTGTAAGATGTCCCGATCCACTTTGTATTCACATACTGAATGTATCTCAGAGCGCCTTTGAAATATGTTTTCAGAAGGTTAAGGAATATAGATGACCTAGAAGGTCTGAAGAATACAAAAGCAGACCTATTATTATTAGCACAGCATTCAGAAGGTTTCAATGTTCCAGGATATTTTTAAGAAGGTAAATAAATTACGAGCTATGTTAAAATACTGTTAGATGAAGTCCACTTAATGACTGCATTTTGCTACAATGTTTTATTCATTCTCATATTCAGCAAGTATTTACTAAATGCCTATTACATACAGACCAACTGTGTTTGGCAAGCTCTGGGAACACAAATGGTTCCAGTGAAGAAATAGACATTCATAGAAAAGTCAGTCCCATTTCTGTGTAAGGTGGATGCAAAGCAATTCCAAGGGAGAGGCCATCAGCAAATAGATGGGGAAAGGCCTGGAAAAAGCTGGAGATTCTGAGGCAGAGATAAGGAGGGAGTACATTCTGAGCATGGGGAACGAGTGTGGAGGTGAAGACGAGATGTGTGTAGGGAACAAGGAGTCTGGAAAGGAAAGCTGGAGCGCGCTCATGGAGGGTCTGAGGACCAAACGATGCAGTTCATTTTTGCCCTGAGCTGGGTGGGGACTAGACTGGAGAAGGGCGAAAAACGAGGAGCTCTGTTTTGGTCACACTGGGCTTAAGATCCCTACAGGATGTCCAGATGGAGATGTCCATAAGGCAGTCCCAATCCGAGACTCCCCAGTTCAAAGATGGCGGCTGAATGCACAGGAGCCAGAGAGAGAACAGAGCAGAGGAGGCCAGAGCAAAGCCAAGACTGTCTTCACTGCTGGGGGTGATTTGGAGGAGGGAGGGCTTAGAATATCAAGGAGCAGTTGATCAACATTTTGTAAATTTTGAATATTCTCAAATGTTTTGATGAAAAAGAAAATGGTTTCTACAGAAAATGAAAACCAGACATGTTTAATACTCTCTGTCAAATATTGTCTTACTTTTAAAAACGTCTGCAAGTTTGTCCTAAAATTAAACTGAGAGATAGGGACACACATGAACACAAACGCTGTTCTCCTGGTGACCACTGCACCCGTCAGAGCTGCTCCCAGGCCCAGGCCAATTCACCAACTCTTCCTCCCTTCCTGATCTGGACTTCAGAGGTAACCACTGAGTGTTGGACTACTCAACTTCTGCCTCATTTCATCACTGATCGTGCTTCGCCAAACTCCAGCCCTGGGTTGCTTCTACTACAGATTTCTGTCCTCCGGTATCAGCTGGACCCTCTTTACTACTCCCCAATCAAGCCTGTTTCCTTCCCCAACAGCTTTGGTTTTCTTTACGCCTCCCCACAGCACTGTTTTTCTTATTCCACAAGGGACTGGGAAAAGAGGCTAGTGAGGGCGCTCCCTTTTCTTTCCCTCTCTCCATCCTCCATCCTCTCTACCTCTACTCCAGTCTCAGATGATCAAGCCTTCGAGTCCTTGACTTGTTTCTCTGATCCCTCTCTCCACAAGACTTCATCCTGTCTTGTCGTCTCTTCTCACCTCAGTCCGTTCTCCCTTCGGCTTCCTTAAGTGAAGGTCTGGATCTCCCCCCACAACACTCAATAATAAATCCCAGGGATTACCCATCACCTCCAGGATCCAAGTGCCTGGCCTCGGAAGCCCTTCCTACCTTCCAGTCTTCTTACTGTTTTCTCTCCACTCACCCCCTACTCCATACTGCCACACACTCCATCTCCTCCTTACTCGGTGCATTTTCTTCCACTGCCCCACCACTCCCACACCATCCCCCATCCCTGGAGCTCTCCCTTCCTCATCTTGGCCTCCAGGCTCTCTTCAAGTCTCAACTAAAAGCCCACCTTCTGCAAGACTTCTGGTCCCCCTTAACTCGAAATGCCTCTGAATCACCAAGTTAACCGGAGAACACCTTGTTTGCACACAGTTGTCTGCATGTTTGTCTCTCATTCCTATTAGGCCCGTGATCTGCTTAAAGGCAAGGTCCTTGCTTTTGCCCCTTTTTGTAGCCCTAGGGCTTGGCCACAGTGCCTGACACATATCAGGCTGTCTCTGCACCGCCACCACCTACCAAGCCTGGGGTGCACTTTCCTCTAAGAATCTTTCAAGTCCACTAAAACTTAGTTCAAACAAATGCTACCTCCTGCACCAGCCTTTCCAGAGCCCTTCCCCTGCTATACGCTCCCTCTGCCTTTCCCCTAAAATGGTGCTATGTCACACCATCTGTAGTGAAATAGCGGCAGAGAGAATTTACAGGAAACTGTGTCAGTTCTTGGTTAGTCACATGCTCAATACAAAAATGTCATTTTTTCCTTTGTATTGATGTTTATGTGTGTACTGTAAGTGTGATTCAAACAAAACAGAGCCACACACTGAAAAGCTGGAAAACTTGCTTAACCAGACTTCATGCTGAGAATATATAATTCTACCAACTACCTCTCAGCAATGGGCTGAGCAGACTTTCTTCTTTTGTATCCTTCCTAAGGCAGGGAAGTGATTAAATGTTTCCCACCCCCCCCCCCCAATTTAACACCCATTTATTAAAAAGTTCTGAGAGCAAAGCAGGAGATACAAAGACAAAACCTAAAATTCATCCAGGCCCACAAGGAGGGGTAAACACCTAAACAGATACAAAAACACAAGACAGAATTATTGAAGAGCTCAACTAAACAACAGGGAAGGGTAGAGTCTGGAAGCATGGCAAGTAGCACCTGGAAAGGTTGACTAGAATCCGATTGTGAAGGGTTTTAAAATATCAGAGTGAGGAGGCTATTTTATCTTCTTCAGGACAACAGAGAAGGCTAATGGCCATTTAGTGAATGGGTCAGATCTAGGCTCTAAGGGCATGAAAAGTAAGTTAATAATTAGCCACAAGTCACAAATAGGATGAGGGTGTGAACTGTCAGAGTTCCCCATTGAGAGAGTTGAAATAAGAAATTAAATGGGAATTTTTGGGGAGTTTTGGGGAAGCTGTAGACAACATGCAAAGGTCAGCAGATGACACTGAAAAACTTTAGAAACCCAGAAATGCATAAAATACATGTGCAGTATTGTATAATATCAACATATTTTATTTTTTAAAACCATAATAATTCAGACTTCTTCTCTGGGATGAAGGGAGGGCCAGAAATTTTATGTGGATTTTCCAGATCACGAAGGGGCATAAGCCCATCAACCCCTGAGATGTGCAAGAGATAACTGTAGAAAGTTTACTATTGTGGTTATTACTATGTTAGCTAAAAAACACACTGACATTTGAAAAACACTATTTATAATGTTACTTGAAAATAACATTATGTAAGTTAATCACAAGACATTTGAATCTGGACAATACTTCGGGGGGGGGGGGTGTGGTGTGCTGAGGAGAAAGGAGAGTGACATATCAATCCAAAACCATTACTTAAGGCTACCATAACCTGTATCAGGTTTTGGAATACATTTTCATATTTACATTTGAATGAGTAAGCCCAATACTCTGAAATTTAAAATTGAAATAAAATTAAGTCAAACTGATTTAGAATTAAAGATCTATATCTGCAAGAGACATGAGCATTATTCTAGTCCAATAGTCTGATTTTACAGCAAGGCAAAGGAGGCCCAAAAGTGACATTCTAGGATTTCGGCTTCAGAATCTTTTTTAATACCTACCTAAGGTGTTATTTTCCTTCCAGACCCATTCTTCCCCACCTGCAAATGTAGAATCTTACATTTCATACTGATGTGAAGTTGGGTTAGGAATATGGCATTCCCTGTTCTCTCTCCCTGGGAGGATGATGCTGTCTTACTATTATTTAATATTTAACAAGGCTCCAAAGTATGTGTATATGCATATCTACACACATAAAAGCTCATTCCACCCTTATGAAAACCTTGTAAGACAGGTGCTCCCAACCTCTAGAGATGAGGGAAGAAGCGATTCAGTGACAAGGCCTCAGCAGTCGGGCTCAAGGATAGCAGGGTTTCCCCTAGGTCAAATCTCTCCCCTTTTCTGCCAACCAGCCTATAAACCATATGCTGACTAACAATAAACAAAAATAAAGACAAAGTCAGCAAAGGCACCAAAAGATTGCTTCTGTGCTGGATCCACTTTGGATAACTAAGTCACTAAGAGACAAGAATCAGGTCAAACTCTACCATCCTCGAGAGCCCTCAGATGGGGGCGGCTTAAGGGACTGGGGCTGGGGCACAGGGAATGGGAGATGGGACTGTGGTCAGGCAGAGAGAAGACTTTCTACTTATTTACTTATCCCACTCTAAAAACAGCTTCTGTACAAATTCACACAAACACCCTAGACCATGACAAGCAAACACGGAAAGCAAGAGCAGGGAAGAGAAAAGTTTCCTTAGTCTATATTCTGCTTCTCACAGCACAATATGCTTTGCATACTAGGCATCTATAAACAATTTTCATATAATAAATACTCATAATACATAAGCATTTTCTTTAATTTTAATGCCTTATCGATACTTAAAGTGAATGTTACTCTCCCTCCCCACCAAGGTTCATGAAACAGTTAAGCAACAGTTAAACAACCCAGTGAAACCATGACATCCACCATGACTGACAGTACGATCAGCACCCCACTGCCCTCACCACTCGAGCAGTGAAACCATTTATCAGGCTTCTGAAACCCGAGGGGTTTTTTTCCCTTTAAATAACTGATCACCCCACAAAGGCTGCTCTTGGTTTTGTTGTCTTGCCCTTGAATCAATTCATAAACGTCTTCCCAAGTTTCTCTGAATTTCTCAGTTGTTTCTTATGGTGCAATAATACTAAACTGTTCAGTGACCCAATGGGCACCATCTTTCTTGGATATTTTGGGACCTAAGTTTCCTTGGAATAACTGCTCAGACAGGATCCAAGTATCCCACATTTCTATGATGTTTCCCAGACACTGTTCACAGTCCTACCCACAATCTATAGCTTTATCCTCAAAGCAGAACTGTGAGTTACAGACTGGTGAGCCCAAGGTGACAGTGGCTATCCAGTTGTCACCTACCAGCAGAACTGAGCTCAAAGGTAATCCACAAAGTTCAAATCACTTTTCAAAAAAATAAGTTAAAACCAAGTCACCTGAAACAATAATCAAGTGGCAAAAATTCTAGTACAATAAACCCAAGTGTGAATATTGACCTAGGAGTTCACCCTAATAGGATTTTAAACAATTGTCTTCCACATTCTGTGGTGATTCATTTTTAACTTTTTATACCTGCAAACTAAGCACCATAATTTTTTTTTTTGGCCAAAACTGACATCAGGATAAACAGAAGTCAAAACTTTAGATGCCGATTTCTCCTCTCCCATCATTCTCAGAACAGTCTTTGAGCCCTCCTTAAGGATCTAGGGAACAACTCAGTATCATGTAATAAAACTGTTAATACACCCCTGCCCAATGTGCTTTGGCATCTGGTTCGGTGTGAGTACTACTGTGAGAGGGTCTGATGTGGGGCTGGCAACAGGGGAATAGCATGTGAAACAGTTTGGGATTGAGGGAAATGAGTAAAGACAAAAGTTGAAAAAAAGGTTTCCTCTAATATTCAAATAAAAATGGTAACCTAAAAATCAGAAATGAAAAAAACCAACACTGTAGAGATACTGTGCACTTGACAGCAAACAGCAACTAGCTCAATCATACCCACATACTGAACCTACACAACAGTTAAGAAAAACATCCTAGGACTTCTTGTGACTGATGACAAATGCAAGCCTGCACGTCTCTAGTCTTCTACTTGCTCAAAGGCAGGAAAAGTGCAGGTGGAGGTTTTTCCAAGAAACAGTTACAGGGAACTATGTTCACCAAGAATCACTTTACTTTACAAGCTTTCCCCAACACACCGCACACTCAAGATGGGGGAGGCACGGGGAGCTAACAAGCTGAGAAAAAAAACTGGGGGCAGCAGAGCAGCAGGACGGTCCCCCCATGGGCCCGGAGCCCCACCTTGGGCTCCAAACGGAGCTGGCGATGCTGCTGAGACCTGTTTTCCCTGAAGCCTGTTTTCAGTTCTGGTGAAGCACTAGAACAGCCTAGGCGGGCACAGCCAAGGTCTGGGCCTGCGGGGACACCTTTGGACCCAAAGAGTCTGTTCCTGAGCACTTACTTCCAGAAGGCCATTAATAACAAAGTCCCCATATATGTCAAAATATGTACAGGAGCACTTTCTGTACAAAGCAGATGCCACCCATGAGGGATGGTTAAACAAATGATGGTACGTAAATGAGCCGTAAGAAACCCTGTGATGAATACAGAGACACATGGAAGGACCTATATGAACACAATGAACCCAATGCTCGAGCTTTAAAAAAAACTAATTTCAAACACAATATAGGAGACGTGGTGAGAGACCAGTTTGCCTTAAAAAGATCAACAATTTAATTTACTGACTCATTTTTCCATTCAGAAATCCTGGCATTTTTGTCAATTTTTAAAATATGCCCTTTTGATATGAGGTATGTAAAAGTTAAGCCAATACAGCTTTAAAACCAAAAGTAAGCTCTACAAGAGATTTATAAATATTCATCATCTTTAATCTAGAACTACTAGGAAAATCCTCAAAAAAACATACTCAACTTTAGAACTGTTTATTGTTTTATTTGTATGGTCCCCAAATACTTTAAAAAAAAACATAGTAACTGGTCATAATGAATGGAATTCCTGGATGAATCATTGTGGAGGTTTGATGGGATTTTATTTCAAATTTTTGAAATCAATATTTATGAATAATATCGCTCTATTTCTTGAAATGCAAATTTACTGTTCCATATTTTGAATCCTTTCTTATGTTCTGCTATGCACATGACATGCTTTCCCCTCCTTTCTTACTTTGTATTTAAGTTCTAATATTTAAGTTTATGACATGTTTTTGTTTCTTTTCTTTATCCCATATTTGTGTTCTGGTGTTTGAGTCCAAAATAAAATTAGAAAATAAAAATAAAAAGATCTCAGGACAGTAGAAACATTAGAATGAACTTATTCTAATTTTAAACAAATTTTTTAGTAAAATAAAATTTACTTACAAAGTAAAAAAAAAAATAACATTGGTATATATAGCTATTCTTCTGGCAGAGTGCTTTTCCCCCCTCAATTTTTGAGAATAATTTGTGTAGTATTAGTATTGTTCTTTAAAATTTGGAAATAATTTTCCTCTGAATCCATCAGGTGAAGGAGGAGGTTATGTTCTTTCTTTTCTTGAGATTGGTTTAAGATCTCTACTGGGTTTTCGGTTACTTTATATTTGTGAAGGTTTGAGGGTATTCATTGATTTCTTTTATGTCTCCAATTTTGTTAAAAGCCCGTGGTTATGCAGAATAGGGTCTCAATTCTTTTGGTTTAGCTTTGATTTCTCCTTGTCTATTTTTTGTTGTTGTTGTTGATTTGATTTTCCTGCCCTCTTTCTTTTTAATCAGACTGATTTGTCCATTTCAATAGTCTTTTCAAAGAACAGTTTGTTTTATATGTGATTTCTGTAGTTGTTTTGGGGTGGATATCTAGTTTATCTCTTTCTCCCCTAATTTTTAAATGTCTCTTCTTTGTAGTAATTTTAGGTTTGTTCATTTGCTTTCTAATTTTCTTAAAATGCATATTCAGTTTATTCATCTACTCTATTTTGCTCATGTATATCTGTAGAGGTGATTTTTCAGAATGCTTTAGCTGCATCCCAGAAATTCTGGTATTGTTAGGTCATCACTATCACTTTTTTCACCGAATTATTGTTTTGATTATTTGTTCTTTGTTCACTATCCAGGGTGGATTTCATTAAGGTTTTCTTTCTGGTCCCTGAACTACTACTTTTATTTTGTTACATAATTTTTTTGTTGCAATCTCAGCCCTGATACATGGCCAGTTTTTGTAAATGTTCCATTGTTGCTGAGAAACACATATATTCTTTAGCAATCCTATTAAAAGGCACTACAAGTCTTGTAGCTCCTGTTTCTCCTGCAATTTGTTCTACTTTCATTTCTCTTTCTGTTGACATTGTTTAAAACTGACAAAGGAATATTTTGAGGATGATGCTTTTAAGAACATTACTATATCTTCAAAAGAATAGTGAATTTATTCTAAAATTTACCTTTACTTGCTATGCTTGTAACCTTAGTCAAAATCGAGATCTTCTACTAACTACCTTAATAACAAAAAGTTAAAACTAGGTTATAGCCAGAATCAGAAAGATAAGCTATCTGTTGAGTTTTATCAAAAGTTTCACTGCTATGGCCACTATAGAAAGTCAAAAACCTCACTAATTTCTAGAGCACAGAAATGTATAAAATGAAAAATTATGAAAAAGTAGCAGGAATTCTACCAGCACGAACACCTTTAAATGTAATCCAAAACAGCCATTGGGGGGAGAGTTACTTTTCAATATCTGATCAATCCAAGTCTAATTATTTAAGATGGGAACAAATCTCAGCCTTCCCCTAAACTCTGGGGTCTATAAAGATACTCTAAGGCAAGGATTTAGTTGATCTATGACTTCAAATAATCACTGCTTCTGTATTAACATTTTAATTAAAATAATCCAGACTGCTGCAAAAGAACGAAGGGTTTTTGTATTTAGAGCTACAGAAGACTTCAGAGACCAAGGAACCAAATCTCTTTTACACGTTAAGAAACTGAAGCCCAGGCAGGTGAACTGCACTTGCCCAAGTTCAAGGTAGGATTTGAACCCAAGCTCTCTCTCTCCCCAGGGTCACTGATCTTTCCTCTATGCTGGCTTTTCCTCCTGAATGATGAGTGAGTGATGGTGCATGTTTTCAAGGTGGTGACACAGAATTTCAGAATGAGAAGGCATGTGTACAAATATACATGTTCAATGAACCCACACCTTACTTTAACAAGAATCTTTTCTCTGACGTTACTGGAAGATGGCCTCTAGGAAGGAGGTTCTCTTTAGAGCTTCCCTATTCCTATGCCCATTCCAAGGTCGTGCCAGTACCACACCACCTTCTTCCCACCACAGCCTGTCCCTTCTCCTCTTAAGGTCTCTTTCTGTCATCCTTCTGGTCATCCAGACTTGACATCTTCCTCTCCACTTATCCATCAAATCAGCTGCCAAGTCTTTGATTCTCTCTCCTATGATGTTTCCCTTGGACAGAGTTGTGGCTTCCTCACCCTGTTAGAGAAAGGCCCTCTCCACAATGAGGTTCCAACTCACCTTTTCCAGACTTATTTCAGATTATAATTGCTTCTCTAATGCTTGTTTTGAAAATGTCAATTTTGTTCCAAACTGATTGATATATTAGGGAACATTTGGGCATAAGAGCATAAGTGCCTGTGTCTGATTTTGTCTGAAAAAACAGCTTGAATGCAGAAAACTGTGTGCCACTTGTCAATAATTCACAAGCTGTGGATCTTCTGGTGCCCATTTCCACAAGCACACTTCAGGTCTTTTTCAACATAAACAACTTTACTTATTGTATATCTCCCGGGGCTGAGTAGAAACCATTGGAAAAGGAGGGCTGGCTGGGACCCACGATCTTCCTCTGCCCCACAGCCCCTGAGTCTCAGAGCTGTAAACCACTAACTGCCATTTTACCAGCCTGGACCCTATAGGAACTGGACCTGAGACCAAGATGCTGCCATTATTTACTGTAGTATTTTATGTATTTTTTAATCATTTAATAAGCATAAAAATGTGCTATCATTTTTTAAAGTTCCCAGCACATTCCCATCCAAAGGGGATTAAAAGTCAGTGAAGCTGAGATTCAAGGTGATCAAGCGGAAAGACACTGCAATGGGCCAGGTCTGCTAAGGGTGTATTTCCTGGCCCTGTCTCACCACATCACATGGCTGTCTGACCATTACAAGGCCCTTCCTTCTCACTAGGCTATGGGCTGGCTGTGGGCGAGCCCAAGCATTAATTAATTGAGCCGGTAGACTATCTGCCTAATGGGAGGCTTGATGAGATCATCTCAAAGACCTCTGTCAGCAATACAATTCCATAAAAACCACCTTCTTCCCACAGAGATGCCCGCCTCCTCTAACACTGCCAGTTTATTTCCAATGAACACACTCAACTTCAAATGACATACGCACTGTGCCCTGACAGGTGACGGGTGTTACTGATATGACCTTCCTGGGCCAAGGCAAATCTTGCTCTTTCCCCCACAGTGCATGTCCTGTAAAGCTTCCACAGTGACTACGCTTCCCAGGACAAAGGACAGCAGGAAGGCTTCTCACAACCATGGGACATTGGGAAACAAAGCTGACCTGGAGCTGGGCAGCCAGGGCAGGCGGAGTGCGATGCCACAAGCAGAGCACTGACTAAGGCACCTCATGGAATGAAAGCAGGGGATCCAGAGGGAAGGCACCCAGAGAGCCCCGCATTCAAAAAAGAGGTAAGTCTGAAGCACCCGGGGACGATGACTGAGCCAAAGAACACCGGCCCAAAAAACCAAGAGATGACAGTCATGATGTCCTCATGCCAGCTGTGAATCCCACCCATTCTGGGCTCTGGTAGATGGTCCTACACAAAAGGGGTGACACAAGATGACACCAAGGTCCATTCCAGCTCTAGCAGATAAGAATCAGGAAGGGCGCAAGCGGGGATTGGAATCCAGTCTTCAGGAATACTGAAAACGGCAATCGACAGTCAGGAGATCTAGGTCTGAATCTGGATTCATTAACCTCTCTAAGCCTTATTTTCCTCATCTCTACAATGGAGCTGGATGAGATTCTAAGTCCAGCCTCCAAACTGTGTGCTTTTACTTCATGCATCGTCCATATAAATGCCACTTGTCACCAACATGATTTAGAAGTAGATTGTGTTGTGTGGGTGTTCCAGTGTACAGGTATAGGGAGTTCAGCTTTCCCAAACTGGCCTGTGGCCCCTGAGCAAGCACTGGAGACAGACCAAAGAATGCTAACACTGCCAGACATGAAGTAGTGACTGCTTACTGGGGAGACTAGCCTGGCAAGCCCTTGGGAGATGGGAATGGAGCCCCCACTCCCCTCTCATTCCCAACCCACCAGAGAATGGAATGGGGGAGAGTGGCACAGTTGAAGCCCTACTTTTAGCAACAGACTCAGCAGGCAGCAAATGTCCTTAAAGTAAGAGTTTGGATTTCTTGCTGTGTGGTGGAACTGCATTAAAACCGGACAGCTACAGAAACAAAAACCTTGTCATCACAGCTCAATTGTTAATATGAATATACTGTAAAACAGAAGTGTCATACAGCTCCCAACAGGCCCAAGTGCAGCTGAACCAGATTAAAATGTAACTGGGAAAGTACTTTAAAAATAAATAAAAATACAATAAACCATAGTTAATATTACTTCAAAACTAAATCCATATGCCACCTGCAAGGAATCGTAGGTTTATTTAGAAAAAGATATTATTTTAATAATAGAAAATATTTAATATTTCTAATAATTAACAGTTTTAATATTAAAATCACTCCATTTAAACACATGTGTGTGTGAGTGTGTAAAAGGGCACCATTTACTGGGCCCCATCCTTAGCTGAGTTTGACATCATTACTGTAAAACACACCTAAAAAAGTGTCACTTCAACTGAGATGTTTGCAAGTTATTTTAAAGATCTCCAAATAAAATCATATTACCAAATACACAGAATTAGATGCTCCAATCAGGTGTGACAGAGGCATTTGTTTAGCACTTGCACCATGCCAGGCACCGACACATGCTTTGGAATTATTCTCATTTTATCCTATTATTGACTCCATTTGGCAGCTGAGGAAACAGAGGCATACAAAGTTTAATTGACTTGCCCAGGATCCCATGGCTAGATCTGAACTCAGGTGCTCCCGCCTCCAAGCCCAGCACTCTGCCCACGGTGCCATCTAACTGCCTAACGGTGGGCAGAATCCTCACTACCTCTACTGCCTTACCAGGCATCAAACCGTAAGTGGCTACCATTTGGATGACACTAAGAACTTGTGTTACAAAGATAAAAGGGAGCCGGCCCCTACCCTCAGAGAGCTTATTCTCCAAGGCAAAGATAACGTGTGCATGTGTGAGCATACCCATGATGTTTATAAAATGAATACAAGGTAGTTTGGGGAGGGGACTTCCTCTGGAAGGTGAGAGGTGGCTCAGGAGTCTGGAAGGAAGTCAGGGATGCAGAAGAGTAAGGTAGAAAGGCAGAAGCACGGTAGAATGCCCGGGCTGGGAAGGGCTCTAACCCCAACTAGAGGAGGGAGCAGGCCACGTTCACACTGGCCCTTTCACGAAGCTGCATCGGCAGCTGTATGAAGGATGGACCAGGGACAAAAAACAAACAGGAGGGGGCTGTGAGAGTGGGGAGGTGGTGTCTGTCTGAGGGTGAGGAGCCCGGGCAAGAGACACCAGGGAGATCTGGTGCCGAATGGGGATGCAGCATTAGTGAGAGGGGAGAAGGAGACTTCAAGGCTGCCAAGCTGGGCGAATGAACAGAGGATGGGGACTTCGACAGAAAGAGTTGTGGGCCATACAATTCAGGAGGGGTTTGGGGGCTGTGGCCCAGGAGACTGGACTTGGGTGTGAGAAGTCATCGGTGTACACATCACTGAACCCACGGCTGCCAGAGGAGAGGCCACGTGGAAATTTTAAAGTGAAAAACAAAGACAGGCCAGGACAGAGGTGTGATGATAAATTCCTGAAGGAGACTGAGGAGTGACAAGGCAGGGAGGTAGGGAAACCATAATGACAGTGGCATGAAAATGCAGAAGTGGAGGCAGCTTTTCAAGGTGCTGTGGCTGAGAAATGGAAGAAAGGTCTGGGCCAATGGCTGGCAGGGACGTAGGGAATGGGGGGAGACTAGGAGGTAGGTGCAGGGAGCGGGGAAGAAGCCAGGAGCTTTGGAGAGAGTGATGATGGAGGGAGGAAGGAAGAAAAGTTGGGGCAAAGATGGGAGGGGAGGGGATCTAGGCCTCGGTGAGGCCTCTTCATCAGAAATTCCTCCCCAATGGCTGGCCTCTGAATCACCAAACCCAGTAGGTGTGTTTCTGTCTTCTTTGACTTCTGCAGCATGACACTGCTGACTACCTTCTTGTTATACTTGTTACAAGTCATCTTGTTACTGTCCTGTTTTCTAAGACCCAGCCTTACCCTCCTGCCCAGTCTCTCTTCCCTCCCCTTAAACAGAGGCTGCCCCACATGGCTCTCACTGCCCTCTTCCATGGCTCAAACGACCACTTCTAGACAGAGCACTTGGATCTGAATTCCCCTCCCTCTAACCAACCAGCCTTCCCACCTGGTTCCTGGACCATCTCCACGTCCTGTCAGCACCTTGAGCTCAGCAAGTCCAAAAACAAATTCATTTCTTTCTCCCCAAACCCTTTTCTCCTCCAAGCTTCCGTATTTCTATAAATAGTCAACCAACTAGGTTAACAATAATAATAGCTAGCATTTCTATAGCACTTTCTTTGGTGATTGCAAAATGTTCTCATTTTATCCTTGCAACAACCCTAGGAGACAGTTACGATGATTATCTCCATTTTAAAGATGAGGAAACTGAGTCAGAGAAGGGATAAGGGGCTCCCCCAGGCTCCTAAAGCTTCGGAGGCTGGGTCTGAATTCAGGCCTCTCTGGCTGCAGGCCCAGCCCTCTGTCCACTGCCCCTCCTCACTGTGGCACAAGGCTAAACACTTTCACTCTGATCTCTCACCAATTAATGTTTCAGACATCAAATCCAAATGCTTCTTCAGTGTTCCACAACCCTATGCAAAGATGTCTCCAACCAGTTTCTTCTTCTGCTGCCTCTCTCCATTTTAATCTCATCCAATTCCAAACTGTGAGGCTGATTCTGATAAGGATGGAGATTTCAAACTTGACCATGCCTGGAACCAAACTTACCTTTGCTGTAAACCTGCTCCGGTTTCCTGACTTCTCTCTGACAGGACCACCATGTTTCTCCCAGTTAAGAACGCTGGCAATAGGCAGTCTTATCTCTGCAGTCTCTCTCTGACCAATCCCATACTATTGCTCTCCCACCCCCTAGATTCAGACTCTGTCCTGGACTCTCGTAACAGCCTAAACAATTCCTGGCATGGAGCTTGTACACTCCTGGGAGATCACTCTTTCTAGAGCTCAATTCTGAACACATCGCCCCACTTCAAAGCTGCACTGGGGTCCTCCTGCCTGTCAAACTCCCCAGCCTGTCATCCAGGAGACCTGACACAGGGTCTTGCACACAGTAGGTACTCACTAAGTTTGCTGAATTAAATGTGCTTGGGGGTGCGCACCTTGAATTAAAGGGAAATATCAGTACCCTCTGGAAAAAATGAAGACCACACCCCAAAGACTTAGGCAGAAAATGATTAGTAAACAGGCTCAAAGATGGGGAACTTCTTTATTCAGCACAAGGAAGACTTGAACACAGCAAGACAAAAAGAGAAATGGTGAAAGTGACTGGATTTGTAAAAGCCAGAGGCTGAATTTGGGAGAACAAAGGGGAAAGTTAAAGGAAAAGAATTCAAACTAAAAGACCCCAGAGGTCAATCTGGAAGGGAAAAGGGCTGAGAAGAAAGGATGGTCACCAGAAGAAGGTCGAAAAGACAAGGTGAGATAAGTGATATAAATTATCAAAAATAATTTTTTTTTTAAAATTAGAGGTTAGTGAGAGAATACAAGAAAAGCTGGGTGGAACCATCAAGCCTTTGCTGAGAGCAGGGAAAGGAAGCTGGGTGTGGAAGTAAAATTAGGAGGTAATCTGAGTATAAAAGGATCCCAGTGAAAGACAAGGAAGACTGAGGATTTCAAAGCGCAGGGGAGCAGGGCATTCTGCACGTGTCTGGCGGTCTGCCATGGTCAATGAAACTAAGGGACTGTTCAAAGCTCAAGAAACCCTCACTCTACAAATGATCAGGGATAATGGTGTGTCCCAGGCGGTGGGTGGGGAGGAGTCAGGCACAGGGCCACTACACACTCTGAAGGCTCAGGGAGGGAGTGTAAGAGTAAGGGGCAGCTGCTGCTGGTCCTCCCCAGGCTGAAATTCCTAAGTGTGAACAGGTAAGAAGCCCCCCAGGAGGGGAGTCCTCATGTCAGAGGAGAGACGAGTGCCGATGCTCTAGCTACAGGGAGGGGGCCCATCTCCCCAAGGCGGGCACGAAGCTGAGATGCATCCCCAGAGCACAGTGCCCAGCACATAACGGGCACAAATACACCCATATCTCCTTTGTCCTAACCCCCCACACTTGAGGACTCCCACCATGCCACTCATCACCCTAAAATCTCTCCTCCCTTTCCTGCCTTGAGCAGTAGGTCTACAATCAGGGTCTTCACTCCCTTTCTTCTCACTCTCTTAAATCACTGCAGTCTGGTTTTATTACTCAACTGAAACTGCTCTCTGTAGAGTTAAAACCATCTCTTAATAGACAAATCTAAGGTCCTTTTCTCAGTCTCTGTAGCCTCTGACACTTTCTCCTGGCTCTCCTACCTCACAGATCCTCCTCAGTGTCCTCTGCAGCACACCTTCATTCAGATCATCCCCCAACCCCAATCTTGGGTGTTCCCAAGACTGTCTGGGGCCCTCTTGTTCTTCCCCCTCTAAACTATTTCCCTTGGGGGTCTTTCCAATGTCCACGGATTCACTTACAACCTCAATGCAGATGATTCTCAGATCTACTTAACCATTCCTAACCTCCAGTCTCCATCTTCCATAGCCTCCTGGAACATGCGACATCTGGCAGACGTCTAAACTCAGTGTGTCCAAAATGGAACTTGCTCATCTTTCCCCTTCCAGTTCTCTCCTCTTCCTGTTAGTAACACCACCCTACTCTCAGTCACAGACGATCACAACTTAGGTGCCATCCTCACCTGCCAGAGCCAATCTCTTGTCAAGTCCTGGAGGCACTGCCCTCTCTCACATTACCTGCAGGGGTCATCGCTTCACACTTGGAGAATGACAGCAGTGTACTTGTTGGCCCCGTGAGCCAAGTCTCCGCCCCTTACAGTCCATCCTATACTCGGAGGTCAAACTGATCACCCAACCATGTCACCCTCCCATTCGAGAGAGTCCAGTGGCCCCCCGCGCCCTCCAGGACCAAAGAGAAAGTTCTGTCTGGCATGCACAGCTCTTCGTAGCCTGCCCCCTACCCCACGGTGCACCTCTGCAGTGTGCTTTCACCTAGATCCATTCCTCAGGCTACTCATCCCAGTGCCGCCGAACTACTCCCAAAGATTCCCCATCTCCTGATGATGTGCCTTTGCACCGGCTTCACCCACGTGCCTCAAATTCTCTCCCTTCTCATCTGTGCCTGCTGGCTTCTTCCAAGTCCCAGCTAAAATCCCAGTCTATCAAAAAGAAGCTTTTGGAAGTTCCCCTAAGTGCAATGGCCTTCCCTCTGTGATTGCCTCCAATTTGCCCCATGCATATTCTGCTTACACACAGAGGTTTGCAAGTTGTCTCCCTCATTAGATTGTGAGTGCCTTGAAAGCAGGAGCTGTTTTTTCTTTGTTCTTGCCTGTCTTTGTATCACCAGCACTGAGCAGACACTTACTAAATGCTTATCAATTCATTGCTTGATATTGGTTTCGGTGATTCCTATGTGTACAAATGATACCACTGGAACCTAGAAAAGACTGGGAAATATTATAAAGTCCTGGGCACCATACTGAAGTTCTCACCAGGGCCAGTGTGGCACTTCTATCACTGCTGCCAACTGGAAGTGAGGGACAAAGAGAAATTCTGATTGGAGAAGTGAATATCTGGTGAAAGAGACTATCACAGAATGAGATTTGGCCTTCTGAAATACAATTGAAGAGCAGGGGAATGACCCAGCTGAGGATGCACTAACCAAGGCTGATAAGTATGCACTTGATCTAACAGAAACCCAAGAAAGGACCCATGGCCTCCAACATCCATGGCTGAGTCAGTTAGCAGGTAGAGGTCCAAATGCAAAAAGGCAAATGGGACTTCATAAATACACATAACTGAGACCTGATGGAATGAGAACCATGACTGGAATTTGCCTCTGGATAAGCAGACCTTAAAAAAAAGAAGTAAGACAGGACAAATGACTCTATAATAACCAAGACCCACTCCTTGGCCACCACGGCTCGACCATCCCACAGAACTGGAGAGGTGCTCCCCATGGCGGTCATCTTCCTGCTTCCATAGTAGGTCAGTCTCTGTCCCCAGGGCCATGCACAGCTGGGGCTGGAAGAGATCACCAGGTCCGGCCATCTTATTTTACAGAAGGGAATCAATCCACAATGAGTCTGAGGGGGGCTGTGACTTGCAAAGCCCAACAAGAACCCAGGCTTCTGAAAGTCAGTCCCCAGTTGGGTAACTGTGCCGCAGCTTCTATAAATGACAAAAAGATCTTATGGATGCTAGTAGGCTCTGCCAAATGAAATACTGTGTAGATGCAAAAGCCTATCATGAGAAAGGTATTAAATAAAACCAAAAATTTGTAAGTTTCTAGTTTTTAAAAAATAGGATTTCAGTGGGAGTGACTGGGTAGAGCTTGTAAGTGTTCATCTGTGTTCAATCCTGAGACCAGTTTTTGTCTTGCTAGGAGGAGTGGGGAGCACTTGGGCAACCCCTTGTTAAGGGAAGGAAAATAGGATGGTATTTATTGAGTGCTTACTGTATGCTAAGAACTTGGGGATAGTAAGAAAAAAGCAAAAATAGTCCCTGCCCTCAAGAAACTTAGAATCCAATGGAGAATTAGACTCTAACTGACTATATACTACAGACATAAAGAGAAAATAGACAAAACATCTGTGAAACATCACAAGCCTGGCACAGAAATGTGATTAGAGTAGTGAGCCCTCTTTCTCTGCCAAAAGCAAAAAAAGCTATTATCTTCTGAACTTGTTTTAACAATTTCACCCTTCAAGGAGTAGAAAAACCAGCAAAGGGAAAGTCTATCCTAGTTCTGATTCTCACTAACAGGGACCGGCTACTGGGGTAGAAATGATGAAAACCCTGGAGAGAAGAGACTGAAGTTGGGAAGACCAGCATGAACTCCAGCCTTGTGGAAGGGCAGATTTCTCTACAAGAGTTTGGAAGAAGGACAGGGAAGATCCCATGAATCCCCTAAATACAGCATTTTAACTCTACAAGGGAAGTCAGTCTAGAAGGGATCAGAAACATTGAAGGATGAAATTCTGAATGTAGAGGGAAGTGATACAGAAAAGGAGGAAAGTGGGCAGCGGCGTAATGAGCATAACACTTAAGTACAGAGAACTCACTGGCACACTTTAATTTTAACTTTTTTTTTTCCTTTTTGGAGGGCAATTGGGGTTAAGTGACTTGCCCAAAGTCTCCCGGCTACTAAGTGTGTCAAATGTCTGAGGCCACATTTGAACTCAGGTCCTCCTGACTCCAGGGCCGGTGCTCTATTCACTGTGCCACCTAGCCGCCCCAATTTTAACTTTTAAAAGGTATTAAAGATAATTTTTTAAAGACAATGGAACAGGTGACAGAAGATGAATATAAAAGCATGTCACTGGAAGAGCATCACCAGGAGACCAGGAGTGAAGAATGAGCTTAGGAAAGCTGAAGGACAAGAAATAACCCAGGCAGGGCTTCTGAAAGGTATACGTGCATATAACAGGATCCAAAAGAATTGGCCCAATGGGGGGGGGGGGGCAGGATGTTAACAGACTGGATGGCAGACCTCAATACAATATTGGAAACATCCAAACAAAAATGAATAATAAAGAACTGATATTTGCTATGCATGAAGAGGTTCAGAGTTCTGCTCCCCAGTAGTAGCTAAGGGCAGCAGGCAATGGTGCTCTAGGGCACAGACAGCTTTGGGAATCTACAACCTCTCTGGGGCTCAGGTTCTCCATCCAGTACACTGATGGGCCTATGATGGGTTGATGAATGGTCTCTTTCGGTCTGAATATAAGTCCTTTATTTTCAGAAGGGCCCATTTCAAGGCAGGAACTACATCGCATTCTATGACAGCAGCTGAGGCCTAAAGACTGAGTGACTTGGCCATGACCCCATAGCTAATACTTCAAACCCTTCCTTCCACTACATATACTGTCTCTCTCCGAAGACCTATTCTGTGCAAAGTGGAATGCCTGGGGGCATCCAGGGGGCCAGGCTAACAGTGAGCCTGGAAAAGTGGGGCTTGAAACCAGCTCTTTCTGACTCAGTTAACACTAATTTACTATCTGCAAACCTTTCTTAAACTTCAGGAAACTGCAAGTACAAAACATATAAAAGGAAATAAACCCATACAGCCCTGGCTGTGGACACAGGAGGTCTGGGTCTGAGTCTCACTGACAGTGACTGGATGGGCTATCTGGACAAGTGAACTTGCCTCAGTTTCCTCATTGATAAAATGAGGGTGGGCTAGACCAGAGGACGTGTAAGATCCCTTCCTACCTCCAAGGAGACTGACATTCAATCTTTTGACTTCTTAAAAAGAGGTTTTCCAGCAAAGGCCAGGAAGGGCCTTCAGCGGACAGGATTCTTATTTAGGGGTGGGCTAGTCATCTCCCCTCACTCACTGCTTCTTGAGGCCACGTCTATTCCTGATCTACATCGGGCCACTGGCCAGACGGCTCCGGAGGTGCCTGCCGGGCCTGCCTCACTTGCGTGTGGTGGCATCACCTTCTGGCCGTCCAGGTCCTCTTTTCAAAGGAAGGACAAACGACAACAATGGCAACACCGCTTCTGACTCCGCTAGAAACACTCCCATCTACAAAGGCTGCTGCATGCTTAAATCTGCTAAGTCCTGCGGCCGCTACAGACCCTCACAGAGAACACCCCGCTTCCCCAGAGAAGCCGCTGGGAAGGCGCTCCTTAAAGGCTAGGTAGGGGCGCTGCCGGCTCCCGGAGAAGCGCAGGAAGGTCTGCGGTCCGGGGAGCGGGCACAGCCGGCCTGGGCGGACACAATACGCTGCTGTGATCACCCTGCCCACACACTCAGAGCGCACTCACTGCTTGCCGGCTCGGGGTGCCCAGGAAGAAGTCACAAGACACCGACGGCAGTGGAAATTTCCTCTCCCCACCCCGCGGGGCAGGGTCTGATTTCCCCGAATCGCTCCCTTGCACTTGGCATGGGCGCCCAGGCTGGCACAAAGGCGGCTGCTCGGGGCGCGCCCCCCGGACGGACCCGAGCCCCTCCGGACCCAGGGGGCCCGCCTCGGGTGGGGCTGGCTCCGGCCGGGCCGCCGGGCAGCGGGGCCCGCGCAAACACGTGCGGTCCCCGGTCCGCAGCCCCGGGAGGAAGGCGCGGCGGCCGGGGACGCGGCGCGGAGCCCGGGGGCCGGGGGGGGGGGGGGGGGGGGGGGAGGGACGTCCCGGGCCTAGGAAGCCGGGCCTCCCGGCAGACAGACAGCGGCACATGGGCCGTCCGCCGGGCCCGGCCCCATGCGGAGCGCCCTCCACGCCAGCATGGCCAAATGAATGGGAGCCGGCCCCGGGCGGCTCCTCCTCCCCGCGCCCTCCCCGCTGTCAGCGGCTATTTTTAGCCCGGATCTTAGCGGGTCCGGAGCTGCCCGGCGCGGGGGTCCGGCGGGGGGCGGGCGGGACGAAGAAGGGGAGGGAGGAAGGGCAGCGGGCAAGGGCGCACAGCCGCCCCAGGGGGCCCCGGGCTCCGCGCCGCGTCCCCGGCCCAAACCGCCGCCCGGCCCCCGCCGCACTCACTCCAGCTCTCCGCCGTCCGCCCCAAGACCTCGCCGTTGTCCGGGTTGTAGATGAAGTGCTTCCAATCGTCCAGAGTCCGTTGGAAGGGTTTCTTCTCGTCCTTGGTCATGATGGGCGCGCGTGGGGAGGGGAGAGGTCTGTGTCAGAGCGTGGCTGTAGTGCGAGTGGGTGTGAGTGCGAGTGGGTGTGAGTGCGGTCGCGGGGGAGAGGGGAAGGGGGTGCGTGAGGGGGGAGACTCAGAGCGGAGGAGGAGGAGGAAGGGGCGGGGGGAGGAGGAAGGAGGACGAGGAGGAGGGAGTCCGGGGGGAGCCGGCGAGGAAGAGCGAGGAGCGGCGGGCGCAGCAGGAGCCCGCGAGGGAGGCAGGGAGGGAGGGACAGGGAGGGAACTCACACGCTCATACACCCGGAGAGAGTGAGTGAGAGGGAGGGAGGGAGGGAGGACTGAGGCCGCAGCACTTCCTCGCTGCTACGCGCACTCGAGCCGACTGAGCCGGAGCCCGAGCTGGGGCCACCGCTCGGCCAGCCGGGCTCTGACGTCGGCGTCCGCGCCAACCAATCAGAGGCGGAGGTTGGGGCGCGAGCGCCGCCACCACCGCAGCCGCCGCCTACCGCCCTCGAGACGCATCGTTGCCGGAGGCGGGCTGGCGCTCGCCCCGACTACGGGGGCTGGGCGCCTCCGCCCGCGCGCACGCCCAGGACAACACCCCCCTCCCCCTCCCTTCTGCCTCTCCCCCTCCTTCCCTTCACTTTCCCTCTCCCCCCCTCCTCCCTTCCCACCGCGATGTCTGCCAGCTGCTCCGGGGAACCCAGATAAACCGTCCGGTAGAGAAAAATGGTTCCAGCCTAGCCCTAGAGGAGGCTTCTGAAATGCTAGTCTTTTCATCATAAACAAGAGGTCGGTGTTGCCTGCCCTGGACTGTTTGGAAGCAGGCATCTTTAAGGTTTCTCTGTGCCTTAAGACTAAACCGTGCGGCTTCGATCTGATGAGGGTGGGAGGGTGCTTAATCGTGGAAGGAACCGATTCTTCCTCCCTGGAAACCCCCCCCCCCCCCCC
>NW_027186457.1:12535822-12909265 GCF_028583685.1 Petaurus breviceps papuanus | reverse complement strand
GGTCGCAGACATAGCCTTTCAGCCCATCCAAACCCTCCTTTTGCAGAGGTAATTGACTTCTTTGGAAGTCAAGGAAATTGACTCCTTTGGAAGCCGAGACAATTGACTCTAATGGATATCAGGTATATTGACTGCCCTGGATGCCGAGGAAATTGACTCCCAAAGATGTAAAGGAAACCGACTGCTTTGGCTGCCAAAGAAATCCGCTCCAATGAATGCCAAGGAAACTGACTCCAAATCTACCCCAACTGCTTCATATAGGGAAGTAGGGACAAGGTGCCCTCCCTCTGGCCCTGACTTGGTTACTTGCAAGTTCTGTATACTCTCCAAGCTTTTCTCAATGGAAATTTCATTTTAGACTTTGGCCAGTCTAATTCATCAGGCATTTGTTAGGCACATACTACGCCATGCTAGGTGTCTTTGGGCAAGTCACTTTCCCACTCTGGGCCCCGCCTGCTAGTCTGTAAAATGGAGTTGGACTAGCTGGCCTCCATTGATCCTTTTAGTTCCCAATCTGTGATCCAAGGATCCTCTTGTATGTCCTGGGCTTTAGTTTCCTCATCTCCAAAACGAGGGATTCGGGACTACAAGGCTGCTTAGAGCCCTTGGAACTCCGAATCTGGTCTCCTTATCATTTCTCACAGAGTAGCAACGATAGAATTAACCTCAAATGCAATTAGGGTTAGGGCTTGAAAGGATGCGCCAACGATGTTCACTCTGCAAAGCGATTGCTTTAAAGTTGATGAGGAAAGGCCCAGAACGGAACAAGTTGAATCTACTTCGATAAAATGAAATTCGTGTCGTATTGTTGCTGTCTACTTCCTGCCAGCTAAAATATCCTGCCTTGTTTCTCAGGCCCTCAAGATCTTATCTGGCAGAGAACAAAACCCTCCAGATAGAGCGTTATCACTTAAATAATGTCACAGAATTTTCGACTTTATAAAAACATTTTTTGTGCTTCCTGGGCTCTGTAAAGGGTGCAGGTGATTGGATTGCATTGGGTTGCCTTCCTGCCGCAAGGTGGGGCTGAAGAACAGGAATGTTTTTATAACCAGGAGCCTGTTGAGTTACGAATTTGGGGAAAACTTACTTTTGAAGGAGAAATGGAGAATCGGCTATAGAACGTTCGCAATTAAAAAAAAAAAAGTACAATATTCAGAAAAGTTCACACACATTCACACTCTGTGAGCTGACACGGGGTAAGGAGTTCCCAGAGCCCTGTAATATTTTAAGTTATTTAGAACTGGCATCAACTGTCACATTACAATCTATCTTGAAAAATTAAGACTTTAGCCTGTAGCGGCTGGAGCAAAATGAATGGAGAGGGATACTTTGTAATGATGCCAGTTTCTTCTCTTTTCCCTAAGCTTAACAACATAAGCAAAGACATTTCATATTAACTCCTGAATTTGAACTAGGGAGAGATGAGTGAGTGATTACTTGAGCTTTTTGCACACAGGAAAGGGAGCAAGTAAATAGTTGATGATAGTGGTCATGAAAACTGATTTTCTCATGAGTTTGGAGGGTTTTTTTTTTTTGGGGGGGGGGAGTGGTTTTGTGCCAGTTTTCAGTGTCATAAACCAACACAGCCGGAACACCAAGAGATTTGCAGAAACATTTGTAAATCTTGGCTTGCAGTCAGGATTAGACATAACTTAGCCCTGGGCAAACACAAACTCTGATGCAGTCTTATTAGCAATGCTTACAAAACAGTGTTATTGGAGTTTAAATAAAAGCAAAACAATACCGAGGAAGATGGTCACAATCCAAAAAGTTTACCATCATGGTTTTATTTTTTTTACACTCTGCCGGTGGGAGAATGGTTAAGGAGCTGATTGGAGTTCGTAACTGACATTTCACTCTGAATAAAAAAGAGAAGACAAGTCAAGGAACTTGCATTCAACCATTCTAGAAACAGAAAACTGGGAGATACTGTGGATAGAGTGCTCAGTGAAGAAGACCTAAGTTCAAATGTGACCCCAGACTTACTAGCTGTGTGACTTTGTGCTGTGTTAGGCATTACAGAATACACAGGGAAAAGGGAAACCCCATCCTTAACCTCAAGGAATTCACAGTCTACCGTAGTATACTCTGTGTACCTACTTATGTGTGTGTGTGCTGGTTCCTCTTTTAGAATCTAAGTTACTTGAAGTCACGGACTGCTTTTTGCTTTCTTTGTGTCTCCAAAGCCTGGCACACTTGCTGATTGATTGATTAATTTTTTTGCTATGCTTAGCAAGAACCAAAAAGCACATGGGGAGATGAGAAACACCATAAACCAAGTCCTTTTGAGATACTATGCTAAATTTAACCAGCTACTGATAAAAACAAAGGACTGCAACAAGAAAACTAATCGTTTTATGATTTTTCAGACACATGCCCAGGTGTTATACAAATAACTTACAGATTTTTAAGTCAAAATCAATTAAAAAAAAACTATAGTTTGTAAAAGTATTCCATAATATGCTATATATTATATACCTTTATAGCCTGGTATCTATGAACAATTTTTTCAACTTATAGGAGGCCCTTAGACATCTAGCCTTGGCTAGAGGAGAAAATATATGTACCATTGGGGACACTGGCTTACCCAAGTCTAATAAGATAATAAAATTGTATTTAATCAAAGCTGCTACTCCCTAATGGCTCATTACTATACTCAAAATTCTCTTCAGAGAGCAGGCTACTTAGCTACCTGAATGAAGCATGCCAGTGTGTCTTCCAGTAAAAGACAATAGTGTTCTGAGTTATTCTGACAAAACTGAATGAGGCAGAAAAATGTGAATGCCATCCATTCCTTAATAGGCCGGTAGTAGTGGTAGTGGGTGTTCAAAGATAAATGAGCAGGGGCTCTGCCTTCAGGAAGCTTAAAATCGAGTATATAAGCCGTACTACTTCATGCTTGGCCCTAAAGGCAAGTTTGTGAAATGTAAAGATAAAAAGGATGATATATATATTTGTACACACACATATCTGTGTATATATACATGTGTGTATGTAATAGCATTCCAAAAGTTTTAATATAATTTTAAGCTGTAATCACTTCAATTTTTTTATATTCATTTTGGAATCATTTATACAAAGAAAAGAGTTAGGATTCTCAAAGATGAAAGGAGGAGTTAGTCTTATCCATAGTATAACACCAAAAGTGCCCACTTCCTTTTAGCTTTGAATGTTCTGAGCGTGGTAGCTCTTTGCCAGCTCAATTACTTAGCCCTTTAGGAAGAGTCCTGCCTTCCATAACTTAGATTTGTTCAGAAACACAGGCTGTTGGACACAGCACATCAAACAACATCATCTACAATTGGGTGGGAACTTGCCAGGATCTGAAGATATGGGTGGTGAGAATACAATCCCCTTACTTCTATATGGGAATACACATCCTCTTCTTTCCAAATGTGGTTAAGTGTCCAGAAGCGTAGTCAACAGCTCAACAAACAGTTGCTCATTTTAATTCAGCTCTACATTGATTAAGTCCCTACTATGTACCAAACACCATACTAGGTGTGGGACATTAAAAAATGAAACAGTCCCTACCCTCAAGAGTGTTATATTCTATTAGAGGGAACATAATCTTTATGATGTACTTTAACGTGTGCAAAACATGATTTGTGAGACATAGCCTCTGCCCTCATGGAGCTTACATTCTAGTTCAAGAATAAAGGCAAGAATACCTTTTAGAACACACACATTAAGGAGTGTGGAAGAGAAGTCAGAAGCTTCCCTGTTTCATTTCACTAAGCTCGTGTAATGTCAATGGCGTAGGAAGATCTTCCCTGCCCATTGATAGCCCTATGTGACCACGTGTGTCCCCTGCTCCCACGTGTTCCCAGGTCTAAAGGCACACAGGTATGTCAATCACAGCTGTCTTGCTGCTCTCACAGCTGTGATGCATCCTGAATCACACAGAGCCCACTGGGGGAGGAGCCTGCTTGCAGGAAGGCTTTCACACCTTGTGGTACCGAGCTAATTAGGCACTGAGTCACAGAGGGGTCGTGCTGCCTTCCAGCTCCGAGCCTATTAGTTGAAAACTATATCTACTAGGAGGTTGGCATTTTACTTTGGGGGCTTGCTCATGAGAAGGACCTTTGGATTCCCTGGACAGGACTCTGAGGAGCCGTCTGCTAAGTGCACCCCCCCCCCCACCTCAGATGTTGGTGCTCTTCTGGTTCGGCGGGATATATAGGTGTTTGTATTAGTTTGTTCAGACAGTTGGAGCCCTGTCTGCTGTATTCTTTCTTGGATACTCACTTCTTTCTACCTAGCTGTAACTAAAGTATGATTGTTGACCCCTTTAAAGTTATCTTTCCTTTAGAAAAGGAGATCAAAGAACCCATCCTAGCAGGCCATCCTGGGAGTGCTAGAGTGCTTGCTAATACAGCTTGCTCTGGGGCAGCTAGGTGGCACAGTGAATAGAGCACCAGCCCTGGAGTCAGGAAGACCTGAGTTCAAATCCAGACTCAAGACACTTAACACTTACTACTTGTGTGACCTTGGGCAAGTCACTTAACCACAATTGCCCTGCCTTCCCTCCTGCAAAAAAAAAATAATACAGCTTGCTCTTCCCATCTGGATTGGGGGCATGGCTTTTGGAGGTCCAGCCAGTCTAAAGGGTGCTGTCTAGTCTAGAAGGGCAGCTAAGTGGGACAGTAGACAGAACACTGAATCTGGAATCAGGAAGACCTAACTGCAAATCCATCCTTGGATGCTTTTTTGCTGTGTGACACTGGGCAAGTCATTTAACCAATGTTCATCTGGAAAATGGGAATAAAAATAGCACTTATGGGATTTTTGTGATGATATTTCTAAAGTATTTTGCATATAAAGTGCTATATGAATGCTAGCTGTTATATTTCTTTCCCTGTCTCCCCCAAACTCCCCCATTAAACTATGAGCTTCTTCAGAGCAAGGACTGTTTTTTGCCTTTCTTTTGGCACTTACAACAGGGCGGGCTTATAGTAGGTGCTTTACTAATGCTTATCAACTGACTGTCCCAGCTTGGGAGAAAAGGACTGGCTGGCTGAGGTGTGAAGAATGCAGCCGGCAGGATACAGATGAAAAGGAGATTTATCTGCTGATACAGCCGTGACCCTGTGATGGAGAAAGGAATAGGCCGTTGGTATGCCAGAAAAAAATGAATGCTAAGATTCCTCCCTGGACGTGTGTCTGTCATTCTTCACCTTGCTCCATTTGGGAGATCCGGTCTGATTTCGAATCCCAGAAGCTGGTGGGATGGTCTGGTGGTTGGCTTCTCCTCACCAGAGGTCTTGAAGTAAAAGCTGGGGTCGGGGTAAGTAAGAAAAGGAAAACAAATTGGTAGCACAGAAGAGGTTGGGAAGCTGGGTGTGACTGTCAAGTTTAGAGGTGATAAAAATGGTGTAAAGCTATAAAGTGGTGATAAAAGTATATAAAGTTGTTAAGAAAGTGATAAGAGAGCACTTACAAACATCATAAACGGAGTGAAAGCCAAAACTGAGGATCTCAAGCATAAACCCAAATAATAAATTATGCATCTGTGGCCTTTGCATACCTTAAGAGCTATAGAAGTTGAAGTTGTTATTATTCTTCTTCCTTACTTCCTGTTTCTATCTAGGGCTCGCACAGACTCCCAGAAGCTGTGGGATGCCCAGCAGCCACACCCTGGTAAAAGCATCCGGGCTGATGGGGCCAAACCAGGTTGAGGGTCAGTGACCTGCAGGCTGGGTGATTTGAGGTATCTATCCCAAGCAGCTAAGATGTGTCCTCCCCAGGCAGAATGGGTGGATGAGAAGGGCTTGTTCCAATGCCTCTGAAGGCTGCAGAAGCAGGTGCTGTTGGGGTCTTAGAGCTTGGTCAGACATTAGATGCCAAGGTCATCACCTTGACTTTTGTCCTGCTGCTGAACTTCAGTGCCTCTGGAAGAGAGGGGGAGCCTGATGAGTTTGCACGACTCTGCCTCACTTAAGTCCACCTCATGCACAAGCCTAGGCACCACCCCCCAATGCCATTCATCCTCTTTGAAAATGGAAGACGAAAGGCGACAACAACTTCCCAACCTCAGTCATCCTCCAGTCTTCTATACCCAACCAGTTGCCGAATCTTGTCAGTTCTACCTCTGCTGCATCTCCTTGGATCCACTTCATTTACCATCCTAATTCAAACCCACATCACCTCTCACCTGAACTGTTCCAATATCCTCCTGATCAGCCTCACCACCCTAAGTCTCTTTCACATACAATCCAACTTCCGTTCAGCTGCCAAATCAATATTCCTTAAGCAAGATCTTACCAAGTAACTCCCCTGCTCCAGAAACTCCAGTGGCTCCCTATCGCCTCTGGAATAAAACAAAACAAAACAAAGAACAACATCCTGAGTTTCCCCGTGAAAGCCCTTCATGATATGACTCTAGCTTACCTCTGCAGTACAATACTTCTCTTTACACACTCCCCATTTTAGCCAGAATAATATACTTGGTGTTCTTCATACACCTTCCATCAACTCTCTCCATGCCTGGACTGAGCTGTTCCTTACCTCCAAAGCTTCCTGAAAGTTCAGCCCAATCTCTGGTCTTACCTGATTCCACTAACAGCTAGTTTCTTCCCTTTCCTGAAATTACTTTGCATTTACTTCTCTGTGTGCTCGTTCTCCAGGATAGAGGGTAAGTTTTTCAAGGGTGAGGACTTTTTCAGTGTTTGCCTTTGTATTTCCAGAATCTAACAGTGTCCAGGCTATGACAGGCGTTTAAGAAATATTGGTTGAATAGAATTGTTGAATTGATTTCAGAGGGAATTGTTAAGTGACTTCCATTGAGGTCATAATGTTTGTATTTCTGTCACAGTCAAAGGACTTCTATCAGTGCAGGTTAGTCTGCCTCCTAAAAAGGAATGGGAAGGGTCTCAAGGACACTGAAGTTTTCCTTAAAAAGCAAAAATAAAAACAAAGCAAAAACACGAATTTGGAACTTCCTGAAGAGTAAGGAGCTGGATGTTCTGGTAAAGCTGTTTGTCTCCCAAAGCACAATAAATCCACAGTGCTTGAAAGTGAGAGATGTCTTACTTAGTAAAGGTCAGGCAGAGAAAGAAGAGATGGGTAGTGGTGGTTGGTAACTCCCTTCCCGGGAACTGAGGCAACTCTCACATCTGTTATCAGAGAACCTCCCAAGATTTACCAAAATGGATGGCTATTCTCTGAAGGAACCTAGAGAGGGTTAATGAAGATTATGAAGTCTTAGGCAGGAAATTTAAGATCAAAGGATCATAAAGGATGTTTTTAATCATTTAAAGGCAAGGGATACAGAAGAGAAAAGCTTCCTTTAGTCTTCAAACTCTTGCTTTCTACTGATTCCTTCCCTGTTGCCTAAAAACATGTCCCTGACCATGTCATTCTGAAAAAAAAAAACACAAAACCAAAACACCTTAGTACATGCAACTATATCTATTCTCTCTAAACCAAATTAAATTTTAAAAGCCAATCTCCACTTCCTTTCCTCTCATTTTCTTCAAAACCACCAGTTATCTGGCTCCTGAAATCGTCATTCAACCAAAACTGTCCTGTTCAATGACTTTAATGTTATCTCCTAAGTACCACATTGAATGGCTTTTCTCAATCCTCATTCTTCTTGACTTCTAAGAAGCATTTAGCATGGTTAACACTCTCTTCTCCTTGATACACCTTCCTTTCATCCACAGCTCTCCCTCACTTAAATTCAATTCACTTGCATGTCTTGCCATCACCTCCCTGATGTTATGGTCCTCTTTGAGAACGCAACAGCAGCATCCATCTACCTCTGCAGACTCATGATCTTGAAATATCCCTCTGCTATGCTGCCAATACCCTTCTCCCATTGTTGAGTTCCTCACAGGGTCTGTTATCTTTTGGGGTTTTTAAATCTCACCTAATCTTCACATTTCCTTTTCTTCCTCCTAGAGAACCACCTCTTATAACAAAAAATAAGAGAGGGAAAAAGCCGTAGAGTGAAACTAACCAACATATTGGCAAAGACTGGTGTTATCAGCAGTATTCCTCACCCACAGTCTCCCAGTCATGCAAAGAAGTTGGGAGAGGTGCCTTTGTATCACTCTTCTTTGGGGCTAAGCTTGATCACTATAATTTCCCAGTATTGTTTCACTGTTGGGTTGTTATTTTCATGTGCATTTTTATAACTGTATAATTTTCCTGGGTTATTGCAATAACTGCTGGTGAGTCTGCCTGCTTCAGATCCTTCCCCACTCCAATCCATCCTCCATTCAGTCACTAAAGTAATTTTTCCTGACTATATCATACTTTATCCACCTCCCTGCTCCTTACTCAGTAAACTTAGTGGCTCCCTCTTATCTCCAGTGTCAAATACAAAATCCTTTGTTTAGCATTCAAAGCCTTCATGACCTAACCCCTCCTACCTTTCCAGTCTTATACCTTGATCCTCCACGCACACTCTTTACTCTTCAAGCCAGTGACACCAGCTTCCTGGCTGTTCCACAAGCAAGACACCCCATCGCTTGGTTCTGGACATTCTCTGCTGCTGTCCCCCATGCTTGAAGAGTTCTCTCCTCTCCTCACTCCTTTCTGACTTCCCTAGTTTCCTTTAGGTCCCAACTAAAAAGCCTACCTTCTACAGGAAGCCTTCTCCAGCCCCTTAATTCTAGTGCCTTCCTTCTATTAATCGTTTCCTACTTATCCTGTCTATAGCTTGCTTGTACGTGTTTGTTTGTACGTTGTCTCCCCCACTGGACTATGAGCTCTCTGAGGGCAGAGACTGTCTTTTGCGTCTTTTTGTATCCCCAGAGCTTAGCCCAGTACTGGGCACAAAGTAGGCACCTAATACACGTTTACTGGTACGTTAAGTAAAAATAAATAATATTTCTGATAATAGTTGTTATACTAACATCATACAAACTTAATTTTTAGTGGAAGAATTAGTTGGAAACAACAGCCTTCGAACCTTTTGTATTAATCATGTTTTTCACATACTTCAGATTTATAATGAATGCCTTTTTCTTCCTGGACATTAGTAAGACCACCTGGATATTCTGGAAGAAGTTTATATTTCTTTAGATCAATTTCTGGAAAAAATGTTTCACTCTCAAATTCTTGCAAACCTCTTGTCATAATCACTGATGACCAGGTTTCTTCATTACTTCCTTAAAAACAGAGTTACTTTCAACTACCCAGATCATGTCTACTTTATTTGCTAGTTTTGGAAGTTTGGGAACATCTAATGCATCATCCAGCTTTTGGCAAGGTAATGAGCTCCAGGAAGAGGTTCCTTCAATTCTGTGCTAAGAACTAAATTAATGCTGTGGATTCTTCTCAGAAACAGGGAACCAGGTCTTCTTCCCCATTATCAAGAGATTCTGTTTACCATCTACTGACAGAGTAGTCGTCATTTTTCTGGAAGTACTTGAATTCATTCCCGAGTGGGACCAGGGTGGTTGGTTGATTATATGGACTGTGTCTGCAAGCAATCTGATTGTTTCTTACTTAAAAAAAAAAAAAACACATCCCCAGCACCTATAAGCCTGGTACGTAGTAGGTGCTTAATAAATGCTTAGTGATTGAATTGCGGAAGACAAAATCCAAGAAAGGAGATACTCATAAAACTCATGGCCTTAAAAACTAAGATGCTCAATTTGGACAAATAGCACTTAAGTTTAGTGTTTTCAAAGGTAATATGATATATAGCTTGATGTAATAGAGTTCCATTTTTGGAGTTAGGAAGACTCAGGTTTGATTTCTTCAAATAGCCACCTGACTATGGGCAAATCACAGCCTGTCAAGGACCTGGAAAGCTATTTAACACTATAACTCACATAGGGGTAGTTGATTTACATCTATGGAAAGAGTTCCCACAAAAGGAGTTTGTCTAAAGTTGTTAGAATACAGCGTTTTTAAAAAAGTGTTTTAGTTTTTTCAATTACATGTAATTTTAGTATTCATTTAAATTTAGTATTAAATTATTTATTGATATTCTATATACCTGCATGACTATATATTATATATAATAAATATTTATTAAATAATTAATAAAATATTATTAAATTACATTTAATATTCATTTAAAAATGTTTTTGAGTTCCAAATTTTCTCCTTCCTCCCCTCCCCTTCCCTTTCCCTAAGATAGTAAGCAATTTGATATAGGTTATTTATGTGCAATCATGTAAAACTAGAAGAAAGCCGTAAGGGCTTTGTATGTGTGTAGCCAAGGGCTTGAGTCCCAATATGTCTGTCTGCTTTTGCTAAAAGGCAGCTTTGTGTCAGTATTAGAGGACTGGACTTTAATACTGGAAAACCAAGGTTCCCATCCTGTCCCCTATACTTCTAGCTATGTGACTATGGACAAGTCATTTAACTCATTTGTAAAATGGGTGACTTGGAGCCGATGGCCTCCAAGGTCCCTTCTAGCGCTAAATATCTGATTCAAAGTTTAATGCTTTAGAATCTGTGATCTGTTTACATTGTTGAAGGAAATGACAAGATCCAGAATGACATTTGGCTAACTTTTTCTTATTTGCTTTTTGTAGGGCAATTGGGGTTAAGTGACTTGCCCAAGGTCACACGGCTAGTTTTTGTGTTAAGTGTCTGGGGCTGAATTTGAACTCAGGTCCTCCTGACTCCAGGGCCGGTGCTCTATTCACTGCACCACCTAGCCACCCCAGATGTTTTGCTAATTTTAAGAAAATTGTAAGAAAACAACTAAAAACATGTAGTTGGGAAAGTTGACTCTTGCTAGTTTTGGTTGTTGAAGAATCAGACTCTGATCCCATAGCCTCCAGTCTGTAAACACTTTTTTTCTTCCCAAAGACATTTAAATTCTTTGTTTTCTACTTAGATGAAAACACTGATTTAAAGCAGTTATAGACCATACCTCACCATAGAAAGGTTAGTCAGTAAAATTGCAAATGAAATTAAATCTACAACTGTGGCCTTATTAAAGGGAGAGATTTAGAGAAACTTCCAGTTTTCCCCCTACCTTCCCTAGAAATAAGGAATGCCCCAAACGAAACTCTTCAAAGTAACAGTCTCCCCCAATGTTTTATCAAAACAGTTTAATCTTGAATGTAGAGTGAACATGGAAAACACAAAAGTATCTCACTTCAATTGTATAGGCTTATCCAGGCACCAGCTGGCCTGTGTTGATTTTTAACATTGCCTTGTTTGCTCTAGAATGATATGTCAAGTTAAAAAGTAACCATTTAATTTGCCTCCGACTCAATACCACAATAGTGTGACATGGAGAGTTCATAAGAAATAAGTAGTCTCTCTGAGCTTTCCAGAGTCTTACATTTTTCACAAGCAATGAGAATATAGGAGAATCAAATTCACCTAGAAGATAACTAAAAGATGGTGTCTCCTTAGGGGTGGGGAGCCTGCAGCCTCGAGGCCTTCTAAGTCCTCAAGAGGTCCTCTTAAGGATTTGTTCTGTGAAGTTTGGATTCAGTCAGAGGGCCACACTTGAGGACTTAAAGGGCCACATATGACCTCAAGGCTGCAGGTTCCCCACCCCTGTCAACCATATCATTCTACCGGCAGGTTTTAAAATCTGTTTAGACTGGAGAGTGAGATCTGAGTCACTCATGATAAACCTCAAAAACCCTTGCCAAGTCAGGAGAGTTTGGTTTTCACATCTAGTCTGTTTCCGGGGCATGAAGTATTCTGTCAGCAGCCTGACACTTCCTGACTGAGAAATACTCGTCACGAAGGCCTAACGATCCCCACTGCCTGTATTTTGGAAAGGCAAGACTGGACATATGCATTTTGATTAGCACCCACTGTCAAAAGCATCACTGGTTAATGCTGGAAAATTTAGGATTACGATGATTGTCCCCGGAGAGAGGATCTGAGAAAGTGTGCTGTTGCTTGCTCAAAGTTAATGAACAGAGATCTGACAAATTTGTAGCCAGGGATTGCTTCATTTCATTCAGAGGAAACGGGACTCTTGGGTTTCAGTCTAACTCCCCAGATGATGCTCAGGGAGTCATTGGCTCAGGCTGTGTTGTAATTGGGGGGAAACCTAGACCCACCTAAAGATTTTCCCCATATCTTTTCTTGTTTTATTTGGTGGAGGAGGGAATAGATGTCAAAGTGACATCATGACTTCCCTTCTATCAGGAACTATAAAGATAACAGCAGAAGTAAGAACAACTTATATTTCACGTTGGGAAACAAAGCAGTAGGGTTTCCTAAGAGAATAGAAAACGTGTCCAGAGGTGTGGTATTTTATATTCATATTCCTGCACTCTAGTTCTTGTGCTGCTACTGGGTCCTGGGCAATCCTGGCCTCAACCTCCCTATCTGTAAAACACTGTATACTCTATTTTATGAGCACTTTGTACATGAGCTCTCCTTACTTACAGCACTTTGGATGATTCCTTTGAATTTATATTCTAATTTGCATTAAAATTATTTTTGTACATGTTGAATCTCCCTTTCTTGAGGGTAGAAGCTGTGTTTTATTGAATTTTTTTATCTCCTCCAGCCTCACAGGGCTAGATCAAATCAAATCAAAATCTCAAATGGCATGTTGTATATAGGAGATGTTTAGTAAACATTTGCTGAATTAGATTGAACACAAGCAAATATGATCAATTACAGTTTGGCGAGCTGATGATTTCTCGAGAATTTTTCTTCTTATGCTTTGGAAAATATCTAATTTTTTATAACTTGTTTCCCATCTACAAGAGGGAACTAATAATACTTATGAGGAAATATTCAATTTGATTTGGTTAACATTTAGAAGGGTCTCCTATGTGCAAGGAAAACTTGAAACTGTCCCTATACTCAAGGAATTTACCTTGGTGCAGAGGGTTAGGGATGTGGAAAGGGAATTTAATGTACGGGTATCCCAAAAATCTTATTTCAGTTTTAAGCTTTAATAATTAAAGAAATATAAATGCTACAAACATACAAAATCCAGGATGACATTTGATCAATTTTAAGAGAATTATAAACAACTAAAAACATGTAGTTGGGAAAATAGAAGCCTATTCTAATCGGCTCTTATTTAAATTTTTTACCCTGATTTTGTGAGTTTTGAATAATGCATTTTTTATTTCAGTTTTAACAAGATGGGGCACTCTGTCGTTACAGATTGACTATGTGACAATCTCCAAATGGCAGTGGACTTCTCAGACCAGTGGACTGGTAGAGGAGGTCCTCTTGCTTGGCCACCTCAGTCACACGATCTATCTCCATTAGATTTTTTTTGGTGGGGGGGGGGGTCACATCAAAACTGTCACATAGGCACCTTTTTTGGATGATTCTAAGACTAGGCTTGCAAATGCCATCCTTTCAGCCAATGAACAGCAGTTGATAAAAGTTTTTATAAAGTTCAAAAATCAACTAGAACAATGTATAGCCCAAAATGGTGGCCATTTTAATAAGAAACATCAACATTTAAAATGTTAAATGATTAACCTTTCGAATGCTACTTTTGGAGTAAATTTATAATAGTTATACTTCTGAAGTTATTAAGGCTAAAAAGTTCACTAAGATTTTTGGGATACCCTGTATACAGAGAGGGATACAGGACAGGTCAATACCAAATCCTTTGGGGAAGGAGAGAACATTAACACCTGGTGTCATCTGGAAAAACTGCAGTAGGAAATGACCACTGAGCTCAGCTGGGGATTCTCATAGGCAGAGGCATGGAGGGTGTGCATTCCAGGACAGCCTGGACAAAACTCTGGGCAGAGACAGGAGGTGAGGGAAGCGCTGGCTGGCCAGTTTGAATAAAGAGTAGAATGTGTGAAAGGATCAGTACAAGCTAAGTCTGGAAGGGCAAGCTGGAGCCAGGTTGTGCAGAGTTTGCGTTTTGTTCTACAGCAAAGTTTTTTAGTAGGAAGGTGATATGGTCAGAGGGGGATCTTAAGAATATTCATTTGGAAATTGTATGAAGGATGGATTGGAGAGGGAAGAGACCAGCAGTAAAGACACCAATTAGGACCTGTTTATGTTCAAATTTTCCATTGTTAATTTATGAATATGATGTACAGTACTTTCAGTTGTTTTAGAAATTTATAATTCAAGGAAATAAACTCTTTAAAAACAATGTAGAAAAAGTTAAATGAATGTTAAACTGCATGATAGAATTAGCATTAACATCTACTAAAACTGAAGGTCCCTGCCACTTAGGCTAGTTTTTTCCCTAAAAGGCAGTGAAACAGTCCTCAAGACAAAATTGGCTTGGCGGGGGAATAAGGGTCAAATGACACAGCTTCCCAGTTGACTAAACATAAAACCCTAGCACAGGAGTAAAGGCTTCTCGGGCTTGTTGAACTTCTGTGGGAATTTTGTGACTGACCATGCTGCCATGACACAAAGGTGGTGTGGTGGGCAGGGGTATAGAGGGGAAGCTGCCCCGAGTTGAATCCACATCTTTACTAATTATTCTTTCCATGCTATTGCTAAAGTAAACTTTTGTTAAATATTAAAATAAAGTCGTCTAGAGGGGACATATCAAGGTTTTGAACTAGGGAACTGGCTGTGTCATTGGAGAGACAAGGACAAGTTCAAGTGGCATTTTGGAAGTAGAAACAGAGATTTGGCACCAACTGGGTAGGATAGGTAAGGGAGATAGCACAGTGAAATCTGACGCCAAGATTTCACACTTGAGGGCCTTCAACAGAAATAGGAAAGCTGGGAGTAGCGGTGGGTTTGGGAGAAATTGTAATGAGTTCTGTTTTGAACATGTTGAGTTTGAGATTCTGATGCTAGACTGTGGTTCACAATAAAGATTATGGCTAGATAAATAGATTTGGGTATCACCTGAATAGAAATGAGAGTTCGACCCATGGGAACTGATGATATTAAGCTAACGAGTATAATGAGAGAAGAGAAGAGAGACCAGTATCAAGCCTCAGGGGACACCCATAATTTATGGGCAGGCTATGGATGATGTCCAGAAAAAGAGAATGAGGATTATCAGCAAGATGAGAAGGAGACACAAGGCAAAGCCCAAAGAGGAGAAATGTATCTGCCAGTTGGGAAAGTGAAGTAGGGTGAGATCCAAGGAGAAGCCACTGGGTTTAGCATTTAAGAGATACATAATTGAAATCATATTACCTTCTCAAGCCTTCTCAGTGAGTAAGGAAGGGATGGAGGGAAAGAATGTGGAATTCAAAAATTATTTAAAAAATAAAATGCCTACTTCCAAATTTAAAAAGAGAGAGAGAGATGTTGGAGGGAGGGACAGAGAGACAGAGGAAGAGAAGGAGACAGAGAGACAGAGACAGACAGAGACAGAGAGACAGACAGAGACAGAGAGAGAGATAGAGAGAGAGACAGGGAGACAGAGACAGACAGAGAGAGAGACAGACACAGAGAGAAAGAAACCAAAAAAACCCCAACCCTTATTTTATAACCAAATTTACCAAAGTATTTCTCGGGACCCTGGAAGACACTAAATACTTTTTTTTTTAAAGACACTATCATATACCTTTGTTCCTTTAAAAGTTATTTAGTTTCCAAGAATGAGTACTTTTCTCCTAAGGAGTATTTAGTATTTATAGACTCTCCACAGAATCAAGTCAAATAAAATGATAGCATTTATATAGCACTTTAAGGTTTGCAGAATATTGTCTATATGTTAGTGTGTTCATCTTCATAGCAAACCTAGGCAGTAGCTGCTATTGTTATCCATACATTACAGACAAGGAAACAGAGGCAAACCAAGGAACAGCTGGGTGGTACAGTCTATAGAATGCTGGATTGGAGCCAGAAAGAGAGTTCAGGTCTTACCTCAGACACTTACTAGCTGTGTGGCCGTGGGCAAGTCACTTAACTTCTGCCTGCCTGTTTGCTCATCAGTAAAACGGGGATCAGTGCCAAATCTGTTTCTCCTTCCACAATGCCACCTGAACTTGTCCCTGTGTCTCCAATTACACAGCCAGTTCCCTATTTCAAGACTTCAACACGTCTCCTCTAGACTACTACGATATGTCCTAACTGTTCTCTTCACTGCTGGTCTCTTCCCTCTACAATCCATCCTCCACATACTTTCCAAATGAATATTCTTAGCAAATAATTACAGGATTGCTGTGAGGATCAAATAATTCTTGTAAAGTATTTTTATAAACCTAGAGGTGCTACATAAATGCTATCTTTTATTATTCATTATTATTAATAAAGATTTAAGTGTCATAAAGGGCAGTTAAGTGGTGCAGTGCCAGGCTTGGAGTCTGGAAGACTCATCTTCCTGAGTTCAAATCTAGCCTTAGACACTTGCTAGCTATGTGACCCTGGATAAGTCACTTACCTCTGTTTGCTTCATCTCTAAAATGAGCCACAGAAGAAAATGGCAAAACATTCTATTATCTTTGCCAAGAAAATCTCAGATGGGATCATGAAGAGTTGAACATGACTGGAAAAAAATGACTGAACAACAACAAAAAAGTTTCACACAGCAAGCATCTAGATTGGGATTGGAATTCGTCTTCCTTATTACAAGTTTAGCGGTTTTTTTTAATCCATTGGGCTACTAGCATGTTTCTAACATAAAATATAAATAGTGGTTTATAAAAACCCTTTCCCATGTATCAGCTGATCCTCATGACATCCCGTGAGAAGGCAAGGCAGACATAAAATCAGGCAGGTAGGTGGTATTGTGGACCGAGGGCTGACCACCAAGTCAGGGAGACCTGGTTCAGATCCTTCTTTGGACATTAATAGCTGTGTGGCTCTGGACAAATCATTTAGTCTCTTTGAACCTCAGTTTCCTTACCTGTAAAGTGAGGTTGTTGAACTAGATGGCCGTGGAGGTTCCTTCCAGCTCTAGAACCATGACCCTGAGATATTTGAACTGGTGATAAAAATAGCACCCACCTCCCAGGTGGGTGTGAGACTTCAATGAGATAATGAGTAAAAGACTTTGTAAACGCCAAATATCTTTATAAACTATAAACTATTATCACCATCCCCATTTCACAGGTGAGGACTGAGGGTAACCTGCTTGAAGTTATATGGTTAAGGGGCAGAGATGGGACTAGAACCCAAGCATTTTGACTTCTGGCCTTGTGTTCTATACCATTGCTTGAGGATCAAATGAGAAAATCACCTTAAACTGAAGCATGAGGTGTTTCCAGTGTAAAAGTCAAGAATTCTCACGAGCGGGTCATGGAACCCTGAAATGAGCTCTAAGGGGAGGTCCAGAATCCTTGCGGAAGATCAGGGTGCGGCCATTGTTTTCTCATGCATCTGATCTAGGTTAGGTGAGCTTCCAGGGCACATTCAGCTTAGACCCTTAGAAGAATCATTCTGTTCTCCAAGATGAAGCCTTCACTCCCGAAGAACAGTTCAAAGCAAGGATCATCGCAGGATCAGGCTGCTAGTGTTAATAATTAATAATCGGATAGCTTACATCTGCATGATGCTTTGTAGTTTTCCAAGGCTTTCACAGATCATTTCATCATTTGACCCTTCATGTCACTGTGAGATGGCACCTTAAGTCTTGAAGGCTGAGGTTGAATAAACAACCCCAGTCCATCCAGCTTGATGATTTTGTGAATTTACTCTGAGCTTTAAGGGAAATTTTATTACAAAAAGAATTCACTTAGTACATGTTTCCCTTAGAGCAGGACAAAATTGTGTTCACTCCCTAAGATGATGATTTTGTGCTTTAGTAGTCAGCAACTAAGTGGGGGGTTGACTTAGATTAAATCCCAAGAAGAGGTGTTGCTGTTGGGTAGGGAGAATGGGCTACCTCTTTCGTTTGAATTGGAGCCTTGGCTCTTACCACAGAAATCATATTCAGAAACAGAGACAGACAGAGACAGAGAGAGACACAGAGACAGACAGATAGACAGAGACAGAGAGAGCCCAACAGAGATAGAGTTATAGGGACAGAGAGCCCAGCCTGGAGTCAGGAAAACTCATCTTCTGGAGTTCAAATATGTCCTCAGGCATTTACTAGTTGTGTGAACCTGGGCAAGTCACTTAATGCTTTTTGCCTCAGTTTTCTCACCTGTAAAATGAGCTGGAAAAGGAAATGGCAAACCATTCTTGTACCTTTGCCAAGAAAACTCCAAATAGGATCATAAAGAGTTGTGTCCTGCTACATAGTGTGTGTACAGTTTTTCTATAGTCATGTCTGACTATATATATATATATATATATGTATATATATATATATATATATATATATAATTCTCTCTCTCTCTCACACACACACATGCATATATTTATATTAAATCCCAGCCACCCTCCTGAGCTTCAGTTTTGCATATTCAACAGGTGTTCTAATGGTGCCTTGAATTGAAGATATGAAGGCAGCTGGTGGTACAGTGGAGAGAGGCACTGTGCGTGCAGTCAGGAAGTTGAAATCTGGCCTCAGACACTTATTAGCTGTGTGATATTGGACAAGTCACTTGACTTCTGTTTTGCCTCAGTTTCTTTAATTGTAAAATGGTGATAATGATAGTGCCTACCTTGTAGGATTATTGTGAGGACCAAATGAGATCATATTTGTAAAAAGGGCTTAGCCTAGTGCCCAGCACACAGTAGGAGTTTTGTGCTTATTATTCCCTTACCTTCCTCCACCAAAACCAAGCTCATCATCTTTTTCTCCAAACAAGAACCTCCAGTTCCAGACTTCTATTGTCCCTCATACACTGATTCAAGGACCTTTGTATTCTACCTACAATCTACCTGTCCTCCCTTATCTTCTACTATTCCACAAACTTTGCTTTATTAAATGAATGAAATGAGTAAATGAATAACTGCTATTCCTCAATTATCAGCATAGCATAATAGGGTATTATATTGGGGAGGCATCACAGCCTGGATTTGGAGCTGGAAAGGATCTTAGTCAATAAGCCTTTCTTGTTTTTTGTTTTTTGGAGGGGGAAAGGCAGGGCAGTTGGGGTTAAGTGACTTGCCCAAGGTCACATGACTAGTAAGTATTAAGTATCTGAGGCCATATTTGAACTCAGGTCCCCCTGACTCCAGGGCCAGTGCTCTATTCACTGTGCCACCTAGCTGCCCCAATAAGCCTTTCTTTAAGTGCCCAGTACTGTGGACACTGTGTTAAGAACTGGAACTTAAAGAAAGGCAAAGGACAATTGAATGAGGGAGACAACAGGTAAACAGGTGCAAAAAAACCCAAATTATATATGGGATAAATCAAGGAAAGGTGTTTGGGAACCACTTATTGTAGAAGGGGAGATTTTAATGGAGACTTGGAGGAGGTCAGGGAAGCCAGGAGACAGAGATGAAACAGGAGAAAATTACAAGTATGAAAGGCAGGCAGTGAAATATTTCAGAGTGGGGAAATGAAGTGAGAGTCCCTGGATTGAAGAAGTTAGGGAAATAAAGTGTGAGAACCCCACAAAGGTAGGAAGGGGCCAGGTGATGTCAAATAGGCTTTACTCTTTGATCCTGGAGCTAATAGGGAGCTGGTGAAGTGGATTGAATAGGGAGGTGACAGTTAAGGTCCGTGCTTTAGGAAGGTCACTTTGATAGCTGAGTGGAGGAGGGACAATAATGGCGAGAGAAACCTGACTCTAAGCAGAAAGCTATTGCAATAGTCTAGGCGTGGTGTCATGTCATGGGAGAGAGGTGATAAAGGTCAAATCTATAGGACTTAGCAACTGATTAGAGAGGGTGGGTGGCAACTTGGCACAGCCGAAAGAATGCTGGATTCTGTAGTCAAAAGACTTTACCTGCATGACTTTGCACAAGGTCAGTGCACCTTGTGCCTCATTTGCAAAATGAGGTGGTTCAGTCTGACGACCTCCAAGGTGTCTTTCTCCTAAATCTGCCTAGGAGGGAGAAAACAGTGCCCCTGAGAAATGAAATAATATACCTCTTGCTCATGGGCAATAAAGTGGCAGAGCCAGAATTTGAACCCGGGCCTGCCCCTTCCCAATCCAACACTCTTCCCATGGTATCTTGCCAGGAACCATGCTGACTGTCAGTAACTACTGTGTTTCCCTGATAATAAGACACTGTCTTATTAATTTTTTTGGACAGAAAAACACCAGAGGGCTTATTTTCAGGGGAGGGCTTATTTTAATGAACATTGACAGCAATTTTAATAAACAGGTAAATGTGAACAAAAAAATGTACCTTTTTTCAATAAGCAAATCACTGGGGAAGAACAGGATGACATGTTCACTGCTGCAGCTCTGATTGGATGCAGCTCAGAGCACGGCGTGCGTTTCACGGGGTGGGGGGGGGACGGTGCATACAGAGGGTACCGTAATGTAGCGTGTAGCGCAGGGGATCACCTTCACTACAGTAGCAATCTCAATAGGGCTTATTTTCAGGGAAGGGCTTATTTTAGAGGAATCTTACACAGTAAGAGGAGGGCTTATTTTCGGGATAGGTCTTATTATCAGGGAAACACGGTAGCTCTGTGACCTTGTGCAAGCATATTTCCTCTCTGGATCTCGTTTCTCTATTTGTAAATGAAGGAGTCTCTTTAGGGATCTAACATTCTATGAGTTATGCCTTGATCTCCCCTGGCTGCACTTTTGTTTATTCCATTCCTAGTACCTGGCCCATACCAGGCTTTCATCTCCATGGCTTTGCAGGGGCTGTCTCTCACGCCTGGAATGCCCCTCTTCCTTACCTCTTAGAAATTCCTGTTTCTTTCTAAGTTCAGCTCCCATGCCTCCTTTTACATTATGTCTTTCCTTCTCTGCTCCCATCACTTTGTATCTTTGTATTTTGTATGTACCTTTGTATGCAGAATTTTGTCTCTCCCTTTCCCCCCAAGCTACTTGAGAGCAAGCAATATTTACTTTTTGTCATTGTATTCCTGCATAGTGCCTGGCACATAGTAGGCATTTAATAAAAACTTATTGAAAACCTAATCATCCTTCAAGCTGAAACACCCCCTCCTCCTTGAAGGTTCCTTTGCTCGCCCCCACCAGCCAGATGTGATCTCCATCTTCTTTAAATCTTGCTAAGACACTGACTGGCACTTTCTCATGCCATTTATCTCACATACAGTAAAGGATTGTAGTTATTTCTGTAGATAGCTTATCTCTGAAATGTAAGCTTCTCAAGGGTGGGGATTTTTTCTTATATCTTTTTGTATCCTCCCCACATGGGGTGGGGAACTTGTGGCCTCAAGGCCATGTGTGTCCCTCCAGGTCCTCAAGTGTAGCCCTTTGTCTGAATCCAAACTCTGTAGGACCGCACTTGAGGACCTAGAGGGCCAAACCAGGCTGCAGGTTCCCCACCCCTAGTATACACTCTATAGCAAAGTCTTGCCTTTAGTAGGTGCTCAATAAATGAACTCAGCTGCTGGCTAGGTTCATGCCCAGACTGGGTAGGAATATGTGAATGATCTGTTAAGCCTTTAAAAAGGTCTTGCACTGTGAGAAAGGAAACAAACAACTATCACTCTCTTGTGCCCCCTCCCTTCCATTTCCAAATACATTTTTAGAAGAGAAACAAGAGGGTGGCAAGAGACTGAAAAAATAAAGCCAAGTTGATGTATGAAGAAACAAAACAAGGCAGGAAAACATCAGCATTCCTTCCTGTAATCAGTCACGGAAAACCTGTCAACACCAGCAAGGCCATCTCCACCTAACAACTACATGGCTAGAATAGACTATTTAAGACTGGCGGGCAAACTTGTGCCAGTGCCACAGGGCAAAGAACTTTAGGTTGAATCACTTCCCAGACAAAGAGCCTGCTGGGGTGAATTACTGCTTTAGCCCCATGCGTCTGCAATAGGGCTGCGCGATTATGTGGGATGTAACCGAGACATGATGCAGCCTATATTGATCCAGTTTTTGAACTTTCTGTCAAACTCTGTCAGACAGTTCTAGGACCTTATGCTGAACACCTAGGCTTGTACATAAGCATGTGATTTTAATAGACAGCATGATGTATCATTAGTAAAAAAAAAAAAAAAGTTTTGACAGGCTCATTACCAGTCTGGCTATAAGAGGATGAGATTTTTTAAAGCTATGACACATCCACTTATTTAGTTCTGTATCTCCCACTCATATTGCCAAGTTGGAGTCCCTAGAGAGTAGAGAATTACTGTTCACCTCAGGGTTGTACGGGCAACTCTTAAGAATTGTGACTTCTAACACTGCACCCCTGAGCCCCCAACAATGTGCTTCCTATGATTGATGAGAATCATTTGAATTCTATTAGTTAATATAAAACAGTCTCCTTAAACTTAGATATACTCCATGTAAAGCCTATATCAGATTGCTTGCTGTCTTGTGGAGCGGGGAGGAAAGGGAGGGAGAAAAAAATTTGGAATTCAAGATCTTATAAACGTGAATATCAAAAAGTATCTTTACATGTAATTGGAAAAAAATAAAATAAAATACAAAAATTTATATTAAATTAAAAAAAAATTTTAAAAGGTGGGGGGGGGAGGAGAGAAAAAAATAAAACCAACTTAGGTACACTCTCTCCTTGCTCCTTGGAGCAGCAGGCTCAGATTTAAAGTATTTAAAGTAAAATTTGTCAGGTACTCTGTAGAGAATGTATGGGGATTCAGTGGTATCTTAAGACTCCTGTTCCTGAGATTTCTTTTCTCCCTTTGTATGTCGAATCCTCATGAAATTCCCCTTCTGTGTGGGTCATTCCTTCTGTATGTGACCTCAGTGCTAATTCAGCACTTCCTAGTCATTGGTTCCTTCATCAGCATACAGTCCCACCTTGACTACCCTCAGTTGTATGTGTTAGGTTGGAAGGCAGAAGATATTTGTGAGTACTTGGTATAATCCACTGGGGAAGGTGAATTGGAGAATGCTTTAAGAACTGGTCCCGGGGTGGCCAGTCTTTGCATTACACAGTGGTAGCAACCAATGAAGGCCTTCTACAAAATTAGAGAAAAATTGTCATCTTCACTAATGGAGGAAATTCCCACTTTGGCAAAATTATAGATTTTGATTGATGTTGGAATTGTCAGATAGCAGAGTAGGGTGAGAAAATGTGGCTAGGCCTAGTTCTGTATTTTCCCATTAAGGAAGATGGCAGCCAGAACAATAAGGTGGCAGTTCTCTCTTGCTCTGGATCTAAAAATAGGGAGAAGTCTGCTCTCTGGAATGATATGTATTGGGCTGGTCCTTTCTACTGATGCTGCTGATCTATGTACTGTGGCTGAAAGTAGAGACAAGGGCCAAGTGAAGACTTCTTGTAGGAGCCGGTTGGCTTTGGGGGTCCTGTTCTTGCGTGGCTTTACCCGGGTAACCCTGTGTTCTTCTGTCTTGTATGTCCCCCTGGGGGAGTCTAAAGTACCCAACTGTTCTCTGAGCTTTCTGAGGTCTTGGGCACAGAGATGGTGACAGGGGATCTGTGCAATATGGTGTGCAGAGGTGGCAAGGCCCTGAGCCTCTCTTACCAGCCAGCTTCTATTACTCTAAGCAGGTCACTTCCACTCTCATCTTCCTGATCTGTAAAAGGAGGGAGTTGGATTGGATAACCTCCAATGTCCCTTCCAATGAAATTCTAGTCTGCTTTATTATGCTTGGGACTTTATGTTGAAAATCTTTCTTGAAGCACCTTTGGTTTAAAAACAATGAGTCAGGACATAGTATAGTGGACAGCGTGTTGGAACTTGGAGTTAAGTCAAGTCAACAAGCATTTATTAAGCACTGTGTGCCAAATCCTGGGCTAAGTGCTAGGGATACAAGCACAAGTAGAAAGTCAGTCTCTGCCCTCAAAGAGCTTACATACTAACATGTTAAGACTACTCACAAAAGGAAGCCCAGGAGGCAGCTAGGTGGTACAGTGGGGACAGTGCACCAGTCAGGAGGGCCTGAGTTCAAATCTGACCTCAGACAATTGCCCTTAGTAGCTGTGTGACCTTGGGCAAGTCACTTAACCCCAATTGCCCCACATACACACACATGAAAGGAAGCTGAGAAGCAGTAGGAGGGGGGGAGGGCAGGTACCTACGTAGGACCTTTAGAAAAAGTCCAGTCAGGAATGAGGCCCAGAGACAGCTGGCCTGGGTCCTCCCTTAGAATGTGGGTGCTCCGAGGAATTGGCCAGGCAGAGGAAGGCGCCACAGGGGCAGGGGGATCTTTCAGGATGAGAAGCTGCTGGGCATGGGGAAGAAAGGAGCCTAGAAGGTCAGAAGCAGAACCTTGAGAGGAATGAAAGAGTGACCTTGGCGCAAATTAAAATATCTCTGAGGGAGGAAGGAAGGAAGGAAGGAAGGGAGGGAGGGAGGGAGGGAGGAAGGAAGGAAGGAAGAAAGGAAGGAAGGAAGGAAGGAAGGAAGGAAGGAAGGAAGGAAGGAAGGAAGGAAGGAAGGAAGGAAAGAGAGGAGGGGAGGTCTTGGACTTTCCTGAAAATAGAAGTTCTGAGAGGAATCTGGAGCCCAGAAAATTAGATTTCAATTTTACCTCTTAGGATTGAGCCTCCCTCGACCTTGGTGCTATTGTAAGTGAAATGAGGAGGTTGGGCTCGTTGCCAGCCCTAGACTTGGGAGAGAGGTGCCTGGGAGCTGGTCTCTGTGGAGAGCCAAACGCAGGGAGAGGTACGGAGGAGCCCTCCAGCAAGCACCAGGAATGATCAGTTACTCTCTCTGCCCCCAGTGTTTACTCTTCGAAGACATAGTCCTGACTTGTAAGTCTTTCCTGGCCCTCTGGCCCTTGTCTAGTGTGCCACAGAGACCTCTTCACTGGAAGTGCCCTCCACCCCTGTGGTGTCTTCCTCTGATTAGCTGGTTCCTCCCAGAATCTCCATTTTAAGGACAGTAGTCCAACCTGGAGGAGACAGCAGGGCTGATGACTGCCCAGCTCTGCCTCACTGAAATCCACTTCACGAGCAAGTCAAGGTGTCACCCTCATGACGTCCTCTTTGAGAATGAAGTAGGAACAGCAGCAACAACAATAAATACTCATTTAATACTCCAACACCTTCGAGAAGTTGGTACTATTGTTCTTCTCATATTCCAGTTGAGAAAACAGAAAATAGAGTGCCTACGGTCACACGATTAGCAATCCTGTCTGAGGCATGTGCCTCCAACTACTGGAATTCAAATCCTGCCCAAGACACTGGCTTTCTATTTCACCTGGTCAAGTCAATCTCATTCTGAGCCCTAGTTTCCTCATCTATAAAATGGAAATAATACTTGTAAAGGACTTTGTGAACCTTAAAGTACTACATAAATGCATAATATTAGCTTCATTATTGTTATTATTATTACTTTTTAATGACAGAGGACAAGAAAACAAATAAGTATTATATGGGTTGATGCTTGAGGGGAGACAAAATGCATTAATGACTATGATACAGGAAGAGGGAGATACATGCAAGGGAGAGGTCTGGGCAAAACATTATGAGAAATTTGAGTATCATTTTTATCTTGGTGAATCAAGAAAATATTGATGGTAGAATGATGCTGGCCCAGTGAAGAAGAGACTTCAATAAATTGGAGATTGGGTGTATGTGGAATAGAGTCCATTTTAGACATGGCAGTCTGAGCAAAGTCACAGAAATAGGAAATGTCAACCCAAGAGGCAAGGGTATGAAATTGGTCATGTACTAACAATGAAGAAGACTAGTACGAAATAAGGGAGGAGAAGTAATTAGGAGTGAAGGCCTTGAGTGCCATGGTCATAGTCATAGTCAATAGGCATTGGGAAGTCATTCAGGATTTTTTCAAGTAAAGGAATGATGAGACCAGAAGAACAGTGCCTGAGGAAGATTGCTGCTACTTGATTCTCACAACAATCCTGTGAGGTAAGTGCTATAGGTATGATTATCTTCATTTGGCAAATGAGGAAACTGAGTCTCAGAGAGGTGAAGCCTATGGTCATACAGTTAGGGTGAGAGACAGGATTCAAAGTGACTGCAAGTCTAGTACTAGATGGGGAGGGTCCATGGGAGGGACTTTAGAAGTAATCCTGGGACTGAAGAACTACTGATACACTTTTGCCTACATTTTGTGTGCATGATAGCATTGTTTACAATGCAATCTGAGAGGCTTGATTGAAGTTGCCAAGTGTTACCATATTCTGAATGGAATTGCCCTCCTGAGAAGAATTTGACCCAATGTTAAAAAGAACATTAATTATTTAGTTTAATAAATCCTTGGGTTTTTATCTCACGCATTTCCTCTTTACTAGAGAGAGAAATTTTCTGAAATTCAGCTAATTTACAATTACAGGATGCTCTCTCTTCCTCTTAAAGTATTCACTGGGAGCATCATTAATGTTTCCTCACTGTAGGTGCAGCTAAAGTGAGGGTGGAGACAGAAATAATAATATTATTGTTATTAATAATAGTAATTCACATTTCTGCTCTTGGAAAAGCCTGGAGATACTTGTATGAGCTGATGCAAAGTGAAATGTGCTGTGTATAAATTAACAACAATATGGTGATCCAAGACAGCTCTGAAAAATGCTATCCATCCCCAGAGAAAGAAATGATGGCATCAGAATATGGATTGAAGCATACTTTTTTTTAACCTTATTTTTTTGAGTCTATATTTTCTTTCACAACATGACTAATATGGAATTATGTTTTGCATAACTACACATGTATAAACTATATCGAATTGCTTACCTTCTTAATAAAGGGGGTGGGGTGAGGAGGAAGGAAGGGAGAGAATTTAGAACTCAAAAGTTTTAAAAACAAATGTTAAAAATGATTTTTACATGTAACTGGGGAAAATAAAATAATAAATGTTTTTTTAAAAAGAAAAATAATAATTCACATTTCTGTATTACTTTAAAGATTTACAAGATATTTCCCTCACAACAATCCTTTGAGGTAGGGAGAAATCAAGAAGGGAGTCAAGTTGATAAAAAGTTTAATAATGATTTGTTGACATGCATGTCTGGGGAAAATAGATAATAAAATGCATTGCCTTCTTTGCAGAAATGGGTTGCCATTTCAGAATGCAGAACATTGTAAACTGTCAGGCTTAGTTTATATGTTGGTCACTTTTCCTGAGCTGCTTCTTTTTTCTTTCTTTTTTCTTCTTTGTTATAAGAGATGGTTCACTAGATAGGAGCAGGGAAAAGGACTGATGGGAAGGCAGGAGAAGGGAGAGGGATATATCTGGAAATTAAAGGGATGTAAAAACAATGGGTCAGTAAAAATTATAGAGAAAAACCCATGAATATAAGTTTTTATCAAATGCAAATGGAGAAGGGGAAAATCATTCCCATTAGACTATAGACTCTAATGAAAACAGGGATCATGTCTTTTTCTTTTGTGATTCCCAAAGTTCTGTGTATAGTAGATCCTAACAAGTATTTATTTAATGAACAAATTGAGTGAACGAGTACCACCAGGCCACAATCTTTGAGGACTTTTTGCAAAAGTTAAAGAAATTTATGTGGTCTTTAAATAAAACACCACAACTTAGGAAATCTGGTCCCTTTAACCTTGAGGTGGCCAAAATACAGAATAGGAGTTAAGGGACGGCTGAATAAAATCTGACAATATGGCGCACCATTGAAATGGGATCTCTTGTTTTTAAGTGAAATGTCCTTTGACATGGAGGAAATCCAGTCAAGGTTTTATAACTATTTTGGCATCCTGCCTTAATTCCTTAGGCCATATTTCAGGGGGCATGCCTGCAACAGCTGCACTAGCCAGTAGGCAGGAGGAGGTCTCTCTTGAAGCCCAGTACCAGAGAAGACATCTCCTATTTCAGTTGCCATGTTTGGTAATCACATTTCTAGACTCCTCGGATCGCTGGGATAAAGCATTGGGGAAAAGACAGACAAGAAGCAAAGGAAACATCTGTTGATCCTAACCTGTATTTGAAGTATACTCCCTGTCTTCTAAAGGATATGTCATAGCAGTAACTAGCTGATAGCCATCCAAATTGGACTTGAGACAACTTGGAGAGGCAGGCCAACATGTAAATGGAAGGTGTTTAGAATGATACTGTTGATCAGTTCAGTGGCTTATTGTAGTCAGTCTATCAGAGTTAAAGAGGAGTCAATTTGTTCTTTGTTCTCTGCCTCTATATCCTTCTAACTCTCAGGACTAGAGTCACTTAACCACTTCTTATAGGCTCAGCTACATCCTGGACTCAGGGGCTTGGATTAGCCCTAGCGCTTGGGCACAGGGGATGTTAAGAGTTCCCTGGTTCAGCACTGAGTTAGGCTTGTTACTGGCGATGGGTGCTCTTACCTTGTTACCTCATTTTCCAGTAATGGTGTTTATACATCTTTTGCTTAGTTACCCCCATGACTGAGATCTTCATTTTTGCCTTGTCAACCAGGTCTCCCGGGACAAAAGGAATGCAATTCAAGGAATATTGGATAAGCAAATTCTACATGAATTCAGGGCCCTGAAAATGTAGAGTAAAGCAAAACTGGTCTGGCTCTCAATGAGTTTATATCCTATTAGGTTGGCAGTAGTTGGGGTTGGAGAGGATATAGCATGTACGTAAATAAGTCAATACAAAGTAATTCAGAGTAATGTCAAGGAGAAAGTGATTACTAAAAGGATTGGGTTAGTAGATAGTTCCTGTGGCATTGTAGATGTGGGGGACCATTTGTTCAAAAACAGAGGTCAGAGTTCCTTGATGCTTGCTGCTGGCATTTGTGTCTATCTGTCAAGTGCCTACTGGTTGGCCCTCCAATGATGACTCTCCTCACCCCCATTTGAAGATATAACCTTGGCTTTGAATTAAGTTGGAACCTTTAGTAATGATACTTGTATCCCAACTATCCTTTAACCCTAGGAATAATGTTCAAACATAAAACATACCCTTGACCTCATGTCCCCACATGCTTGTCCCTATAATGTTAAACCTAGACAAATCCCCTGGCCTTTTTCCAAACTGTATGTCCACCCATACTCCAAGTCCTGGCTTTCCCCAGTATGTTCTGATGTCTGAGTCTTGATTGTGACATATGGTGAGGACAGATTAGGATTCCCATCTGACTTTAAAAATAAAAAAACGACATGTGCCACACATCTCAATGTGTTCTAGCATTTAGGCTGTGAAGATTACGGCAGTGAGGGGAGGCATGGGCCATCCTTCAAACACAAATATGATGATGCTGATTTATGAGTGGGGAGTTTTTTCTCCCAGTTCTAAGGTTGTATTTTGCATTGAGATGTATGTTCACCCATTTCTACTTATTTGAGGGCACTTACTCTTTCCCTGGGTCCCATACCCAGTGGAGCTAAAGAGGCAGCTCAAAACTACTCTTCTCAAGATGGTGGTCATGATGGGAAAGATGGAGGGTCCCTCCAGCACAAGGGTTGCTTGGATTAAGCTGTAAGCTTCTAGGACATGGAAAGTTTCTTCTCCTGCATTAAGTCCAAGGGAATGACCCTTGTGGAGAAGGGCTCCTTCATTTGCCTATCTATTGGCACCAAGCCCTTGGACGTATCTTGCCTGGTTGACAAACTTGCCCACAGAAATGATGAACTAATGTGCCCTCCTTCTTTCCTTACAGAATTTTGATGCTAAGGGTGGGCAACATGGTATAAATTGTTGGAATTACTTGATGTGTGTTTTTGCTAAACAGCTTTTTTTCTCTTTCTATTAGAATCTTTGTTAGGAGGGGTGGTTTGCTGGGTAGGGGAGGACCAAGGGATAGATTTCTAAATGAAGGTGATGAAGAAACAAAATGTACCAATGACAAGTTTAAAGAATCTTAAAAAAAGATAACTACTTTCTCAGACCAGAGTCAACTTGGCTTAATAGGTGAGGGTCAGTGTTGGGTCTTGTATGTAGCGTCATATAAGCTTTATCCAATAGCCTGGGTTTTAAGGAGAACAATGGTCTGTCTGGACTATTGCCTAGCTGTAGCTCTGACCTCTTTGCCCTGGATTCAGGCCCCTTTTCCTGCCTCCACCTATGTGTTGAATTCACTGGTTCTGGCTCATGATTGCTCCTTCTAGTATCCCCCATGACTCCCATTATCCAGATCCCTCCAGCTCTCACAGGCTGCTTTCTATGGTGAACATGGATTTGACCTATCCTAGAATTCCTTCCTTTGGCTTCTGATGCAAGATTTCCATTGGATCCTTGCATGTTGCCAGCTGATTCTCCATTCCCAGAACAGGTCCAGATAATCACTCCATACTATATATTCCCCAGGATTTCTCCTAGAACCTCACAGCAGGACTGTTTGGTCTCCAGCTGCTTTTGGGTCAATCGTAACCTTGGTCAGGATGGTTGTTGGGTTTCATCAGCAAGTCACTACCACCTATAGTCTGACTGGCTTATGTGAACTCCCTGATTCTCTCCTCTTGCTCACAGATAGACATAGACATTCCCTTCTAGGGAGTCCTTCTTTTGTCCAGGAACACAGAGATGGGTCCCAACTCCCTGGGTCCAAACCAACTCATCTGGTGGGATGGGGTGGAATCATAGAGCTATGGGCAAAACATTCCCTGGCTCACTTGGTCCTTCCAGTGTTTCAACGTGGAACTCAGCAAAAATTTTAAGCTGAAGTAAGTGGTCAGAGTACATTCTCAACCCTAGCATATGCCTTTCATCGACTTTTATAGGCTATATTGCCTTTATAGGGAAAGGGACTCATTTCCACTCCAATCCGTCTAACACACAGCTTCCAAAATTATTTTTATTAAAGTAGAAATTTAATCATAGCACTCCCCTACAAAACAAAGGGACTCCCTTTTCACCTCCAAGCTCACATATTAAAGCCTTTGGTGTTTATGGCTCTTCATAGGGTATATTCAAAGGTATAACTTTCTGGTCTTGCAATTGACTACTCTCCATGCCCTCTATGATTCAGACACACTGACCTTGCTGTTCTCAAACATGGAGCTTGATCTCTCATGTACCTGACTTCGAATTGGCCTTCTCAGGTGTTCGGAATGCTCCTAGCTTCCCCGGCTTTCTTCAAGACTCAGTGCACTTGCCTCCTTCTACAGGAGGTCTTTCCTGGTCCCTCCAAATGCTAGAACCTTCCTTTCTAAGGTTGCTTTCCATCTACTCTATATGTATCTTTCATGTGCCTAATTAATGTATTCCCTGACTAGAACATAAATTCCTTGGGAGAAAGGGTTAGTTTTTGCTTTTCTTTATATGGAGAGGTAGGTGGTGCAGTGGATGTAGAACATTAGACCTGAAGTCAGGAAGATCAGAGTTCAAATGTGCCTTCAGGCACTAGGCCTGGGCAAGTCACTTAATCTGTGTCTGCCTCAGTTTCCTCATTTGTAAAATGGGGATAATAATAGCACCTATCTTCCAGGGTTGTTGTGAGGATCAAATGAGAAAAGTAAAAGCACTTAGCACAGTGGCACTTGGCACATAGTAGCTGCTGCGGAAATGTTAGCTATCATTTACATTATTATCCCAACACTTACCACAATGCCTAACATATAACAGATGCATGTTGATTGATTGATCAAATGATCGGCTAATGAAGTCCCATCAAATGGGATCATATATGTAAAGCTTTTGTAGACCTTAAAGCTATTATTATTATTATTATTATCCTGAACCAGCTCCTCTTCCCCACTCTTGAGTGGGTGGGTGGTTGTAATGGGAATGCAAATTTGGAAGATCTTCCCTGCCCCTAGGCTAAAGTGCACCTGAAGCCTGAGGAGGGAGGCTTGTTTTTCAGGAGATACTTTTTGATTGGCCAGTGGGTCAATAAGGTTGTTACATTCTCTGAGCCAGGAGAAGGCTATATAAGCCCTGATGTGAGGCTTTGTTTTGGGGGTTCACTTTGAGAAGTGTTCTGTGATTTGATCTGTATTCTGGGAAGCCGTTGTCCAGGGCCCCCCCGGCTTTGAAAAACCCAGATGTTGAAAGCCAGATGTTGTTTGGTATGGATGTAATGGTTGGACAGTTTGGAAATCTGTCTACTTGATCTGTTTCTGTCTTGATAATTCTGTCTGTATGTTCTGAAGTTCGGGGTGCTGATCTTTTTCCCCTGAACTAGGTAAATGATATACATCTGACTGATTAAAGTAAGCTTGTTAACCCATTTTGAGTTGCTTTCCTTTAACAAAGCAGATCCAAGAACCTGGGTGAGCAGCCACCCTGAGCACGCTTGGGGTGCTTGCTGCTACAGTGGTAGAGTAGCTGAGGGAAGGATAGCAAAGACTTGTTGCTAGATAGAACAAGTGAGGCAATGTGCCCAGATGCTCCATGGTTCAAAATATAACCCATTTGTAAACTGAAGACTGCTTCAACATGCATGTATTTTATTTAGTTTAGCGTTTAGCTTTGCCTTAAGGAAGTTTTGTCTTTGTATTCCCCAGAATGTCAGGAATATTAAGCAACAGCAGGCATTTAATAGATGCTTGGTGAGTGAATGAAAGAATGAATGAAAATATTCATTGCACATTTTAGTAAGCAGACATCTCATGTCTAGGGATATTAAATTATCAACTGTTGGGATTCCCACTCAAAATGATAAAGCTTTTAATTTTACTGATTCTGATTAAAACAAGCAGCTGAGGGGTGGCCAGGTAGCACAGCGAGTAAGAGCACTGGCTCTAGTGTTGGGACGACCTGGAGATCGAATCCCGGGCTCAGACACTTAGCACCCACCCAGAAACACCTGGCCGTGTAACCTTGAGCAAGTTACTTAACCCCAATTGCTTAGGGGCGGCCAGGTGGCTCAGCGAGTAAGAGCACAGGCTCCAGTGTCGGGATGACCTGGATCAAATCCAGGCTCAGATACTCAGCACCACACCCAGAAATAACTGGCCATGTAACCTTGAGCAAGTTACTTAACCCGGATCGCTTTAAAAAAAAAAAAAACAACAAGCAGCTGAAAAAAGGCATGTTTGGCTAAGTAAATTTCATTGTGTTTTCACTAGCCTTTAAAAGAAAGCAGGTAGAATTTACCAGCAATGAAACCAGAAGTCAATTCAAGTATGTGTTCTAACAGCTAGGAAGATGGAGGCCTTGTCTCAGACATACTTCAGAGAGCTGTGATTTTATCAATCAATCAATCCACAAACAATTGATCAAATGCCTACTATGTGCCAGGCTCTGTTCTATGAGCTGAGAAAACCAAAAGAAAAGAAAGAAAAAGAAAGTCCCTGCCCTCTAGGAGCTTACATTCTATCATCCAGTTGAACCCTTCCTTTACCTCCATTGATGGAGAGCTCAACCCCCTCCATATCTCAGCAGACAGTTTAACGAGTGGCCAAAAAACCCCAACAAACTCACCTGGTAGCCATCCCATTGGTGATGAGCCCCCTGGGGTTGGTGAACGTGTGAGGACCAGGACCCTTTCCATCTCCATGGGTCTGCCACAGCTTTATACTCACTTCAGTAGCTTTTGAGACATAGCATTTATCAATACTTGTTGACTGACTCTCTGAGTAGGGTCCAGAAAGCCATGGTGAGGATGAGATTAGATATCTCAAAGACTTAAGGTCATGACAACTGCCAGATCATCTTGTTTTGTTATTTTGTTTGGTCTTGTTATTTATCTCAACAGAATGTCGATTACCCAGTGTACCCAGTGTACCGTAGCCTCTCAGATACAGACCTTTGGGATAAGTAGTCTTAATATTTCACTTCCAGGTCAGGTTAAATCAGGCAAAAACAACAACAAAATTATAGAAGGTTGGACCTGGAAGAGATTTTAAAGTGTCTCTCCTCATTTTATAGATTTGGAAACTAAAGCACAGAGAGAAATTACTTGTCAGAGTGAAATAGCTCATTAGTGGCTGATGCTAAATGGGAACCCATCTTCTGATGGCTCTGGGCCCGGGCTCTTTCCACTTCCCATTTCACAGAGATGGTAGGTGACAAAAGTTCCTTCTCTCCCTGTTCCTTTTGAGCTGCCTATTGAATTCATTTGTTCTTATGAGTATAGATAGAAAATAGTCCTCTCACAAAGGTGAGGGAAAATGGGCAAACAAAATGGCCAAATAACGTGCCCAAGAACACTCCATGACCCAGTAAACAAAGTCAGGAGCAGAGCTGTTGGTTTGACATAGCAGAGCCCTATTCTGTGCTGGTGTTAATGCAGGACTAAATATCATACCCAGGTAGATGTTTCATAATGCACAGAAAGAGGTTGGGCATCACAGTATGGGGCAAAGAGGGATGATTTGACCCTTAGTTTGCCTGAATCAATGGCATAATGAACTCCAAAGATGGAGCCTTCTCCTCTATCTCCACTTGGTGAAATTTTTCAAGATTCTGCTCCAACTCTTTCTCCTCTGTCAAGTCTTTGCTTATTCCCTAGAAAGAAATAATCTTAATGTGAATTATCACTTATTATAAGGGTCTTGGAGGGCAGCACAGTAGATATATTTATGAAATTTAAAGAGTGATTTTTGGAGATTTCCCTGGGGAAGACCTATCAGAGCAATGTAAAACTTCCTTTTTTTTTTGGAGGGCAATTGGGGCTAAGTAACTTGCCCAAGATCACATGGCTAGTTTTTTTGTGTGTGTGCGTATGTGTGTTAAGTGTCTGAGGCCAGATCTAAACCCAGGTCCTCCTGACTCCGGGGCCGGCACTTTACTCACTGTGCCACCTAGCCACCCCAATGTAACACTTCTTTATAAATTTTTTTCCCACTTGATAGGTTTTTTTTTATTTTTTCCAATTACATGCAAAGATAGTTTTCAACATTCACTTTTACAAGATTTTGAGTTCCAGATTTTTTTTCCTCCCTCCCTTTCCTCCTCCCCAAGATGGCTGACACACGCTATACATGTACAAGAATGTTAAACATATTTCCACATTAATCATGTTGTGAAAGAAGAATCAGAACAGAAAAAAAAAACCATGAGAAAGAAAAAACCAAAAACAGCAGAAGGAGCCAATAGTCTGCTTCTGTCTCCACTCAGACTCCACAGTTCTTTCTTTGGGTGCGGACGACATTTTCCATCGTGAGGCCCTTGGAACTGTCTTAGACCCAGCCATGTAGAATTCTGTCTTGGGTACTGTAAGTAAGATGCTCAAGACCTCTTCCACAGTCATCCTGATAACCTATGTGGGGAAAAATGCTTTTCTAATCACAAAGTAGAGGGATATTTATTCTCTAGGCACTCCTCTGTAAAGATAATGGAAAATCCCAAGAACCACTTTTGATCTTGCCATTAGCATTCAAGTCCATATTAGGACAACAGAAGAAAAACTTCCTACTTCTCTCTTGCAATTTTGCAGAGTGCAAATAGCCAGAGGGAGACCACACCCTCCTGCCAGCACTTCCCTCTTTCCTCCTCAACTTTCTAACAGCTTAGTCTAAGTATAAATAAACTCGGTGTTGGAGCTTGATTTCCCATCTGATTGGCAGTCACAAATCCAGTATTTAGCTTGGTTTCTGGTGGCCTGGCCTAATGGTCCATTCCCTAAAACAATGGTCAAGCCAATCATTTGCTTTCCTCCAATGCAAGACCTGATGAAGTTTCATCACACTCAAAGGCAAACTAACCACATCGACACCAGATACCAAATCTTGTTTTATTGTGTGTTTATCAGAGGGCTTAAAAAAAGTCATAAAATATAGAGTCTGAGATTCAGTGCTGGGGATAAAGGATGACAGTGGAAAAGGAGGCTCTAAGACCTTGCAATGATGCTGGCTGTGTGACCTAGGACAGGTAGGAAACTCTGAGCTTTGGTTTCCTCACAATGAAGGGATGTTGAGGACAACACTGTGAGCCCCAGTGTATGACTAACGGGAACTCTTAGTGAGAATTGTCAAGTCTGCAGCTACCATTCTCAGCAACTTTCAGTTGTTTTTTAGTTATGCCTGACTCTTTGTGACCCCATTTGGTTTGCCATTTCCTTCTCTAGCTCATGTTACCGATGAGGAAACTGAGGCAAACAGGGCAAAGTGACTTGCCCAGGGTCATACAGCTAGTACACATCTGAAGCCGAATTTGAACTCAGGAAGATGAGTGGTTCTGACTTTAGGCCCTGTACTCTAACCACTGTACCACATAGGTACCCTATTCTCAGTTATACAATGATACAAAAAAATTCCGAAAGACTTATGATGAAAAATGCTGTCCGCCTCCAGAGAAAGAACTGCTGGTGTATGCATGCAGATTGAAGCAGACTTTTAAGAACTTTCTTTATTATTCTTGTATTTTTGGTCTATGTTTTCTCTCGCAACATGGCTAATATGGAAAGGTTTTGCATGACTGCACATGTATTATTGTTGTTAAGTCGTTTCAGATGTATGTGCCTGACTCTCTGTGGCCCCATTTGAGGTTTTCTTGGCAAAGGTACTGGAGTGGTTTTGCCATTTCCTTCTCTAGTTCATTTTACAGATGAGGAAATTGAGGCTACTGGGTTTCAGTGACTTGCCCAGGGTCACCCACCTAGTAAGTGTTTGAGGTCATATTTGAACTCAGGGAGATGAATCTTCCTAACTCCAGGCCTGGCACTCTATCCACTTCAACACCTAGCTGTCCCTGCAATGTATAATGTATATAAAATTGCTTGCCTTCTCAAGGAAGGGGGAGGGGAACAAGGGAGTGTGAGAATTTGGAACTCAGAATTTTAAAAAATGTTAAAATTTTTTGTTTATATATAAATGAGAAAAAAGTTTAGATGAAAAACAATTGTCAAGCCAGGCATTGTGCTAAGTACTGGCTATACAAAGAAAAGCAAAAACCGGTTCCTTCCCTAAGGAGCTCACAAACGAATGGGAGAGAAGACAGGAAAACAACTACATATACAATAATATTCTCAGGGTGCATTGTAAGTAATCTCAGTAATCTTGTGGCAGGGAGGACTTTAGCTGAGACTTGAAGGAAGCCAAAGGAGCCAGGAAGTAGAGAGGAGGTGGAGAACTCCAGGGATGGGGCACAGCCAGTGAAAATGCACAGCTGTGGGAGGAAGAACAGGAAGGTGGGTGTCAGTGGACTGCAGAGTGCACGGAGGGGAATAAGGTGCAAAAAGAGGGGCTGGAAGGCACCAGACTAAAGGACTCTGAAAGTCAGAGGGATTTCTACTTGATGCTGGAGACAGCAGGGAGTTGCTAGTCTATTGAAAGTCGTGGTCTTTAGGGAGATCACTTTGATAGCTGAACAGGAAGGGCTCAGATGAGATGATGCAACATTAATTTGTAGCGGCCCCAGTCGCCATGCTTTTGTGATTTTCTGCAGCCTTGTTGAGCAGCGCGTGAGTGGAGCAAAGTTATCAGTGATCTCTTAATTGCCATATCTAATGCCCTTCTCCTAGTTCTCATCCTTCTTGACCTCTCTGTGGCCTTTGATGCTATTGATCATCCTCTGTTCTCTTTTCTCTAGGTTTTTTGTGAAAGCAGTAGATGGTGTGAGTTATCCAGCCCATGGCCTGGCAGGGCAATATTGGCTATAGGAGAGAACTTCAAGGGACTTGAGACAAGACAAGAGTGTTGGGTTGAATTGATTCACCAAGATGGGGAAGGGTGTAGACAGTCAGTACAAAGGTGATACTGAGGGATGGAAGCATTAGAGGTCATGGGAAGGATGAAGAGTTGTCAGAGGGAAAGGTGGAATGACAAAAGATTATGATCAGATAAAGAAATCTCAGAATTCAGGAATGTAGAAGTGGCAGGATCAAAGGTATGGCCACCTTTGGGCATGGCTGAGATGAGGAGGTCATAGGAAATGGGAAATTGGAGAAGTTGGAAGTTGGAGTGTTTGAGGCAATATCAATAGGTATGTTGAAGCTCCGCAATGTGAGGGCAGGTGTTGGGAATGAGAGAATGGCTGTGAGCCAGGTACTGACCTCATCAAGGAAGAAAGGAAGGTATCCTAGGGGTCAATAGAAAACGGCTACCAGGATCTTGATTGGGTGATAAATATGGGTTGTATCAACTTCAAAGGAAAAGGAGTTATAGAGTGATAGTGGTAGAGAGAGAGTCTGGAAGGAGTATTCTGAGAAGTATTATCACTCTAACCAGTGTGAGTCAGGGAGTGAGTGAAAGTGCAACCAGCACTGGGGAGGGTGGCCAGGGAGACTGTACCATTGGGAGGGAGCCAGGTCTCAGGGAGAGCCAGAAGATGGGAGGGATGAGAAAGGAAAAGGTTTAAGACGAAAGCAAGATTGTTACCTATGTACCAAGCATTCCAGAGAACACGGTGGACTAAAAGCTTGAGTGGAACATTGTTGGGGGTCTAACTAAGGGGGATGGGAACAAGGGAGTAGACGGGGATGGGGAGCAGGGTTTGAACAATGGCAGCCAGGGGTTCAGAATCACTGGCATGGGGGAGGATATGATGGAGTGGGAGTATGTTAATCATTGAGGAATTAGTTCAGACAGGTTATCCTTAGGGAGCCAGCCTGCTTAGGGGCAGGCCAGAGTGGGCCTTCTCACTATATGGAAGTTTGGAGCAATGACTCAGAATTCATCAATGCGTGGGCCTGAGGGTGGAGTCGTCTCAAGGCTCAGGCAGAAGTGTGTAGGTGGGAATGTGGGGGAAAAAAAAGACATGGTATGGAGGTGTAGCAGTGCGCTGGGATAGTAGATACCAAAGAACCAATCTGACTCTTCTCCTTTTCAGCCAGATGTTTTGGCATTTTGTAACTACAGTGCCCCGTTTCCCAAGGAGGCTTCAAGGACCAAGCAATGGACAAGAAAACCTTAGGAGTTCTTAGGCAGAGGAAACTCCAATTTTCTTTTTTTTTTTAATTTCAATTTCTTGATCGTGGTTCTGTCTCCAAGTAGTGGGAGAGCCCAAATTCTGTTAAATAATCTCCTTCCCAGTAGGTTAAATGGATGCATGTGAAAAATGAATATGATTTGGAATTTTTCTATCAGCTCGATCATATGAATTCTTTTCATCCTAGAAAGCAGTTTTGTGCATCTCTGGCTAAAAGGTCCCATTAGGATAGGGACAGTAAGTTAAAGGGATATTCAGCTTTACATACTTCTAAAACTGGAGAAAAGCTGTGTTTTGGGGGTCTGTCACTTTCACGCTGTCATGTGGAGATTCCTTCCTACCTAAGAGATATTTTGAAGAGAAGCAAGATCTCTGTCAAAACCACACATGTTGCCTTTCAATTCTGTTCTCTGTCCTAAGCAATGAAGGCTGCATCACCAGAAAGGGAAAAGCCAGTTCCTTTGCTTTTAAGGTAGAGAAAATTGGATCTGGGATTTTGAGCTGAAAAGAACGTTTGAGATCATTTTACCAATGAGGAAACTGAGGCTTGTCCAAGGTCATGGAGGTAGTGAGTGGTATAGGCCAACTAGAGGCAAGTTCATCATTCTTTACACTTTATTATGGAGTCTCCTCATTGGTCATTTTCTCACTAAGAAAGACTATTAAATTCAAAGAATATTAAGCCTGAAAGGGACCTTAGGGATCCCCTCCTCCACAAGGGAAAGTGCAATGGTCTTACTCGGGATTGAATCTTTGCTCTAACTTTTGCTATGTGAGTATGACTTTGGCTAATGTCACTTGATTTCTCTGTTTCCTCATCTGTTAAGTGGGAATAATAAAAGCTGGCACTTTAAGGCTTACTTTACACACATCATTCCATTTTATCCTCATGTAACCACCATGTGTATAGTAAGAATTAAAAGTGTTACTGTTGTTTAGTCATTCAGTATGTCTGACTCTGTGACTCTGTGGACCATGGTACACCTATATTGTCCATGTATTTCTCTTGGCAAAGATACTGAAGTGGTTTGCCATTTCCTTCTCTGGTGGATTAAGGAAAACAGAAGCTAAGTGACTTGCCTAGGGTCACACAGCTACTAATTATCTGAGGCTGGATTTGATTTCCTGACTCTAGGCCCAGCACTCTATCCACTGAGCCACCTAGATGCCCTGTAAGTCTTATTAGCCCCATATTATTTGTGATGTAATTATAGGTTTAGAACCAGAAGGGACCTTAATTTCTACAGTGATGAACTCATCTTCCTGACCCCAAGCCCTGAGCTCTAATCATGGTGTCATAACTCACTATCCAGGGCCCTTGGGCTCAAGGCACATGGAAAGTTTGTCAACCACAGAGCACAATGCAAGTGAGTCATTCTTATTACTACTATCAAAGCCCGAGGGAAGCGGAGAGGGCTCACCCCAAGCCAGGCCTTCTACTTTTTCCCATCAGAAAACAGACTTTTGTAAGAAGGGGAAGAACTAAACCCATTGTGAAATGAGGAGACTCACTTCCATATTAGTGGCCCATCAGTGTCCTTCAAAAAAAAAAGATTTTCCATTGTATAATAAATAAAACTGCCTAAAAGTGGTGGAGAGAGAGCTAGCCCTGGGCTTGGAAAGAGCAGCATTCGAATCCCACTTAGATGCTTATGAGTTGTGTGGCCCTGAGCAAGTCACTTTTCAGTTTCCTCATCTGTAAATAATAGCACCTGCTTCATAGAATTGTTAAATAGGCTTGTCTCAGGTCATGGAGGTAGTGAGTGGTACAGGCCAATTGGTAAAAGGTTGGATTGCAGATGATCATCTCAAGGAGTTTAGCCAGGGAAGAGAGGAGAAATAGAAGATTTATTTTATCTGTGGCCCAGGTGTAGGAGTGCATTACAGATGTGAAATTTGTAAACCTTGAAGCACTATTGAGAGTTTACTACATGCCAGAAAAAAGCAAAAAATAGTCCCTGTCCAAAAGGAGCTTACTACATTCTAATGAGGGAGACAACATTTGCAAGTCAGAACATGCAACGTAAAGACAGGATAGAAGGAAGGCAACCTCTGAGCAGGGGTTTTTCATTTGTTTTGTGTCTTAAACCATTTTAGCTATCTAATTGAAGCCTACAGACTCTCCAGAAAGTGAAAAAAAAATAGGATTACAAAAGAAATCAATTCTATTTAAATGGAATTATCAAAATATTTGAAAATACATGTCCACAGACCCCGGAATAAGAACACTTGAGTCAGAGAGAATGGTATGAGCCAGCTATGGTGATCAGGAAACAGCTCCTGGATGAGGCACGATTGGAGATGAATCTTTAACGAAGCCAGGTATGCTGAGCATTTTATGCTCTGGTCATGGCAATGGCCAAAAGAAGGGAGCTGGAGAGTTGTGTGTGAGGAACAGCAAACAGGAGTAGACAGCGGTGAGAAGACTGAAACCACGGCTATGACAAGCTTTAAATGCCAAACAAAGGACTTTATACCTGCTCCTAGAGGTATTAGGGAATTGTTGGACTTGAATCAAGGTTTGAGACCTGATCAGAGCCAGGGCTATAGGGTGAGAAATTTTGTCAGAAAGAGTTGAGGAGAGGATTCCATTTAACTTTTTATAATTAAAGAATAAATAAAGATTTAAAATATATACTTGATGTTAATAATATAAAATTGTACCCCTAAATCCCAAATTAAAGTTTTATTCACAAAAGGCTATATTCTAAAAAGAATCAGTTCAGGAAAGTTGCATCTGTGCATAATGAGATGACGTTGAATGATCCGGCTAGCAAAGTGAAGAAGCAAATATTTGTAGAGTCAGAAATACTTGGAAATGCTTAGAATAGCACATGATCACAAGTCATTTATTCAGAGTCCATTAAATGTGAAATATATATGTGTGTGTATATGTGGTTAAGAATTAAATATAATTAATGATTATATAATATAGCTAATTATGTAATTATATAATAATTATATAATATAGTTAAGCATTAAGTTAAATATAATTATACTTAATTCACAATAAGTAGTGATCCCTTTGTTGATTAGAGGAGTCCATATTGGCTAATAATTGGCAGCATTTTCTGTATCATTATTTTCTTTGAAATTCACCCCATTTACAATGGGTATCAAAAACAATAGGCAAATAATGGTACTACCAAGAAACACAAAAATAGGTGCAACAAAGTTGGGCTCTGAATCTGCTGTCCCCTTCCAGACAGTTGGGCTGATAATTTGCACCCTCATTCCATTCTTTCAATGGCCCTGGTCAGGCTTGAACTTTTATGAAGATCTTTTTGGCAGCTGAGTGGAGGATGGATTAGAGGGGAGACATTTAAGGTAGGGAGAATACCTAAGAAAATAGTGGTGAAAGACTTCACTCTTCTCACCAATACAATGACCCAAGACAATTCCAATGGATGAAATGGATGAAAAATGCTATCCACCTCCAGAGAAAGAACTGATGGAGTCTGAATATAGATTGAAGCATATTATTTCTCACATTATTTTTTCCTTTGTGTCTTTTTTCACTACATGGCTAATATGATAATATGTTTTGCATGACAACATGTATAATCGATATCAAATTGCTTACTGTATCAGGGAGGGGGAAAGTGAGCAAAGGAGAGAAAAAATTTGGAACTCAAAATTTTTAAAAAATGAATGCTGAAAATTGTCTTTACATGTAACTGGGGAAAAAAATTAAAAGTTACTAAAAAAAACCAAAAAAGATTATTTCAGTAGTCCAGGCAATAGGTGATTAGGGACTGAGCTAGGGTGGAAAGGAGACTTACTTGACAGAGATATTATAGAGAAAGAAATTTCAAGGCTTGTCAACTAATTGGAAATGTAGGATGAACAAGAGAGAGGGGTTGAAGATGATGCCATGGTGGCGAGCTTTGGTGATTCCAACAGTGGTGGTGTGCTTGACAGGAGCAGGGAGTCTGGAAGGGGAGATCTTTTGGGAAAGACAAAAAGTTCCATTTTGGATATGTTGAGTTTGAGATGACTATTGGACATCCAGTTTGAACTATCCAACAGGCAGTAGATATTATAGAAATATAGATAGAAACTATGGAATCATCTACAAAAAGATAATAGTTGAAAACACAAGAGATTATAAAATCACCAAGTAAGAGAGTATAGAGAAAAAAGAAGAGGGTCCAGGAGAGAGGCATGGGCAACATCCACAGTTACCAGGGGTGATTTGAATGAAGATAAAGCCTCAGTCTGGGAGAAGGTAGGGCATGCAGGGTCATGGAAACTGTAGGAGAGAGTATCTAAGGGAGTGATTGACAGCATGAGTGTCGAATTTAATCAAGAGGGCAAGAAGGATTGGTGTAGAGAACAGGCTGTTCAATCTGGCAAATTAAAAGATGACTGGTAACTTTGGGGAGGGCAGTTTCAGTTGAACGATGAACTCAGAAGCCAGACTCGGAGAATCAAGGAGTGAAAGGAGACGGAGTGGAAGCAGTAAGTGTGCATGGCTTTTTCAGGTTTAGCTCAGCAGAGGGGGAATCTCAGACAATAGTTGATTGGCATAGTAGGATATAGTGAGGGATTTTTAAGGATAGGGGAGATGTGGGAATGTTTGTAAGCAGCATAAACTTTGAGTCAGTAGGTATGGAGAGACTGAAGACTGGCCCATACTGATGGCAGAATCAGGGCTGCCAGTGGAAATAAACCAATTCCAGCTATCTAGCTAGACTTCCAGAAGGGAGATCTTCTCTTCCCAGCGAGGCTAGGGTCACAATAGTCAGGTTTGCCCCAGTTCACAACAGTCCCGAAGCCTGGGCACTGGAAGTGTGTGAGCAGAAATCATAGGGCTAGTAGCAGCACACATCATATGATAGAATTGTCGCTGACTTTTTCTTAAAATACAATTTTATAAATATTTTTACATCACCTATATTCCTTATATATCCCTTCTCTTACTCCCTCTTGGACAACCTTCTCTTATGATAGCAAATTTTAAAAGAGAAAGAAAAAAGTTCTCCTAAATAAAACCCAGTCACTTAAAAAAACAAACAAACCATTTATTGATACGCTTTTGGTAGAGAACGTGTGACACATGATGCATCTATATAGAACTTTCCAGCCAATAAATATTCATAGGATCATGTATTTGGAACGGGAAGGGATCTTTGGAACTACAGAGTCTAATGCTATCATTTCATATATGAATACACTGAGTCACAGAGAGACTGAATGCTTTTCCAAAAAGTCTCACAGCTAGTAAGTAGCAGACAGGATTTGAACCTGGCTTTTCCTGACTCTATGTCTAGTGCAGTGCCTCATATGGTAACTCTCAGAGGTTGTATATAAAGTAGGAAAGTTCTACCAATAGTCCAGTGAGGGTAACAAATGGAAATATATTGGATTCACCATATGAATTGTTCTCTTGTGCAAAGTTCATTTTGCAATATATATACCACTCAGGCCCCATGACTGTCCCCTAAAGGACAGTGGACAGAATGTGGAATAAAGGTGAACTGGTCTTGCAGCCTCTGCAAGAATCTTCAAAAGTCTGCCCAGGTGGGCCCCTCCTTTCCTAAACTGTTTGAAGTCCCTGCCTCTAAAATTATTATTTTGATTTATATAAGAAACAAAGAAAGCCAGAGACGTTGAATTCCCAACGACCAAGTTATCTGGGGAGGGAAGAGAGAGAGTCCTGGTGATGAATTGAGCTGATTGGCTGATCTTCACCTTGGTCAAGCATGACATCCTAAGGACAAATACATTTCAAAGCAGGAGAGAGAAAGCCTAGTCAAGACTGCCCTATGAATGACTTGGGATGAGGGAAGAAGGAGTGTGGTCAGCTAACCTGGGAGGGCAGACCCTCAGATCATGAAAGAGAGTTGTGGGTTTGTTGTTTTTCAGTTGTGTCTGACACTTCATGGCCCCATTTGGGGTTTTCTTGGCAAAGATACTGGAGTTGTTTGCCATTTCCTTCTCCAGCTCATTTTATGGATGGGGAAACTGAGGCAAACAGGGTAAAGTGACTCACCCAGGGCTACATAGCTAGTAAGTGTCTGAGTCCAGATTTGAATTCAGAAAGATGAGTCTTCTATACTCCATACCTGGCACTCTATCCACCTAGAAGGAAAGGCAGAACCTTAAATCCAAACTTTGCCAACTTTCCAACCAGCCTGGGGCAAACTATCTTTAGCCTCAGTAAGAACTGTGGTTACATTAAACAAATATTTATTGAGGGCCTACTCTAATAATAGTTTATACACATACACACATACATATATGTGACCTTTCAGTTTCACAAAACCCTTTCCTCACCACTGTCACTACCTTTGGAAATTGCAAATATTGTTATCCCCACTTTTTGCAGATAAAGGAACTAAAATTCTAAGAGAATTGCCCAGGCAGTTATCAGAGCTGGGACTGAAACCAAATTTGTCTTCTGAGTCAGAATGCCTTGCCTTACCAACTAAGTTGGCTGCTTCCCAAGGTCTCCATTCATCAGACGTTTTCTCAATTGAGTATAAAATAAACATAGCCTTAATTTGAGGTAAGAATCATTTTACAGGGGTGAGGAGAGTGGTTCTGAGGACAGCCTGACAATGGTTACAGTCTGACTGACAGAAAGGGTAATCTGTCCCCTAACAAGTCCAGCCCACACCTCCATAGGGATTGATGGAGGCAGGCAAGATAGGCCCCGATCAAGTAGCAGCACAGGGACAAGGTCTTTGGGGTGATAGTCTAAGGTTTGAGCGTGGGACAGGGTCCCAGCAAGTAGGAGGTCCAAGAACTTTTAGGGGCAAAGTGATGGGGAGAGGAGAAGTAGTCACTGAACAATGGAGGGCAGAAGCATCCCTTCCCAACATTCTAGGGTATAGGAAGCCAAACCCTACCCTAGTTAATGTCTTTGCAGAATTTTGTGATTGTTTTTTTTTTAATGGAATTGCATTTGGCTCTGAAGATGCTACAGCACAAAAATTCCATGGGAGCCCCATTTAATTAAATTTGTAAACCCTTCTATCTCTGAAAATCCAGTGTAATAACATGAAGAAAAGGGGGAAAGAAAATTAATCACTGCCACAACACAACAGTCCTTAAAAGGTTTAGGACATGGAGGAATTTGGTAATTAGATGGTAATGAAGCTCACAGGTATGTATAGTGCCCGTGTTTAGTGCCCAGTACACACATACACACACGTGTGCACACACACATGGCCCTTCCTCTTACCCCTAGGCTCTGTGCACGCCTATGTCTAAGACTCTCATGACTGCTCTTCTTGCAAGGCTGAGCTATGTACTGAGGACATGCAGAGCAGACAGCAGGGAGGAGGAAGACAGAGAGACAGGGTTGGCCTTCAAAGTTTCTAATAACAGACCCCTTAGTATGTAAAAGTGAGTGCACACATGTGATCAGACCTACTATTTCATCAATATAGGCAACTTCGAGCTTAAAACTTCCCTTCACTAAAGCAGATTTACAATTTGTTTAGAATTTATAACCTCAGAGAGCAGATTGGGACATTGAAAAATCATGACTTGGGGTGGCTAGGTGGTACAGTGAAGAGAGCACAGGCCCTGGAGTCAGGAGGACCTGAATTCAAATCCAGCCTCAGATACTTAACACAAAAACTAGCTGTGTGACCTTGGGCAAGTCACTTAACCCCAATTGCCCTCCAAAAAGCAAAAAGAAAAAGAAAAATCATGACTGACTTAAAATTATTCACCCAGGATGACAGATGTAGGATCTGACCACAAGATTTCCTGATTCACTCTAGTCTTTCTATCTGCTACCTTCTCACTAAAAAACAAATACTAGTGTCACTTAAAAAGAAAATGCCCAGGAAATGTGATTATGAATAAGGATGCTCGTTCACAATCTAACCCCTGAACGCCTTGTTGCTGTGTTGGAAGGCATTTTTTAGAGTGGCAATCAATGCCTCAGATTGAATAAATGTAAAAATGGTGTCTCGGAGGTTTCATGCTGTCAGAGGTAATAATAACCAGTGCTTATTTACCTCTTTACATATATGGCCGCATTTCATCCTCATAACAACTCTGAAGCAAGCAGCACAAGTGCGATTGAACACATCCAGAAAGTAAGGCCCATAATGGATAAATGTCTTACCCCAAATCACACAACTACGAATATTTCAGTGAGAATCCGAACCAAGGCCTTTGGACTCTTAATCCAGATTATTTTCCACTATTCCCCAGTTACTCCTAAGCCCTTTAGACTCTGTGCCCTTATGATTCGTCTTCACTTTGGTTTATCTGGGAGCTTCTCACCTTCTCCATTACCAAAGACAACTGGGAATCGATTCTATTATTATTTTCTAATTTCTCTTTTTGGGGGGCTTACCTCTTGAGTTTCAAGTTGTCTCCCTCCCTCCATCCCAACTCCACATTAAAGAAGGCCAACATTTGATATAGTTACATATGGGAAACCATACGGTACATACTTCTGCATATCTGTTCTTTCTCTGGAGGCCGATGGCGGCATTTTCCTCTATAAATCCTTATGAATGCTCACATGAACGTTCATATTCCTCAGAACAGCTTAGTCATTCTCAGTTCCTCTTTCAACAACATTGCTGTTACCACATATAACATTCCCTTGGTTCTGCTTATTTTGCTCCACATTATTTCATGCAAGCCTTTCCATGTTTTTCTAAAACCAACCTGCTCATCATTTCTTACAGCACAGTAGTACCACAACTTATTCAGCCATTCCCTCAATCTCCTCAATTTCTAATTCTTTGCCATCACAAAGAGAATTTCTACAAATATTTTAAAACATACATGTTCTTTTCCTTTTTCTCTGGTCACCTTGGGAAACAGTGGCACATTTTATAGTCCTTTGGGCATAGTTCCAAATTGCTCCCCAGATCAGTTCACAATTCCACCAACAATGTATATAAAGTGTTCCAATTTTCCCACATCTCCTCCAGCATTTGTCATTTTCCTCTTGTTCATTTTAGCCAATCTAATAGGTGTGAGATGGTATCTCATAGTTGTTTAATTTGCACTTCTCTGATCAATAATGATTTAAAGACATTTTTTCATATCACCACATATAGCTTTGATTTCTTTTCCAAAAACTGCCTTTGACCATTTACCAATTGGGGAATGACTCTATTATTTTTAACCTCGATAAATTTTAATGGGAAAAAAAAATCTGCATTTTGTCATAACAGAGTTGACTTTAAAATAAGAAGTTAAGTCTCTCATGCATGTTGATTTTCCATTTGTGATTGTTTCTATTACAATTGGGATTTCTTGTATAAACTGCTTTCTTTGTTGCAGCAAAGTTGTCATTCAAAAGAATAAGATATGTTACCTTCTGTGCAGAATTATGTGATTGTTTTCTTCATGATAGTTCATATGACAGTAAAATAGATCGAAAAATGCATCACCATTCAAGTTTATTTATTTTGTAGCTTACAGATCAAACCGGGTCTGATCTTTTGTTTTGATCTTTTTGTGGAATTTGAGGGCCATGAGGTAAGATCCTTTGCCTCCAAGACTCTCCCCTACAGAGTGTCCAATGCCTGAAAATTCACTGTTACTTATTCATAGAATTATAGAAACATGTTTGCAGCTGGAAGGCACTTCAGAGGCCATCTAGTCCAAAACCCCATTTTACAGATGAGAAAGATGAGATTTGGGGAGGTTAAGTGATTTGCCCAAAGTCCCTCAGCTAGCAAACATTTAGAGGTGGGATTTTCATCCAAATTCTCTGACTCCAGAACCAGGGCTCCTTCCCAGTAACACATGCCTTTGGAGTAAATACTGCTTATAGGGTTTTTATGACTAAATCTCCACAACCAACCTCAATAGGCTTCCTAATTATTTCATTTCACCCAAAGGCTGGAAGCATTCAGCCCCTTTCTCACTTAACCGGGATGTTCTCACTCAGTGTAATATCTTAGATTAGTTGATGGATTCAATAGAGATGTCTAAGACTAGTTCCCAGTTCATATCTTTGATTGATTGATTGATTGAATCATAAGTCTGGACCCTACAAATTATGGAGGTAGGGTTGTGGAACATTCTCCTTATACGAAGAAGAGTGTATTAAGTAGAATAGAGAGGACAAGGCAAAATGGTAGGAGAAATTGAAGGTGGAAGAGGTCGCCATTTGCGGGTGGGGTATCAGAGAAAGCTTCATGTTAAAGGCTCTTGAATTGGGCCTTGAAGGAAAGGAAGGGCTTCACCAGCTGGAGATGCACGGTGCCTTCTCATAGGCTTTTGTAGTTGTCCCCACATCTAAGTTCCCTGACCCAATTAAGTCAAGGATGGTGTCAATGTCTACCCCACCTTCATAGCAGAAGTAGCTCCTGCCATAGGGAATCATTTGACCACTTGGGTCTCGGTTTCCTTGCTGGTAAAATGAAAGAGCTGAATTAGATGCTCCCTAAGGACCCTCCCTGTTTTGATTCTGTACATTGAATTCAACGGAGATCTCACCATCAACCTTCCCGTTTATTCTAGGGGTGGGCCTAGACTCAGAACTCCGCTTTTCCCATAGTAAATGAAGTGCCACCATCATCAGCATCATCATAATTGTACTTTCTTCTGTGGAGGTCAAGGCTGGATTAGATAAAGGGACCTGGAATGACTGATGTAGACATAGACTAACAATCAATGCTCACGCTCCAGTTCTGCCATTGATTAATTGTGTAACTTTGAATAAGTCCCTTAGACCTTTGTCAGCCTCTGTTTCCTCATGTGCAAAATGGGACCAATAATACTAGGTAGCTCACATTCAGTCAGTCAACAAGCATTATTAAGGATTTACCATGTGCCAGATGCTGGACGAAGTCCTGCAGATACAAAGAAAGGTAAAAATACAGTCTTTCATCTCAAGTAATTCACATGATAATGAGAAAGATAACGTGAAAGTAAGGGTAATGACGATGGTGCATTTATGTAGTGCCTAGTATTGTCCCACGTGGTGCTAAGTGCTTTATGGTTTTTCCTTTATAAATATAAATATTACTCTTATTCTCCCCATTTTACAGCTGAGGAAACTGAGGTAAACAGAAATTAAAGGTCAACATGCTCACATAAGATATATAAAATGCAACTGGTAGCTAATCTCAGAAGGGGAAGAAGGGGCCTAAAGGACTTCCTATGAGGAAGGGGAAAAGGAAACAATCATTTATTAGGCACCTACTACATACCAAGCCCTGTGCTAAACACTTTACAAATATTATCTCACTTGATGCTCCCAACAACCCTATAAGGGAGGTACTTTTGTTATCTCCATTTTACAGTTGAGGAAACTGAGGCAGACTAAAGTTATGTTACTAGTCCAGGGTCACAAAGTTAGTGGGCGTCTGAAGCAGGATTTGCACTCAGGCCCTGAAGTTAATCCACTACACTGCAGTGGGTAGTGTTGGGCCTGTAGAAGGTGGGCTTTGAGGTGAGTCTTACAGGAGGCCACAGAAACCAAAAAACAGAGATGAGGAGGGAGAACAAATGAGGGATGGGAGACAACCAGGGAAAAGGCCTGGAGTCAGAAATTCAATGTTGTGTTCAAGAAACAGCCATGAGGCCAATGTCACTGTATCCTAAAGTGCAGGAGGGGAGTCAAGATTAGGGGCACAGGAAAGGGAGGAAGGGGCCAAATTCTAAAGAGCTTAAAAAACCGACAAAAGATCCTGTACTCAGTCCTGGAGGTTCTGGGGACACCGTGAAGTTCATCGAGAGGAGGTGTGTGATCTACTCAGGATTTCTTTAGGAAAATCACTTTAGTGATTGAATGGAAAATGGACTGTATTTGGGGGAGACCTGAGGCAGGCAGACCCCACAGCATTCACCAAATGAAGCCACCCTTTCTCCAGAGACCCAATAACTGGTGCAGGGAGATGTCTTTGGAATTCTACTCACTCCCAAAGTGTATGAAGTTCTCTTTTCCCTTCCCTCCCCCCCCCCTGCCCCCAGACCAAAGAGTGCCCTGAGCAAGGCTGGCGGTCTGGTCAGTCTCAGTGCAGACACACTAGAAGTGGCCGGCTCCAGAGTCCTCTGGTTCTTCTCAAAGAGTTGTTTTTTATTGGGTAGGAATGCAGACTTAGATGAAGGAGACATTAATTATTAAAAGTTTTGCCTGACAACACATCCTGCTTTTGAAACAAATGAGGACAATGGAAAGTAATTAAAGTGTAAGGATTTCTCCCCCCTCTGATTAATAGGGATAGCCCACAAATGAAGAATACTTCCTGGAAATTAATTTTTATATACAAATAATAATTCTACTGGAAAGCATTCGTTACAATAGATAACGGGAATACAGAATAGCAAGAAAAACAACTAAATTTCTTAGTTTTTAGTGAAGACCTTTGCTGAAAACCAAAAGATCAGTTTTATTCATTTAGTATATGCATTCCTCCAGCTCCAGTGACACCATCACAAAACACTTAAGTAGTTTCTGGGCTCAGAAAAATCTGTTAGACCTAGAGAGAGAGCAGAATTTTTAGAAAAGACAGTCTCGGCCTTTAATTCTGAAGCCTAAATCATACCAGATAAAGTAGTAGATGTATTCAGTTCAACAAACACATTAAACGCCTACTATTTGCCAAGCATTGCTCTAGGTGTGGTAAACAGACAAAAATGAAGCAATTGCTGCCTTCCAGGAAGTTACAATCTACTGGGTGTATGTGTATGTGTATGTGTATGTGTATGTGTATGTGTATGTGTATGTGTATGTGTATGTGTATGTGTGTAAGGGCACACACATATATGTGGTTTCTCATATACATGTATGTACATATAGGTATGTATGCATATATATATGCTGGTTTAATTAATGAATTTAGATTTGTATCTGTTTATCAAATTAATGTAATTAATTATATATCATTATATTATTATGTACTTAAATGCTTGTTAACTAAGTTATGGATAATTGCTAGTTGGATGCTTTGAAGAGGATTTCTACACAGGCTTCCGTATAGCAATTAAATCCCAAGTCCAGACCTCTCTCCTCCCTTCCCCATGCTTCCCCCTCCCCCCCCACCCCCTCAAAGAAAGGAATTCACAAGGATAACCTTTTTTGTAATACTGCTTCTTTGTTACACTAATAATATAATACCTAACATTTATAAAGTGCTTACTATGTGCCAAGTGTTTAACAATTATCTCATTCTGGGAGGCAGGTGCTGTTTTTATGCCCATTTTATAGATGAGGAAACTGAGACAAACAGAAGTTAAGTGACTTGCCCAGGGTCACACAGCTAGTAAGCATCTTCGGCAAAATTTGAACTCGGGTCTTCCTGACTTCATTCTCCACTGAGATGCCTCTAAGATAGAAAAGTACAGGCACTCTTCAGGTCATACTCTAGACCTTTCCCTACACACCAATTGTTAGAGCTTTCTCTATCCTATCCTTCTTCACAATGCCTAGCATAGAATTCAGCCCATGATAGGTGCTCAATGTATAAACACATCATGGCTGGAAAAGAAGCCCTCTTATTGTGGACTGCCTATCATCACTGACTCAGCCTTTCAGAGACAGAGAGATCCCTTGGGACCAAGGCAGGGACATAATTTTTACTTATACTTAGCACTTAAATACCATAATTTGATTTTGTTCCACAAAGTTTCATAAAGATTGAGTCAGGGAATGTGATACAGGTAAATTTCAGCTGAAATTCACTTTTGAGTCTATAGCACTAGAAAAATAATAAATACCCATCTACCCCAATCCCACACCTAAAACTCAGGAATCATATGGATTAGTGGGCTGACCCCCAGAAGGACTTCTTTTTGGTCCTCATTGCCTCCAGCTGGAGTTGCCCCAAGGAAATCATCACCATCAGTTCCTTCAGGGGTGAGGAACAAGGGAGAGAGAAACTCTCCTCCTCTGTGGACCAGAGGGAGGGGTGACCGATTCTTAGGCAACTACCAAGAGGAAACCCCTCTGAAGCCTAAACTGTGTGGTGCCAGTTGGGCATGCCCATATTCTGTGGAAAGAAGACTCTTAGATACCTTGTAAACAAAGGGTTATTCCTTGAAATCTCAAATTGATTGTGAAACCCATTAAAGAAACAAATGAGCTTCAGTCAGAGTTTTAAATGACTCACCTTGGAGCATATGGTTAGTAAATGTCATAGGCAGTATTTGAACACAGGTCTTTCTTTTTAATTTAATTTTTAGTTCCAAATGCCCCCTCTCCCCTCCCTCACTCATTGAGAAGGCAAGAGAAACAAAGTTAGTTTCAAATATGTATAATCACGCAAAACAAATTACCATATTGGCCACATCCTACCTCCACCCAACCCAACTGCCCTCCTCCCATCTCCCTAAAAAAAAGAAGGGAAAGAATCTGTACTCAGATCTGTACTCTGAGTCCATCATCTCTATATGAAGGTGAATTGCATGTTTCATTCTAAGTCCTCTGGAATTGTGGTTGGGCATTGTGTTGATCAGAGTTCCCAAGTCTTTCAGAGCTGATTTTCCTCACAATATTATTGTTATCGTATAAATTGTTTTCCTGGTTCTGCTCATGTCATTCTGAATCAGTTCATCTAAGTCTTCTCAGGTTTTTCTGAAACCATCACCTTCATCGTTTCTTACAGCACCATAGTATTCCATCACATTCATATGCCATAACTTGTTTGGTCATTCCCCAATTGATAGTCATCCCCTGAGTTTCCAATTCTTTGCTACCATGGAAGGAGCTACTATAACAGTTTTTGTACTTGGGGAACATAGGTCTTTTTTATATGCTTTCGCCATATGGAATGATCACAGATTTTAGCTGTCCCAAACCCTGAAGATCCAAAACATGGTAACTGGCGTCAAAGGCAATACCATTTTAGCAAAGCCATCTACTTATCAATAGCCGGTCAATGTGTTTGGTTTGGCCCAAACCTAGAACGATGAGGTCTACCACCTTAGCTCAGAGTACATCTCTTTTACATTCAACCTTTTGCATATTGTCTCCTCCCTTAGAATAAGAGCTCCTTGAAGGCAGGAACTATGTTGTTGCCTTTCTTGGTACCCCCAGCACTTAGCATAGGACCTGGTTAAGCACATAATAAATGCTGGTTGACTGACTGACTGATGACTTTCCTCAGGAGGTTTGCACAAGCCTGGGATCTTCTATCTGTATCACTGGAGAACAGACAGGAAGCTCTTGGAAGACACTGCCAGGCTGGTTCCAACCACATCCTCCAGATCTAGCTTTTCCCAGAGTTCAGGCCCAGGGAGAAAGAAAAAAAGTAGCTTTGAACTGGGAACCATTCTGGGACTTGATTTCCATCCTCAGGTCCCTCAAAGGGGGATATTATTTGAAGGAAAAGAATTCACTATGGATAATTTTCTCTTTTTTAAAATTTATTTTTATTCTAATTTTAACAAACATTAAATACAATGGGCATTTCCACCCATATTCACAGTAGCACAAAACAAGAGGACTGTATACAAGACAGGAGAGCTCTATTATGTACAGCTTGCTTTTCTTTTTTTTTTAATTATTATTATTATTTTTTGCTTTTTGGAGGGCAGTTGGGGTTGTGACTTGCCCAAGGTCACACAGCTAGTTTTTGTGATAAGTGTCTGAGGCCGGATTTGAACTCAGGTCCTCCTGACTCTAGGGCCGGTGCTCTATTTACTGCGCCACCTAGCCGTCCCAGCTTGCTTGTCTTTTTAAGCATATAATAAATTCAACCCGTAGCTTTCAAAGCTGTCCTGCTTCTCTGAGCTTCTTTCTGGCCTTTAGTTCTGAACTCTGCATTTTTTAAAAGATGTTCCAATAATTCTCAATGGGCTCTTTTCTTTCTTTTTTTTCTTAAAAAATTAAACCCAACCAAGGATGCTGCTCCAATTACGTCTCTCTCCTTGTTCTCACCACACACACTGCCTTCACCATCTTCCTTTATTTTTTTTTGGGGGGGGGGCACGTTTAATGAAGGAAAAGCTTGCATGACTAATATTTTGAATTGTATAATAATTCCCCAGAAGCCTGAAACCAGCTATTCTAGAAATCAGGCTCAAAAATAAATAAATGAATAAATAAATAGATAAAGAAATAAATGAACACACAAACTCATGCACACACAAATGAATGAAGAAATAGATAAATGAATGAATGGATGAATGGATAGACATATAGACAGATAGATAGATAGATTGATTGATTAATAGATAAGAAATCAGGCTCAAGAGGATGCTTCTGATGTCCTCGGGGAGTAGAACCACTTCTATTAAGAGGTTTACCCGTGTTCTTTTTATTTGACTGCATTACAGATTCCCCATCAAAAATGTTTGTAATTATAATAGGCATTTAATAAATGTTTGCTCTGTTCTCTTCTCCTCCCTTCCATCATGGTTCACCAGCATTTCCATAGTCTGGTGTCTAGAGATGGAACAAATCTTTTCTGTCTCTCTTTCCGGCTTAACACAGAATGCTACTTGTCATGAGAAACCATCTGTGATAATGCTTTTGCACCACATGGACACATGAGAGTTGGGGAGGAGGAGATATGTGAACTCACAGAGCCTGCGAATGCAGTAATATGCTTCCTAGCAACAAAACAGGAGCACTTGAGATAATTAATGGTGAGTCACGGGTAGTCGTCTGGTTTAAGAGGAAGAGATAAGATGGGAGTGAAGAGGTCCAGTGACCTGGATGCTTGCTATATTGAGCCCTGACGGACAGTGGTGACAGATGTGTCAGGGTGGAGGACGAACTCATCTGCTTCCAGGAACGAAGTCTGTCCTTGAGGCAAAGCTTGGGGGAGCATTTATTCCATACGCGATGCCTAGATTCCCATTCCAAATGAACATTAAACATTGTCTCTAGTCTCTTCTTATTATGCCATAGCCTCTCTTCTCTTCACCTCCTCCTCCTAAATATAATTTAAGCAATTTTATTCTGTCTGTCAAACATCACGCTTGTTCCCCCTAGGCTCCAGGCTTCTTTTTAAAGACTGACCTTTTCTATGGAGGCAGGAAGAGAAGGGAAGCTTTGTCAGTAGGGATGAAAAGATTATCTGCAGTCTTTCTCATAAGTGAAGAAATGAAAGGTTTGTAAATGGCAAAGTAACAATAAGGACCATATCCAGTGTTCTGATCTTTCCCTTAAGAGATAACATTGAAAGAGACAAGTCTCCTCTGAGTCTGTGCAGCTATTTAAAAGAAACAGAAAATCCCTTGTAATAGGAATCTTCATTTTCTACTACCAGTCATTTGTCCTTAAACCATTATAAATGCATCTGGAGGAATATTTGCTGTCTGGAGCCTGGACCAAGGATATCACCTATAGCTACTGCCACAATGAATACCTTTTACCTGGATGCTTAGAGAGATATGTTAATGCCCTGAAGTTTTTTTCCAAGCACATCAGTATTGATTTGTGACATTAAGTTGCAAGTGTTACAAATGAGTCTCTGGTGGATGGTAATCCATAATTCAATCTCAAAAAAATTTAAATCTTGGAAATGACAAAAGTCTTGCCTTATGTGCACAAGTGCCTTATCTCAGCACAATGCTTTATTTTTCTTCTGAGTTGAAGAATAATATGGTTCTTTTTTTTTTTCCCATTGTTAAACAGCCTCAAGGAGTTCGAATTTTTCTCTATGACAATCCCATACATGAGATTGGAGAGGTCACATTGGTCTGTCCTACACAACCCTATACAACTCTGGCTACATTACATCATGGTCTCCTGAGGATGCTTTTGTGCATTTTCACCTCCACACCTTTGTTCAAGCTATTCTCCTTGTAGGAATGCCGTCCTCATCCTTTCTGTGTTAAAATCCTACCATTGTCTTAAGGTCCAACTCGATTCCCATTTTCTTAGTGAATCTTTCTCTGATCATGTTCAACCTACAGAACTCTTTTCCTTCTCTGAATTTCCCTAAAATTAATTATTCCATAAATTTTGCAGTGATAATATTCTACCGAGCAATGCTAGTTGGTTTTTCACAGTGTCTAACACTTACAATTACTGTTGGACTCCAGGGGTTTGGGGTGTTGAGCCCTCTTTCTCTCTCTTAAATGGCCCATCTCATTGGATCCATGCACTTGGTGACCACATTCAGTCCTGGGAGAGTCAAACAGTCTAGAAGAGAGAGTGGCCTCCTTTTCTCACACATTTTGGCTTGTTCTACCCCTCCCCAAGCATCCTGGAGGGAAATTACTTAAAGCTTAGATTTGGTTCATGTCTGAGGTCTCCCAAAAGAAGGAGCAGTAGAAAGATATTCAATGTATCATGTATGGGACAGCTATTTCCTTCCTTCCTTCTTTTCTTCCTTCTTTCTTTCCTTCCTCCCTCCCTCCCTCCCTCCCTTCCTTCCTTCCTTCCTTCCTTCCTTCCTTCCTTCCTTCCTTCCTCCCTTCCTCCCTTCCTTCCTTCCTTCCTCCCCTCTCTCTTTCTTCCTTTCTCTTTTTTCCTTCCCTCCTTCCTTCCTTCCTTCCTTCCTTCCTTCCTTCCTTCCTTCCTTCCTTCCTTCCTTCCTTGTCTTCCTATCTTGCCCAGATTGGAAGCTTAGTGGCCGCTTATGGACCACTGCTGATTGTCATGGAAGCTTTGCCCTGCTCTGTTTTCGATTTGGTTTGTTCCTGCACTCCTGATGGAGTCACCATACTGGTGCTGAACTTGGTGCAGGTGCCCAATTGGCTCTCAACCTGCTGAATCTCAGAACTCCCAAACCCAGGTGATCCATTAGCCTTTCCTAGTAGCAGGTATGAGCCACTATATACAGCAGTCATTTATTTCCTATACACAAAAGAAATGTTTAGCACAAAAAAACTCTCAAAGTACGTTGACAAAAGACTTTAAGTAGCAGCAAGAACTACTGCTATTCTCTGTTGGGAGGTTGGGAATTAAAGCCAAGAAAACATAAAGCATGTTATATGGCTGCTAAAACAACCTTTTGAACTCAAAGGATTGCCTCCAAGCCTGGATATAACCGTCTTGAGATTAGCTTTTGGCCATTCATGCTCAGGGAAGGAATACAAGCAGAGAAAGCTGGAGGTCCAGGGTCAAGCTCATCTAGGTAAGCCCCCTAGCCTAAGGTGGTTGACCCAAAGCAGACTGGGCAGCTCTGCACATCTGCTGTCTTGGTTACGTTTGCGTATATCTTGCCTTCCCCCATGAGAATGAAAGCTCTTTTAGAGTAGGGACAGTTGCATCTATTGTTTCTGTATCCCCATGGCTAGCACAGTCCATGGCACATGGTAGGGACTTAATAAATGCTTGTAGATTGATTGATTAATATTCTATCTTTCCAGCTAGATTGTGAACACCCACCCTGAGGAAGGGGTATATATCTCATTCTGATTATCCCCTGCCAACATCATCCTTACTACCTGAGGAAGTATGGTACAGTGAAAAGAGAATTAGCTTTGAAAGCAGAGGACAGGGATTCCAATTCTCCTACTTGCTTGGCTGTGTGACCCTGGGCAAGTTACGTAATCTCCACGGATCTTAGTTTCTTCCATTTTAAAATTATAGGGTTAGACGCCATGGCGTCTCTGGTCCCCTCTAGCTCTGGATACAGGACTTAAGGGCACTCATTTTGATTTTCCAATGTGAATGTTACCCCAAAGTCCTAAGCACTGCTATATATTTTGAGGAAAAAGCTGCGCTCCGGGGCTGAAAGAGATGTGTGGATCATCATCTGGGAAGAGAATCATGTGGAGAACCTCACCATTAACAAGGAACCCTTCTGTGTCTGGACTCCATACAGGGCAGGTTCCAAAACACTGGCAAATATTACCAGAACAGTGAGTGAGGTCTCTGGGTTTGACATTTTGCTTCTCGGTTCCCGGCTCTACCAGCTGCATTCTGACATTTCCAAGTTAGGCAGGCAATTGAAAAGAAGGGAAAAATAATCTCTGATATTCATAATGGCTTAAAGGGATATGGTTGCTCCGGTTTTATGTAAATAGCTGTCTGGGTTGAGGAGCCAGTCATGAATACAGGAGGAAAAATTTCTGTAAAGCAAATGTAGTCAATGGAAAGGGGATTCTTATCCCAATTCACACTCACACTGGGGAGTCAGGGCCCCAGGGGACATTTAGCTACACCTTCCCTTTAAGGTCCGAGGGGTAACCTTAAGGGATTGGGAGTGTCTTTCTAATGCAATCAGTTGGAGGCAGCTAGATGGCCCAGGGGACTGAGAACTGGCCCTGAGTCTAGCTTTGTGATCCTGGGAAAGTAAGTCCCTTAGCCTCTGTCTGACTTAGTTTTCTTATTAATAAAATGGGGATAATAATAGCACTTACCTCCCAGGGTTGTTGTGAGGATGAAATATATAAAAATCATATTTTTAAGCTGCATTGAAAACCTTAAGTAACTACATAAATGCTATTATTGAGCCCCTATTCTAGCGTTTTCTCACCAGTATAAATTTCCAGTGAATATCTCTCAATGTCTGGGGCGATTCGGTGGTGCAGTGAATAGAGCACCGGCCCTGGAGTCAGGAGGACCTGGGTTCAAGTCCTGTCTCACACTTAACACAAAAACTAGCTGTGTGACCTTGGGCAAGTCACTTAACCCCAATTGCCCTCCAAAAAAACAAAAAAAGATTATCTCTCAATGTCATCAATACTATTGATCAGTGCCCCACTATCAGTTTAACCAGCTAACATCACTTAGTTTTCAGACAATGTCTGTCAAGAAGAGAAGTTAGGAGATGGTGGGTGTGAGCAGGGGGCTGCCTCAGTGAGGAACTCCAAGGCAGAGCAGGGATAAAGGCTCCAAAGGAGGGCTGGGCAGGTGATGGTGCCTTACACAGCCGGGAAAAGTGAAAGGTCATGGGGCGGGGGAGCTCCTCCAGGGCAGGGACTGTCTTTTGTCTTTCTTTGTATTGTCATTGCCTAGCACAGTGCCTGACACGTGGTATAGATATTGAATAAATGCTTGGTGACTGGCTGACGCCAGCGGCTCCTGTGGAGAAGTTTCAGGACATGAACAAGTCACAGCCATCACACTGACAGGCAGGTACTCTCCATAATGGGAAGCAACTCCAAACTGAAGAGCTCACAGAACGACTTGAGTATCTGAGTGTGTGCATATGGATAGATGGATGGGTAGATAGATAGGCAGATGTAGATAGATATAGATAATATAACAAATATACAGATAGATGGATAGATTGGCAGGTGGGAGATAGGCAGAGAGAGACAGAGATATAGAGACACAGAAAGAGAGACAGAGAGAGACAGACAGAGAGAGAGACAGAGAAAAAGAGACAGACAGAGAGAAAGAGACAGAGAGACAGACAGAGATTGGGCCCATGATTTCACTGGTATAGGGAATTCCCAGATGAGGAAATCCTCCCTGCAGTTCAGCACCTTCTCTACAATTATAATCTTAAAGAATTGATTAGAGCACTGACATGACTTAGCCAGGCTCGAACAACTGGAATATGTCAGAGGAGGGACTAGAAACCACTTGAAGCTTGAAATCCTGCCTCATGATCCATACTTTTGGATGGAGTGTGCACATCCTTCAAAGTATCAGAGCAGCGAGGTATGTGTGCATATGTAGCGGGGGTCATGCATTAAAGAGATATAGATATATATGTGCATGAACATACATGACTATATATGCTGTATACATGAAGAGATAGCTAGGACAGGGGACAAGGCACTGAACTTGGAGCCAGGAAGATCTGAGTCGAAATCTTGCCTCCCTCTCTGTCTCTCTCTGTCTCTCCCTCTCTCTCTCCCCCCCCTCCCTCTGTCTCTCTCTGTTCCTCTCCCCCCCCATTAGTTGTGTGACCCTGGACAAGTCACTTAACTACTGTCTGCCTCTGTTTCCTCATCTGTAAAATAAAGGGATCATAATAGCACCGATCCCACAGTGCTGTTGTGAGAGCCAAATGAGATAATATTTATAAAACATGTAGCACAGTGCCTGATACTTATTGGTTGCCTAATAAATACTTAACCCCTCTCCTTTCCCTTCCCCAGAAGTGCTATATAAATTCTATTATTATATTAATTATATCATATGCTAAGGATGCATAGAGGTATATGCAGACTGTCTAAATGGTCCATGTTTCTAATCTACAGGATCCCTGACAAGACATCATTCATCATTTGCTTCAAGATGGCAGAAGCTCTGTCTCTGTCTCTGTTTGTCTCTCTCTTTCCTAGAGCCCCAGAGGAAGGTTCTATTTCCTTGGCCTTATTGGCAGGGCTCATTTTCTCCTGCGACACAGACAACCTTTTGAACTCGAAGGATTGCCTCCCGGATATGACCATCTTGAGATTAGCTTTTGACCATCCATGCTCAGGGAAGGAATACAAGCAGAGAAAGCTGGAGGTCCAGGGTCAAGCTCATCTAGGTAAGCCCCCTAGCCTAAGGTGGTTGACCCAAAGCAGACTGGGCAGCTCTGCACATCTGCTGTCTTGGTTACGTTTGCGTATATCTTGCCTTCCCCCATGAGAATGAAAGCTCTTTTAGAGTAGGGACAGTTGCATCTATTGTTTCTGTATCCCCATGGCTAGCACAGTCCATGGCACATGGTAGGGACTTAATAAATGCTTGTTGATTGATTGATTAATATTCTATCTTTCCAACTAGATTGTGAACACCCACCTTGAGGAAAGAGTATGTATCTCATTCTGATTATCCCCCTCCCCTTGCCAACATCATCCCTGCTACCTGAGGAAGTATGGTACAGTGAAAAGAGAATTAGCTTTGAAAGCAGAGCACAGGGATTCCAATTCTCCTACTTACTTAGCTGTGTGACCCTGGGCAAGTCACTTAACTTTATTTGCCTCAGTTTCCTCATCTGTAAAATGAGCTGGAGAAGGAATGACAAACCACTCCAGTATCTTTGCCAAGAAAACTCCAAATGGAGTCACAGTGAGTTGGATACAACTACAAATGACTCAACAACTACAACTCTGTCTCCCGGTCATTTACTCTGTCCACTACATTTTTCATGGCATCTAGGACTGGAAGATACTTCAGAGGTGCTCTAATCTGACCCTCCCTGAAACAGAAATTTCCTCTGCAACAGTCCTTAACTTGGGGGTCTCTGGATTTGATTTTACAAATATTTTGAGAACTATTTCAGGGTAATTGGTTTCCTTTGTACTTCCATGTATTTTACTTTATGCACTTAAAAATATCATTCAGAGAAAAGGTCTGTGGGCTTCACCAGACTGTCTAAATGGTCCATGTTCCTAATCTACAGGATCACTGATAAAAACATCATTCATCATCTGCTTCAAGATGGCGGAAGCTCTCCCTGAGTCTCTGTCTCTATGTCTCTGTCTCTTAGGGCAGCCCACTCTGCTTTGGGAAAGCTCTAATTGTAAATATATTTATAAACATACATATTTTTTTCCCCTCCTATTGAGGCAAAATGTGACTCTAGTTGCTTTCATCCTTTGGGTCTCTGGTCATTGACCTTGCTTTTCAGCTCTTAAATCTGGGCTTTGCTAGACACATCTAGTACTGATCCTCTGAGTTTCTTCTGATTAGGAAAACCCTCGACCCCCAAGTAGCAGGTTGTTGGTACACCCTGGCATGATGAACACCAGAATTAACTGGAAATGAGCTTTCTCTCTCAACAACAGCAGTCAAAGCAGAGTCTGGCAGTTGGGAGAACTCAGGAAATGAGCAGAAAAAAAGGCAAACAAAGCCCAGAAGTTGAATGAATCATGAGGTGGGGTGTGCCTTTCTGGAAGAAAAAAATAGTGTTATTGTAAGATTGTAATCTATTGGTGGTTGACTCAGTCTTTAATGAGTAGGTTCACTTGCAGAATTCTAGGGGGAGTAAAGACTGGTGCTGAAGACTTTGACTTGGGCCAGTTCATTCTACCTTTTCTCCCTGGTCTCCTGATGCCTACAGTTCAAACTCAGCTGTTGGTACAGCAGCATTCTTGGGTGTTGGGGACCGGTGACGTGCTCTGAAGCAATAGCATTTGTCAAGGTTCATCCCCCAGTCAAGCCTAAAGAAAAAAGAGCCTTCTTGGGGTCTGTGCCACAAAGCAAGCCGGGAATTATCTGCAAATTTCCATGTTTCTGGGCTCCCTAACATTTCCTCTCTGCTATTGTTAGGGAATTTCATTGTTTCCTTCACATAATAGCACATGTACAAGGATGACTATTCTCTCCTGACAGGAAGGTCCTGGGATGAACGGGACAATTAAAACCCAGGAGCTGGTGAGCTGGCTCCTGCCCCTCTCCATACTGTGAGGTCCAAATCGAGGACTGCTGCCCGTAACCTGATTAAGGATCAGAAAATTACAGGCAGTGCTCATCCCAGGAGAACATGCTGAGGGGAAATCGTATCTACTCTCCCCCACGTGGGACATTACCCCACTACCCCAAAACAATGAAAGCAAGAAAGAAAGACTCCTTATAATCTGGTGGTTTGGAAGAGAGGAAGAAAAAAGCAGATGCATTAATGACACAATTTATAGCTTCAGATCTTAAAAATATCAGAACCAGGTGAAAGGTACTGGTTTAAATGAATCTTTTGCCTGTGTGTCTGAAAGAGGTGGGGGGTAGGAGCTGGGGTGGAGAAAAAAAATATGTGCACAAAAATAAACAGGCTCATGAGGTTTCCTTTAAGTCTGAAAATTTACCAAGCTATCCTTCCTCTTTTCTTCCTCTCTTCTTCCTTCCTTTTTTCCTTCTTTTCTTCTTTCTTTCTTTTCCCCTTTTTTCCTTTCTCTCTCTTTTTTCCTTCCTTCTTTCCTTTTTCTTTCTTTCTTTCTTTCTTTCTTTCTTTCTTCTTTCTTTCTTTCTTTCTTTCTTTCTTTCTTTCTTTCTTTCTTTCTTTCTTTCTTTCTTTCTTTCTTTCTTTCTTTCTTTCTTTCTTTCTTTCTTTCTTTCTTTTTTTCCTCTTTCTCTTTCTCCTTCCTTTCCCTTTTTCTTTCCTTTTCTTTCTTTCCCCCATCCTCCCTTTCTTTCTCTTTTCTTCTTCTTTCTTTCCTTCCTTCCTTCCTATCTATCAGATCTGTGATCTCACGTTGGGAGCTCTCTGGCAGGATCTCCATCTCCCAAAGCATGTCAGCACCTTCTCTGCAATGTACAAGCTCAGATCTGGAGTTGCCTGAGGCTCTGCCAGGTTGTGACTTGCTCAGGATTACTAGGTCTCCATGTGTCAACAGCAGGGCTTAAACCTAGGCCTTCCTGACCCAAAGGCTGGCTCTCTGTGCACTCCACTAGACTGAGTAATTTAAACAATGATCTATTTGATTAATGATTGTGTGCAAGGCAAGTGTGCGGTATAAGGACACAAAACTGAAAAAGAAAGGGGAGTCTTTTCCCTACCGGGGGGTGTATAGATCCTTGTCGGGTACACAAATGATTATAATATAAATGAGAAAGGTAAAGCTAATATTCTCTGGCATTTCAGCCTTTACAAGGTGACTTACAAACATCTCATTTGATCTCACAATAACCCTATGATAGGTGCTATGGCTATCCTCGTTTTAGAGATGAAGAAAGTGGGAAATGAAGTGCCTGACCCAGGGTCACAGAGCTCAAGCCTGAGGCGAAATCCAAGACAGCAGCTTCTGACTGAAAATCCAGCCCCATGACTTCGGGCTATCTCAAGCAGAAGGGCAATTAGAGGGGTCTAAGACGGTGGAGACAGATGGAATGACTTTCACCCGGGGAAGATCAGGGAAATCTTGGAAAAGGTGATCCTCAAGCCTGGCCTTAGAAAGGAAAGATTTTAGGAGATAAGCGGATTCTCTTAAATACTTGGGGGGACAGAATAGACAAAAGCAGAGATAAAAGGGGACTGGACAAAATCAGGAATAAACAAGGAATCCAGTTTAGCTGGAATTCAGAGAAAACGATGGGGAATGCCCTGAAGTCAGATTGGAAGGGTCTTGAATGGTGGGCTGAAGAGTTGCTATTTTATCTGGTGAGTAACAGGTAACAATTGAAGGTGTTTGAGTGCGGTAGTGATATATACTTGTAAGTAAAATTTTTATTATAAGTAATAACTGTCAACATAAAAAAATGCTGGAAATATGAAAATAAGAAGTAAAAATCTTACATGAAACCTTCCTCTTTCCTTCCTCCTTCTCCCCCCCTCCTCCCCTTCCTCCTCCTCCTCCTCCCCTCCTCCCCTTCTTCTTCCTCCCCCTCCTCCCCTCATCCTCCTCCTCCTCCTCCCTCCTCCAGGAAAATGAAGGAGGACAGTGACTTTGTAAAACATCAAGGTTGCCATTGCTACCAAAAGTCCTTTCAAGGGTATCTGCCTCTGTTCCTCTCTGAGGTATTTGCTGTTACAGGCCACAAATGAAAAGAAGGAGACTGGGCTGAATTCTGATTTCTGGTTTATCAGTTCAGTGGTGGCTGAGTTGTGTATTTGGGGAAGAGGGAGATCCAGGCAGCCAGGTAACCAAGTGTGACCTCTTTGTGGCTGAGCAGTACAGCTCCAGGGAGTCTAGTTCCCTGGGTGACTTTCCCTGTGTATCTGGAGTATGTGTCCCTGAGAGAGCCCTATGCATTGGGTGGTGATATAAATTTTTTTAAGTCTCAGAAATAAAATACTCCAAAAAGCTAGGAAAATAACAGCTCTATTTCACAAGGTCCCTGACACCTGGAATGTTCTCCTTCATCTCTGTTCATCCCTTCATCTACCTTCCTCCAAATCCCATCTTCTACAGGAAGTCTTTCCCAATCCTTATTTTCTTCCCTTCTCTATTTTGTTAGATGTACCTGTGTCAAGGGTTATAGGACCCTTGCAGTCAATGTTTGGGACCCTGACACTGAAGAGAGAGGTTCAGGAGAAAGAGGAGTAGTGATTGGCCACTGTATTTGAAGATTAGGATGCCATAAGGTGCCCATTTAGTAAAATGATGTGGACAGTAGCCAAAACTGGATGGTGTGATGGGACCTGGACCCCTAAAAGGAAAAGACAGTATCTTTGAAAGTAACCCAGTCCCTGAATTTCCCCACACATTTAGCATCTCAGATCACCATCCTCTTGCCCAAGGCATCTGGCCCATCCCAGCCCACCTAGATACTCAACAGTCCCCATCCCAGACCACTTAATACTCCTTTCACAGTCCTCTTTACCCACCCTAGACCATTTAACTCCTTTTTTTATTTTTGGAGGGGCAGTTGGGGTTAAGTGACTTACCCAAGGTCACATGGCTAGTAAGTGTTAAGTGTCTGAGGCTGGATTTGAACTCAGATCCTCCTGACTCCAGGGCCTCACTGCACCACCTAGCTGCCCCAATTTAACTCCTTTCACTGGGCACCTGGGCCACCCCAGGTTATTTACCAATCCTTAATCCCATTGGGATCTTCTCACTCTTTTTTTTTTGTATGTAAGTAACAATCTCACCCCCAGATCCATTAGGAATCTAGCCTGCTCTGTTGGCATTATAATAAACCTCACTACTCTGACTGGAAGAAGGCTTGACTGCTTGAATTCTTTCCAGGCAGACTTGCCCTGTACCCTGACATTTTGGGGTTCCCAGCACTCCAAATCACATCAAAGGCATGATTTTTTTTTCTATTGTAGAAGTTAAGCAATGAATAGGGAAGGATTTATAGAATGCCAAATATGAGAAGGTAGATAATTTAAGAAAAGGTTTTTTATGTTTTTTTGTTTTGTTTTTGTTTTTGGCATATTTGAAGATCTGATGATTTTTTAGGTAGAATAGAAGGAACCAGTAGAGAAAAAAAAGGTTGAAGATGATGGGAGTGGAGTGCACGAGGGAATAAGTACTGCAGGAAAGCAAAGGGGCTAGGATCAAAGACACAAAGGGAAGGGATGAGCCTCAGTGTGGGGCCCCAGTTAAGGTAGAGAGATGGAAGATGACACTGAGAGAAGATAAGGGAGCTCACTCATGGTGGACTCTCAATCTGAGGAAATAGGAGGTGAGGTCATCTGTTGAAGAATATTTGTGTTTGGCCTCCTGCTCTCAGAGTTAATCCACAAACAAATTTTCTTTGAAACCTAGTGGAAAGAACTAGGTAGGCAAGGTCCTCTCATTTTATAGTTGAGGAAACTGAGACCTTCCAAAGCGATTTCAATAATAATAGCGCCTCCCTCCCAGGGCTGTCGTGAAGATAAGATGAAATTTGTCAAGAATTTTGCAAGACCCGAAGGTGCTATATAAATGCAAGTGGTTTCATCATCATCATCATCATCATCATCATCATCATCATCATCATCATCATATGGTCCAACAGAGGCCCACGGTAAGTTCTATTGACTCTCTTGCTGTAAGAGTTGGGGAGCAGAGTCGAGGTTGTGGCTCTAGGGCTGGCCTTGGGGTCATGGAGATCTGGTTTCTGATCCCACTTCTGAGCCTTATGAGCTGTTTGACTTCTCTGAGCCTCAGTTTCCTCCTCTGTAGAATAAGAATAATAACAACTGTAGGCATCTATCTACACATGTTATAAGGATAAAATGAGCTTATGCTCATAAAGGACCCGACAAACTTTAAAGTTCTCTATAAATGTCAGTTAATTGTTATTACTGACTATCTTCTTCTGGTGTGTAGTGAGCAGAAGACTGGTCTTAGCCAGTTTTCATATCTGAAAAGCAAATCATTGTCTTCTCATTGGCCATCATTTGAATGACTTACTTTTGAAACTGCTCAGAGATACCCTGCCTTCTCTGGTTACTCACTCTACCTCTGCCCATCCTCCTTTCTCCTTCCTGTTTCTTCTTTCCTTTCTCCTTACTTCATTCCTCCAGGGTGGATGTAGGTAAGGAGTAAGTCCAGTTTATATCCTCCCGATAACCTCAAGACCTGAAGTTCAAAACAGCATATTTCTCCGTGGTGCCAAGAAACTCAAAGCTTGTTAAGAATACTATGCCACATACTGTGCTATGCCAGCACAGCCCCCGTTCTGGTAGGTCCAGTAAGGTGACAAGGCTTAGATCCCAGATTATGTCTCGGGTAGCTAGGAGCAGTCTAGCTAATTATAGTCAAGCTTATCACCAGAAGGTTGACCACCAGGGGATGGTTGTGTGTGTCAATGCACAAAGTATGTAAGGGTTGTGATCTGCCCTGGCAACAGGACAGAAGATAGTCAGTAATAACAATTAACACACATTTATAGAGAATTTTAAAGTCTGTCGAGTCCTTTATGAACATAAGCTCATTTTATCCTTAGACAGTCTATGTAATACCGGCTTTGAAAACAGTCTCAGAGACTCCATGGATACTCTTAATGTATCTTTAAGAGCAAAGAGAATCTTGGTGACCTGACAGTTAATTGTTATGGCAGAAGGGCTGAAGTATCAAGAAAATTAATTAATTCCATCTTCTCCTGAGTAAAAAGACACAGTGTTAACTCAGGTGGGACAGTTTTTAACTGTCATTCTTGTGAGAGAATGGGACTGAGGGAGCTAACTACCATCTGTGAAGAATCTATGAGAAGATCTCAAAAGTTAACTATCTTCTGAAAGGACCCGAAGAGAAATATTGAAGTGAATTCCTTAGGAAGTTGAATTACTCTCCTGAAAGAACTGTTTCCAGAGCTTGGGGGAGATAGTCTGAGTGTTGGTGAGAAGTTTCCTTTCTATATCTTGTTATTGGACTTTTTTTTAAAAGTAGACTTTATTTAACATTTTCTCAAAAGAAATAAAATCCCCAATTTGGAAGTCAATATAGTTTGGACATTCTGCCCTTTCCATGGGGCTGTTGGGTTGACAAGGTGATTAGAAAAGCATCATTAAATTTATATTTTAAACTGGCTCTCAGGCCCCCAAAAGTCACCTGCCATGCAAACTTAGAACTCTTCCTTATGCTTAGTTGACCTAGAGAAGACAGCAAAGCACATAAGTCTAGCTTTCTCAGTACTTGGAAGCCTGGGTAGGTTGGTCACTTAGTCCCTGACTTGGCAGGCCAAGGGTGACAACATTTTTGTTTTGCCCCCTTTGTTCTTCTGTTCTCAGATATTTGCTCACCTTTGCCTAATCTCCAGACAAGCAGCTGAAAAGGTGAAAAGTTCACCACCAAAAGCCAGGCTTGCACATTCAGGCAGGACAAGACAAGCAATTGCACATACCAGGTAGCCTAAAAGCCAAATCACTCTCTGACTTCCAACCCAAAACAAGTGTCTTGCCCCCAGCTTGAGATAGTTTGTTCACACACTTTCTGCTGATGAGGTGAAGTTACCTACTGTCCTAGACTGGGGCAGGATGTTCTATGTCAAATAGCTATTTCGGAAGTAAAAGCCCTTGTGACCATTCTTTCTACAATCATCGGCCTGCTTTAATGTCAGCCCCTTCTGGGGAGGCATCGGCTTGCTGAGAGCTAGATTCTATGGCACGGTATATAATGTGCTTATCTGCATCTTTGGTGTTGAAGTGTATGGTGGAATCAATATCTCAACTCCTTGACTGCAAAAAAATTAGATTAACTTTTACTTTAAAAGTATCGAGATGATCCTTGACATCAGACTGGCACAGGGCACTAAAGCCTTGGGCTGTTGACATCACTTTCTGCTTATTTGAATTAAAAAAAAATATCCCATGAGAAGTTCTACCATTTTTAGAGGCTTGTCTGATGAACCATGATAAACAACTCTGAGGCAGGGGATCAACTTGCAGTATCTTTAATGTACATCCTTATTGAATAACCTTACACTGCTATGGCTAAGAAAATCTCCTTTCGTTAACTGTTGAATATCCTAAGTGTATTTCATCCAATATCCAATCTAAACCAGCAGCATACCGGTCTGAGTCAGAACTAGCCTAGAACAGGGAGAGTAGTTCTTTGTCCAGTAAAAGGGTTAGACTTATTCTATAGCCCAGTGATAGGTCCTAGCAGGTCTTTCTTCTGATTTCTGTTTTTATTATTTATTTATAATAATACATTTTAAAAAAAGTATTATAAGTATTTATAATAGTTATTATCTTTCGTTACGGTGTTGGCCTTACTAGATCTGGGAGAAGATAAGTGGATGTGGCATGAGAGTATCCAGACAATTTTCAGTCTGGAGTTCAGTCATCTGCCACTCTGGTGCTGGTGATGGATAAGACACTAGGCTGGGCTAGACCACAGAATGACCTTGTGAACTTACAAAAGACCAAGGATTTGAACTTCCCGAAGGCCCTCTCCTCTGCTTCCTCTATATTATGGGTGATCTGATTAGCTCCCATAGATTCAGTTATTATCTCTGTGCTAGTGCTTTTCATATTTACTCATCCAGCCCAAATCTCTCCAACTGCCTCTAGGACTTCTACGACTAGATATCCTATAGACATCCTAAACTCAACATGTCTAAAGCTAAGCTCGTCTTTCTTCCTTAAACCTTCCCCACTTTCTGACTCCCTGTTATTGTGAAGGGCGCCATCTTTCTCCCAGGTCACCCAGACTCACAACCCAATCGTCATCTCTGACTCTTCACTGTTTCTTACTCTTCTCCCCATCTCCCATATCCAATCTGTGGCCAAAGTCTTTTGATTTTACCTTTGTAACATCTATCTTATTCACTTCCTTCTCTCCCTTGACATTGCCACACTCCTGGCTCAGGCTTTCATCATCTTATGCCTGGGCTATTGTAATAGGAATTTCCCCTGGACTTTGTGGTAGTACATATAGGACAGTGTCTCTCAAACATTTGAGGGGATATTTTTGTATAAATTGTTCTTACCATATACTTTCTCAGTATATACCCTTTTCTAAAAGCTAATTAAATTTGACTAGGTGGTAACAATAGGCATCACACTGGATGGGGGTGAGCAGCAACATTAGACACCTCACCCTCACAAAGTCCTCAGAGTGGTCCCTAAAACCTTGAGCTGAGAAGTGGTCATGCTTTGCTGACCCAACCTGCCGGTGCAGATGGGGCTGGGGAGAGTGAGCTTAAATTGTGGTCAACTTAAAATAAAGATTAGAAAACTAAAGAGGGAAAAAAGCAGTATAGCAAAGCCAAATGATGTGTCCAACAGCATATGCAATATTCCATACTTCTAAAAGCCCATCCCTTAATCTTCTGTTATGTGCAAGGAATTGTGTGAAGTGTAGACGTACAAAGAAAAAAATTAAAATAGCAACTGACCTGTAGGCATTTATGTTCTACTGTAAGGACATTGATATATGCACAGATAAGTAAAGAGAAGGCAATTTAAGGGGAGAGAGAAAGCCTGGACAACTTCAGAATTGGAGGAGGCTTCTGAGAGAAGGTGAGAGCTGAGCTGAACCTTTAAGGAATATAGGGAACCTGAGAGGCAAAGGGGAGGAGGGAATGGCTTCCAGGCATGGGGAATAGCTCCTTCAAATAAAGGAATTCTGTCCTGACTACTACAGCTATGTAAATAGCAATGAAACTCAGGTTAAATACAAAGCATAATGCTTTTATCAACTGTGTTCTTTAGCAGATCTATCCTTCCTTTTAACAAAAGAGAAATTACAAATATTTATAGAAGCTTGCACAATTGCTCTCAATGGTGCTTTTGCCATTGTTGGTGGGTTTTTCCCCCTTAACTGTTTCCAGGAAATTTGCTTTATTTAGAACTTGAGTGCTTACTTATATTTGTTGCTTATGTCAAACAAATATTTATCAATAAAAAAGAAAACAAAACAAAATTAAAAAGACCTTTAGTGAGGGAGTCTCCTTACCTCTCAAGCCATCCCATTCCACTTTGGGATAGGTTCACTGGATATTGTGATTGTGGGTCAGCATTCACTCAAAATTGTAGCTCATGAGCCCCCATCAAGGTGTTTCTTTCACCAGTCAACCAGATTGCAAAGTAAAAGACATCAAATTAAATAGTATAGCAAAAGAGGTGACAAAAAAAATTTCCCTAATGCAAATTAGGTTAAACTATCCTAAAAGTTACTATATTAAACCTGGGGTAGAGGATCATGAAAGCAATGCTTGTGACCAGGGAACATGTATAGGGAAAATCCATGCCCAGGTGGCATGACACCCAGTGACATTATTAGGTATACTGCTTTCTCTGAGCATTTGACTTCCCTTCCTGCTCTGTTCTTTGTGCTGCACTGGACTCTGCTGGATACCTTCCCCTATTGGATACCTTGCTCCTCTTTGCTAGGTGTCTCCATTGTTGTTGCTGTTGCCACCTACTGGTCTTTAGCTCCTACGTAGCCTTAGAAGGAGGAGTCTACCATCTTGAATTTTTTTTGTGATGCCCACCCTCTACCCCTGCATCTATGGCACCCCACAAGTGAGGTAGAGCATATCTAAGGTATTCTGAAATCTGTCTTTTGAATTGCTTTTCCTTTCTGGGTTGGGTTCTATTGTCCTTTGTCTTCTCTATGACTTGGGATTTAGAAATAACCGTTCAATCACTGTCTTACTCCCTAATAATTATTCTGTGCTCTTTTAAAACATCCTGGGGACTCCATAGAACAAATTTCCAAGGGATTTTTGTAGTGCTGTGGTGACAAGGTTCTCTTCAATTCCCTTATGCCCCTTGGTTGCCACATGAGTCAACGTGGAGCAAAATCAAAAGGGCTAGATGGAGACAGAAGAGCCCTAATTCTTTTGTCCTATTTTTTGTTGTTGTTTGGTGCTTTGGTTGTGTCTGTGTGGTTTTCTTAGCCAGGATACTGGAGTGATTTGCCATTTCTTGATCCTGTGTGTCCCCATTTTACAGATAAGGAACTGAGGCAATTAGGGTTAAATGACTTGCCCAGGGTCACCCAGCTAATGAGTGTCTAAGGCTGGATTTGAAACTTAGATCTTCCTGACTCCAGACCCAGTGCTCTTGCTGCTGCACCACCTGGCTGCCCCATTTCATTCAATATGACCACCTTTGTTGGGCATTCCTACCAGCAACAAAATCACCATTCTCCCTATACTTGTATGGAATGGTCTTTTGTAGCTTCTCATCCTGTTTATACTATTCGTGACACTCTAATTTATCAGTGTCCTTTCTAAAATGGGGTGCTCAGAAATGAAAATTATATTCTAGATATGATCTGACCAGGCCAGGGCATGGTGGTATTTTCATTTCCTCAGTCCTAGAAGCTATATTCCTATTAATATAGTGGAATATTGTATTTTTTGAGGAGTGTAGTTCTTTTCCAATTAAACATCTGCCCTTATCCTTAGTGACTTCAGTGTTTATATTGCTAACCAGAGCCATGACTAGTGTGAGGCTAACAAGGCCTTGCCAACACTGGGGTGGGGTGAGTACATCCTCCCTGAATAGGTATAGTTCCTCTTCATTGAGACCACCATCTCTACCTCTCAACTCGTAATACTTTCCTGGTCTCTGCCTCTATGTGCTAAAACTGTGTTCAGAGTCCTGTCACTCTGGTGCCCCTCTCTCAGACCCCAACCTACCTTTTGATCAAGTAAAGGCCAGATTCTCTTAGAAATGGGCTGCTCCCTCTGGACCCACTGCATCTATGGTTAGAATGTACTCTTTGGCATTTTGCCCACATTCTTTTTTTTCCCAAGTCCATCTCTTATGTTTTAGCAATGACATTTCTAGTCGTCAGATTTTTACTCATTTTAATCTTTTGTAATTGGGTTTTTGCTAATGTTTTGATCTTCCAGATATTTGTACCTTGGGTTTCTCTGATTGCCTGCTGGGTACTACTTCAGTCTTTGCAGCTGCTGGATCTAGGTACTCCCAATACCTTTCGCAGAGCTCTCTTATCCTAAGGCCATTATCCTTCTACTCAAAGTAGAACAAAGATTCCAAGCAGAGTTTTCACCTTTGGGAAATGGCTTCCTCTGTGATGGGATTTTGAAGTCAAAGGAAAAGTCCATAACGTCATTTCTTCTGCTTGCTGTGGGAAACATGAGCCTTCTCAGTTTCTCTGTGTGGCGAAACCACTCCCGAGGTCCTTTCAGTATGGAGTCCCTCAGAGCCCTGCTTATCCTTCAATCAGGCAAGGGCCAGATTCTCTTAGAAATAGGCTGCCCCTTCTGGAGCAACTGCATCTGCGGTTAGAATACTTTTTGCTACCCCTTACAGAAGCACGCTTGTACAGTCATGTAGCCCATTTTTAGCTTAAGATTTTGATCCTTATTAAAATACAGATAGAGCTGGAGGAATAACACTTTGAGGTATTGAGGGTAAATATGTTTCAGACCTTTTCTTGAGAGCAGGTTTTCTTTGGGCCTGTATTATTATTGTTGTCAGTCCCTTATTCTCAAAGAGGACCACAATATTAGGAAGGTGATGCCATGACTTGCAAGTGAATTGGATTTAAGTGAGGCAGGGCTGTGCAAAGTCATCAGCCTCACTTTCTCCTCCAGAGCGCTCAGTGGTAAGATGAGTGGAGAGGGCCTTGGTCTTATAAACCTGAAGGGGAAGGATGAGACAAAAGGACACAAAACAAGGACATTGGGACAAACTTTTTAGATTTCATGCTTTTGTTCTAGAGTTAGATGGTCTTAGACTTGTTTAACAAGGAGAGGGAAGGAGTTATTGGTTTTTAGCACCTTTACTTGTCTCCTGTACGCTATAGCCACGTGTCCCAGGTGCCAAGGAAGCTTCCTTAGAGGGCAGGCAGTTAGAAGTGATTTATGATGCAGGGCCTAGGAGTAAGGCTAGTTGACTGGCAATGGACAGTTTTTTCCCTCCTAGTAGCCTCCTTGAATTCTTGGCAATCTCCAGCTTTACTCAAGCTTCTTGTATATAGGCTTTGCTTTCTGGAGGGATAGAGAAGGTCATCTGCATGGATTGTCCTTCCCTCTATTATCCAAATTCTATACATTTTTCAGAGTCTAGCTTAAGTCCCAGCTATTCTATGTGACCCACTGCAATCCATACTGATTACTCCCTCCTCTGAAAGTCACCCCAGGTTCAAAAAACACCTTAAAAACAAAACAAAAACCAGTAACACAAAAACCAGAGTTCATGAGCCCCCATCAATGTTTCTTTTACAAGATCAACCAGAGGACACACTAGATCAAAGCAAAAAGCATGTAATTAAACAGTATAGCAAAACAAGTAAAGAAAATCCTTCTTATATGCATGTAGGACTACACTACTGCCACAGAGTACCCACTCCTAGGTCTGCCTCTATTCATCTCTGAAGCTGCTTATTGCTTGCTGCCCTAGGAAGCCACTAAGTATATCATTTGACAATCTGGAAATGCCATCAGGCTACAAGTCACTCTCTTTGCTGTTGCAAACTACTCTGGGGGCATGTTCTCTCTACTGCCCTGCAGCTGGCTGGTGAGTCTGCTGAGCTGCTCTCTGTCAGGCCTTGCTACTGCAACCTGCTTCTGTTTCAGATGAGCTGCTCTCTCTTGCTTCTTTCTTGCTGCCATCTGCTGGTTCTCCCACAAATAATATTAGATAACATTTTTCCCATATGGAAAGATATTTCAGTTTTTTTACCCCATAGCCCTAGGGGGTTTCTCAGCTCTTTATGGTTCAGACTCCAACTCAGCCAATCAGTCAGAGGAACTCTTGGGCTTTAAGTCTGACTTGTAAGACTCTCTTTTGCCTCAGTCACCATTCTTAGATTTCATTCTATTCTTGGTGCCTTTTTTGTTTTTTTCTTCTCTTAGTCATGTGTATGGAAACTCCTTCAACTGATGCAAATTGGCAACTGTCTGGAACTTATAGTTTCCCAGGATGCTACACACACATGTGTATGTATGTATATATATACACATATATGTATGTATATATGCATGTGTTTATGTGTGTATATATATATATATATATATATATATATAGACAGAGAGAGAGAATGGACTAGCATATGGGGGCACAGTCTTGAAACTTGTATAGATATTCCCTGCCTGGTGGTTCTAGCTCAAGCTGCAGTGTGGAAACTTTCTAGGAATCTATTCCAGGTTATGCCTGTCTGAGGGGTGAGTACTCTATGATAATGAAAAGTTTCCTAATGGCCTGTGGGACCTGAACCTATGCTATGACTCACAGATTGCTGAGCCAGAACCTAGGATGCCTACAAAGCAGTGACCTGCCCAGTGGGCACAGGACCTCTGGAAGCCAGTCCTGAGAGCTGTGCTGGGGAGAGGCAGAAGCCCAGGCTCCTCTGCAGTCATGGCATCTTGTGAGTACATGGTTTCCTTTGAGCTTTATTCTTTCTCGATCTTACCCAAATGAATACTCCAAGATGGAACATTGCCTTTGAAGACCCTGCCAAGGAAGAAGGGGACTTACAATAACCATGAGTTGTGAGTAAACCCTTTGCCATATGTTTTCTATACACATATCCCTCACAGTCTTTGTCCTTTAAATTTGTGCCCTCTATCTCCACAAACTCTATGTACATTTGTAGGAAAACATCTACCAGGCTTTTGGGAGGTTTTGTTGTTGTTACTGGTTTTTTTGGTAGTAGCTACTATCCCACTTGAGGTCAGACAGAAGCAGAACTGGGATTGCCATTCTTCTTTTATGTTTAATGTTCTCAGTTAGTCAACAAGCATCGATTACACACTTACTGTGGGCTAGGCACCGTGTGACATGCTAGAGAGACAAAGAAAGGCAAAAAAGACAGTCCCTGAGGACTGAAATAATGGCCTTTTGTAATGGAATAACTGGAAAGTCAGTAGATCTTTGCTGGACCCACTAAAAGCAGCATCTTCACTACAGATCCAAACAGGAAGATAGAGATGAGATGAATTTTGGCCTGTCCTTCCCTGGTTTTAATTTCTTATGCCACCTCTTGTGAATCTTTAAAGCCTTTCATTCTTCATAGCTTGGAGATTATGGATCTCTGCTAAGATGATATCTATTAAAATGTGGTTATTATATTTTATGGATCAAAGTTATGTCAGAGTGATTATGATTATGAACAATAATTTTGCCTGTGATAAAGCTCCAGTTTCAGGACAATTTCTAGGAGATCTTGAGGTCTATATTTGTAGTGAGGAGATTTGCTATTTAATGGAAGATATTAAGTGTCTGATGCATAATTCTGGCCACTTTGTCAGGAATTCTGCAGGTGCTAAATTTTTGCAGCCTTCAATAATATATGGCATAATTTCAACCATTTTCTTGAATAATATACCTCAGTATTCTCTTTGATTGACACATCCTTTAACTTTCAAAGATTTTCCAAAGTCAATTTCAGGGAATCTTCAAGAGACTATTCAACTTTTCACATTTCAAAGTACACTGGGGCTCTGCATATGTTATCATATTCTATTACTGGATACACCTTTGCTAACATCACTCACAGAAGATGTTGATTCCTACTCATCCAAATGGGGCTGAATTATATTTTGAATCTCAGGGCTCTGGGAGGACATTTGCAATGATCTTCTTTTGCCCACAGCAAGCTTATGAAGACCATCTACAAAGGCATTGAGGGGTTTGTAATCTGACTTGGTGGACAGAGCCTTCCCAACAATGAAACGTACAGAACCTTCAAGTCTCTTCAATTAAGTTCCATTTTTCTAATCCAAAGCAAAGTTCATGGTTGATCTTACTGCCATTGATTCCAATGGAGCAACTCTGTATGAATCTGGCAACATACATAGGAACTGGGCACTCAGGGACCAGGTAAACTGATGTATCCATATTAAAGAAGGTATTGACTTTTGCCAAAATCTACCCTTTTTAATAACAGAAATAAACAATTCACACTCAGATAAAGTGATATGGAAAGGACACTAGATATGGAGTCAGATAATGTCTGTCAAAGCCTGGCTCTATTATTTTTTTTTAATTTATTTAGTATTTTATTTTTCACCAATTACATGTAAAAACAAATTTTTTAACATTTGTTTTTAAAACTTAGAGTTCCAAATTCTTTCCCTTCCTCCCTTCCCATCCCCCTCAATGAGAAGGCAAGCAATTTAATATAGGTTATACATATGTAGTCATGCAAAACATACTTCCATATTCATTGTGTTATGAAAAAAATATATAGACAAAAAGAACCCACTCAAGAAAAAAAGAAAGTTAAAAAAAGTGTGCTTCAATTTATATTCTGACACTATCAATTCTTCCTCTGGAGGGGAATAGCATTTTTCATCATGAGTCCTTCAGGATTGTCTTAGATCATTGAATTGCTGAGAAGAGCTAAGTCATTCTCAGCTGATCATCATCCAATACTGTTGTTACTTTGTACTCAGTACATTTCATTTTGCTCTGTTCTCTACTACTTTGTTGACCTGGATAAGTCATTTAACCTGTCCAAAATTAAGGGATTAGAATAGATGATCCCAGAGGTGTCATCCAACTCTAAATCCATAATCTTATGACACTCCCTGAAATCCTCTTCAAGAAGAATCCCATTCCTTGCCTTACCACCATACCTGTATCCTCTCCTATTTTCTTTCTGCATATAGTACAACTGATTTTTTTTTGTTTTTCAATTACATTTCCTGCAGTTCTATCTGTTATGAGTCCTCTCTTCCCTATGAATGAATAGCTCTCCTGATCTCATTAACAATAAAGGCGCAAAGTGAGATAAGGCAGTTGAATGTTGGGCAGACTCCACTTGTGTTGATAAACGAACACAATGAAAATTGTTAATTTTGAAACCTTTGTACCAATTCCCATTTATCTGTGGCACATTGAGGAGGTAGAGGAGAGACAGAAAGACAGAGAAAGCATATAGATAGCCCATATACCTCATTTCAGTCAATAGTACCAAGCTTGCTTTACTAAATGGTTGGCTCCAGTTACTCAAGTAGGTAAATGTTTAACAACTGATTCTCCAGTAAAAAAAAAAAAAAAGCAGTCATGACATACTTTAAGGTTCAATCTATATTGCTAACATTTTTTCCATCATTTTTAAGTCTAGTCAAGGTGGCCACCTCCAGTTGTCCTGATGTATATCTTGCCACACTGGACCCAGATGGCTTTGGAGGAGAAAGTGAGGCTGGTGACTTTGCACAGCTCTTCCTCACTTAAACCAATTCACTTGTAAGCTGTGGTATCACCTCCCTGAGGTCATGATCCTCTTTGAGAATGAAGCATAAACAGAAATAAGTCTGGTAAATAAAGAAAACAATAAATTAATGTTTTGAGCACTCTGGTTTGTAGTATTTGCTGATTTCCTTAATAATCTGAAGAGCCAGTTGGAGCTGGCTATGGCATGCCTGGTATACTAGTATAGCCCAACCCAAATGCCTCTTTTCTCTGACCTGGATCTAGAACAAAGCAAGTCACAGAATGGCCCAAAACTAGACAACCCACTGTGGTGTCCTCAGATTGGACCATGAGACCCAGAACCAGGAGAAGAGCCTGGATCTGGAATTGGAACTGGTAATGCTGACGAAGACAAACCCAAGATTAGAAAATTCTTGAAGTCTAAAAAACTTGGTAGCATAGGTCAGGTGCCTTTTTCTCAGATGGCATTTCCCAAACTTTATTCTGTGGAATTCTAATGTTTTGGATGATGCCAATAGGGTATAGATGAGAAAATGTCAAAGGAAGCAAAACTTCTTTCTCTAAATTTTTTTTTGGAGGGGCAGTTGGGGTTAAGTGACTTGCCCAAGGTCACACGGCTAGTTTTTGTGTTTGTCTGTATTAAGTGTCTGAGGCCGGCTTTGAACTCAGGTCCTCCTGACATCAGGGCTGGTGCTCTATTCACTGCACCACCTAGCTGCCCTCTAAAATTTTAAATATGAAATTATGTTATGCTATAGAGAAGAGCAGAGTGGAAAGCTCACTGAACTTGACTGGAATCCAAAGAAATCAGGGATCGTATCCTACTTCTGATATTTCTATGAGTGAACAAGGCACTTAGAGAATCTCTGTAAAATGAGGATAATTGAATTGAACAGCACAGAATTGGTATGAATCAATAAGAAAACACAATTGTATCAAAACCTATATGTGGCAATTTTCTACACAGAAAAATAGGATTTATGTCCTACTTATAGGCCGTAATTCTCCCTTCTAGTGCTACCCCATCTCCCTACAGTTTATCTTGGAGGTATTCCATATTCCCAGGCTTCTCAGGCCAGCATTGATAGGTTCTGTCAATATATTCAAGCCCCACCATGTTCTGTGGTCAAATTAGATTGGGAAGCAGCCCTAGAGCACACAATGGAGCTCGAGGTGGGTTGGGTGAAGGCTGATGAATGGGCTATAGTTCCACAAGAAATGCAGCAGGACAATTGCTTCCTAATACCTGTTTTGTTAGACTGTTGCTTCACCATTGTTCACTGGTTTACAGGTTATGACAAGTGAAAAATCAATATTCCCTCCTCCTTCACTCTGTTGGTATTTGCTGTAATAACATTCACTAAGAGCCAGTCTGGAACACATGATTTAGTGCTGCTGTAAGTTTCCACTGGCAGGCAAATGTAATTAAAGAATTTTAAAGCCCCCAATTTTTCAGCTTAGTGGAAAATGAAGTTTTGAGAATGTGAGGCTGGGAGAGATACTTTCAGAGAGGGAAAGAATGCATGACTTTGGTTCCTGAAGTGGCCCAGGGGATTTGTGACAGTTATCCAAAGGGAACAGTGAGAAGCAGGGAGAGAAAAGATTCAGAGACCCTTGATTTGGATTTACCAGTCCTGTGGGGAGCAGGGGACTAGAAAGGAGGAACCTCCACTGCCTAAAGGATAAAAAGTGCCAAGCATCAAGGCTATGGTTTTAAAAACAACTCTCCTACCCATCCGGCTCCCTCCAGGGGGCTTGACTCATTGTGCTGGCTCATAACTATTAAAGAATTTCCCCTCCTCTTCTTCTCCCCCCCCCCTTCTCTCCCTCTCTTTTCTTCTCTTCCTCTATTTTCTCCTTCTCCGCTCTTTCTTCCTCTGGGCTTTCATTCCTCCCTAGGCAGAGCTCCGGATCAGATCAGATGCCATGGGGAGATAAGAAGAGCTTGGGAGACCGAGATCTGGTCCCTGGGAAGCCTATGGGAGTGTATCTGCCAAACACTTCCCTCCCTATGCCCCCAAGCAGGAAGACAGCACAAATAAATGCAAGACAAAAGGCAGGGGGAAGTGGAAAGAACCTGGAGCTAGAAGTAAGGAGAGGAGTTCTAGACCCAGCTTTTTACCTCTGTGGGTCCTGTTTTCCTGATTTGTAAATGGAGAGACTGGGTTAGATGCATTAAAGTCGCTTCAAGGGACTTTAGGAAAACAGGCCCACTGTTGGTAGAGGGGACATTGATATAATCACTCTGAAAACAATTTAGATGATGCCCCCAAAGATACTAAACTGTGCATGTCCATTGACCTAATAATACTACTACTAGGCCTATACCCCAAAGAGATTAAGGAAAGAAGAAAAGGGGCGGCTAGGTGGCACACTGAATAGAGCACCGGCCCTGGAGTCAGGAGGACCTGAGTTCAGATCCGGCCTCAGACACTTAACACAAAAACCAGCCGTGGGACCTTTGGCAAGTCACTTAACCCCAACTGCCCTCCAAAAAGCAAAAAAAAAAAAAAGCAAAGAAGAAAAGGACCAATGTGTACACAAATATTTATAGGTGATCTTTTCAAAGAAGCTCAAAACTAGAAAACTAAGGAGGGGCCCATCTATTGGGGAATGACTATTGTAGTATATATTCATAATGGGATATAATTGTGTCATAAGAACTAATGAATCTGGCCTCAGGCACTTTAGCTGTGTGACCCTGGGCAAGTCACTTCACTCTGCTTGCCTCAAATTTCCTCACCTATAAAATGAGCTGGAGAAGGAAATGGCAAACCACTTCAGTATCTCTGCCAAGAAAACCCCAAATGGGGTCATGAGGAACTAGATGTGACTGAAAAACAACTGAACTAAGAACTGATGAAACTGACCATGTGAGAGGAAACTGGGAAGATTTCCATGAACTGATGCAGAGAGAAATGAACAGAACCAGGAAAATAATTTATATGATGACATTTCTGAGAAAAAATACTTTGGAAAGATCTTTTAGAACTCTCATCAATGCAATTAGAAATCACGAGACCAGAGGACTAAAGAGAAATCATGCCATATACCTCCTGCCAGGGAGGCAATGAACTCAAAATGCAAACTGAGACACACGTTTCTGGATGTGGTCAATGGGAGAATTTATTTTGCTGGACTATGCATATTTGTTTTGAGGATTTTAATTATTTTTTATTATTCAATTGGAGGGAACAGTGAGAGGGAGAAATAATAAATGCTTGCAAAAAACAAACAAACAAGGTCCTTTCCAGATCTACCATTCTGGGATTTAAAAATAGTGTATCATGCCAAAAATATTTCTTTTTGGCTTTGAAATGTTTTTGTAGTGAGGTATTATGGCAAAGGGGAAAAGGCAACTGGAGACTTAGATTCAGAAGAAAATGGTTTCAAAACTTGCCTCTAGAATAAGCTTCAGTCTCCCATCTATAAAATGATTGTAATAATCTTTGTGTTAAACACCTTACAGGTTTTTTGGGTGAAAAGCACTTTGTAAACCTTCAAATGTTCTCTGTGTATGAGCTATTATTATTAGGCATATGCTGGGCATGCCCATAAAGCCTTACTCTGATAGTCCATAAAAACAAATGATGGACCTCTCTGAAATCCATCAGACTGTGGCAGGCTGCCTCCATACTGTAGACACTGTGCACGTATGCCATTTTCCTGATCTTTCTGGAAACTTCCAAACAGCATATTTGTATTCCCAAGTTAATTCTGTTGGGACCCTCAATACCTATGAGATCAGAGAAGGAAACCAATCTTTCACATCTGATTGAGAACCCATCCCTTCCCTACAAAAACCTTTGACCTTCCTCTGCCTTGGTTTGGTGCCCTGGTGTGAAGCGGATTGGAACCCAGGTATCCTGAGCACCAGTTGGAAGGGGATAGAAAAAGGTTGGTGCCCAAATCCAAAGGCACCCTTCTTTCTCCTGCCATGGTAATGACCATTGTACCTAAGGTTGCCAGTTGTATCCTCCTTCTCTGATGCTTCCTACCCCCGTTTTGTTTTAGGGGCCATAACTCACCTGGGTGCTGTGGCCTTTAAAAATATTTTAATAACTATTTTTCAACATTATATATTTGATATTGTGCAATTTCAAAACTTAATTTGGGAGAGTCTTTAGGTTTCCATAAAGTGCCAAAAGAGGCAGTGTCTTTGACGCACAAAAAATTTAAGAACTCTTGCTGTGGGCATTACTTCTCTGCCTAATTGTTTTGTAAAATGGTCTCTAAGTCCACAAATTGCTGATAAGGACAGGGTACTTAATTTAATTCCTTTGTCAGGAACCTGCAGTCTTAGCCATGGTAGTATCATAATTATTGCCTGACACTTTGATGCCCTCCTGCTACTTAAAATATGGGACATCATAACTCACCCCTTTAGTCTGGGTCCCAGCCAGAATAATGAGTCTTGGAGAAAGAAGACAACAATAAATAAGTTCATTAGATTAAGGAGGCAACTTTCTTAATAAATGCTTGTCAACTGGCTTTGTTTTTTTTTTCAACAGGATCAGCCATCCTTGATTAAAGACTAGTTTTTCCCTGAAGAGTGGGCAACCCACTCTTTGAATATAATGCTTTGGACACAGGAGTGAAGTTGTTTCCAACAGTATGAGGTTGCTTGTTGTTGTTCAACCTTCGTTCTAAGGAGAGGACCAATGATATCTGGAGGGTGCTGTCTTAATTTGCAAGTCATTGGATTTAAGGGTTGTGCAAAGTCATCAGCCTCACTCTCTCCTCCGGAGTCATCTGAGTCCAGTGGCAAGGCATAGGTCAGGACAACTGATGATGGCCCTGGATGCAGTGGAAGACCTTAGCCTTTTTAAAAAGCTAAGGGCCTTTTCCAGACCAGGCTGTAAACACCCTAGCAAGAAATATGGCCAGGTCAACAAAAAAGTGGCAGGACTGGCTCATTTCCCCAGGTAAAATGTTAGTTCCCAAGAACTGGAATTGTTTCATGTTTCATCTGCCCAAACCCTACCCTGATACTTTATTGAGACCTGAGGTGACCTTGAGTTTTCTGAGGTTATGCCATGGAAGGGCAAGTTCTGACAAAGCTCTACCAAGCTGGCAAAACGAAGGTCGTGGGCCTGGTGATGAAACGCATGTTGGTTATCCAAGAATCAACCTAGTCAAGCTTTGAGAGGCTCATCCCCAGAGAGCTGGCTCCTGCCTTTTCAGTTTTCTTACATCTTACTTTTCTCCTACCCTATCCTCTCCTCAAGTACTATGAAATTCAATGACACTTGCCTCAGTTACTGAACCTCAATCAAATCTCACAGCTCTGGGCACTTTCCCTGGATGTCCCTCACGCCTGGAATTCTCTTCCTCCCTGTCTCTACTTTCAGGCTTCCTTGCCTTCCTTCAAGTCTCACCTTCTGCAGGAAGCCTTCTCAGTCTTGCTTATGCTCAGTGCCTTCCCTCTGAGACTATGTCTAATTTATCCTGTATATTTTATTGGCACATATTTATGTGATCTCCCTCATTAGATTTTGAGTTCCCTGAGAGCAGAGCAGTTTTTGGCCTTTCTTCACATTCCTATCACTTAGCACTGTGTCTGGCATGCAGTAGGCACTTAATGAATGCTCACTGACAACATGATGGTGGGGGAGTAACTATGTGGATGAAATAGGTATTTCTGAAGTCTCTGATCCCAGAGAGCATCTAGGTACAGCTCAGCATACAAAGTGGGTTTAATAAAATGAATTTTAATGGGTTGATTGCATTTATTTAATTCCACTGCTTGTGAAATAGAAATTCTAGGACATTGTGAACAGATTTACACATGTTACAAAGTCAAAGTATACATGAAGGGTCTAATTGATATATATTGGCGATTTTTTTTTTTACAATTGCAATAAAGCTAAACCTCTACTAATGTGATATTCTGGCTAAATTTAACCAAATTCTAAGCAGAAAACACCCTTCCCCCCAATTCATTAGGGGAAAATCTTCCTAAAAATGTACACATCTTTCCTAATGATAATCGCTTCTACTTTATGGTTTGCAAAGCTCTTTATGTACTTTGATCCTCACAACAACCCTCTGAGACAGGTGCTATTAAAACCCCCATTTTAAAAGTGAGGAAACAGGCTGACCATAGGGTCCAGGATCACACAACTAGCAAATATCAAAAGTTGAATTAAAAATTCAGGTCTTCTTGCCCCCAAGTCCAACATGGAACAACACTGTAATCACCCTTTGGTGATCTAGGTTCTTACAGTACTCTGCACACCAATTCTCATTCCATAGGTCTGCTAATAAATTAGATAATGGAAGAGACTGGGCTGATTTGTGTTGAATTCCAGGATATGCCCTGAAACCTGCTTTGATTTTTTTAATCACATGCCTGATAAGGTATGGGCTTTCTTGTCATTTGCCTCTTTTTGCTAAAGATTGAGTGAAACAAGTACAGTATTGAGGTTCTGGTTACTTGGATTTAAGTTAATCAAGATGCTAAGGCTGCACTTTTTGAAAGTCTTAAATAGGACCAAGCTTTAAAAAAAAAAGTGTTCAGTTTATTCTCAAATTCTGGAATTTCTAGAAAAATCTCTGTGTATGTTTGTGTGTGTGGACACATTTCCTATATCTTCCCAGATTTCGATTTGAACCCCAAAATATTTAAAGTATGGAGCTTGGACACCTCCACACAACGCTATGAGTGTGTGCATAATGCAGAGAACTATCATTTACCATTTGAAATTCATGATCCTCTTTGTTCAGATTCAGAGTTCCTTCATTTCTCTTTTATTCCCTTGAAATCACAGAGGTCACTACACTGGGAAAATGTTCACGGGAAAGAGATTCTACTAGATAATACTATTATGTTCATTTTCATTTAGCCTATAATTATTTAAAACAAAACTCTTGTAGAAATTGAGAATTCATTGTCCAAATTCCAGATTAAAGATTCAGTTAGGTAACCAAGATGAGGAATTACACGCCTCGCCTCCTAGGGTCGTCGTGAAGACCAGATGAGAGAGTTTTTGTGATGTTCCTAGCACAGTTCCTGGCACATACTAGGGACTATGTAACTGTTAGCTATCATTTTTATTATTATTACGTAAGATCTGAATTTGCTCTTACTGGAAAGATTTAATCTATCTTAGTGTTTGCTCAATCCATAGACCTACTGGAAGAAAACATTTTTGCCTTCGAGGGGATTTTAAGTTAAAATAGTGAATTATTTAAAGGATTATTAAAAGATCTGTCAATGACATTGAAAAGTATTCTATAATCTAATATCAAAAAGTTGCAATTTCTCCTTTTAAAAGGCAAAGTCAAGAATTTTTCCTCCTTGAAAGTCTTTTATTTAAATTATACAGAATAAGAAAAAAATGAAAGATGAAGAGGGAAAACAAAATAAAAATGACTGTTTACCAAGAATTGCAAATGGTCATTTTCAGAAAACACCACAAAGTTCCATTCTCTGTCTCAGGGACTTTGAGTAATTCATAGGGACGTGACAATGGAGCACTCATACTTTTGGTTTATCAAAATAAACCCAAATGTCCCTTTTCTTAGTTTTCACTAAAAATTGACACATCATCTGACTTTGGGAGCCCAAAATCAAAAGAATATAATCTATTTAATGGGGGAAGGGAAAAAAGCCTTTATATGGCACCTACTATGTGCCAGGCCCTGTGCTGAACCCTTTACAACTTGGTCTTGGCCTCCTTTCCTCGTCTGTAAAATAAGGGTACTAAGGATGCTACCAGTGCTAGACTTTGATTTGGAAGACCTGGGTTTGAATGATGCCTCAGACACCATTGGCTATGTCATTATGGACAAATTGCTGAAACTCTCAGATATCTGTACAATGTTGCTATTGTAGTGTTCTACCCACCTCACAGGGTTGCTAGGAAGTGTTTTGCAGACCTCAAAGTCATGTATAAATGGAAGCTAATTGTTAGTCGGGGTTCACAGTACGTGAAAAGCTTCTGATTGATCAAACCCTACCCAAGAGATTTTCCAAGTGCATGAAGCTTTCCAGAATCAGGTCAAGGCTTACAGTAACATACACACCCCAGATTTGGCTGTGCTGCCATTTGCACAGCCTGATAATCTATTTGGGTCATTGAGTTCTTCAAAGAGTCCTGTTTCTATAATTTCTTCTTGCCAGGCTATAGGAATAGCACCTGTTGAAAATTTTTTAAAGAACTTTCTATCTTTTTCGTCAAACTCGATCCCCTTGACCTCAGAGAAATCTTCAATGTCAGCGACGTCTTTGGCATACACCACATTGGGGTCTGGCACAAATGGGGGTTTGATAAGGCCAGCCTCCAGTCGGGGAAAGTTGATTGTTTTGAAGAAAGCATGTTTCCTGGGGTCATCCCCTTCTTTTCTGTAAAGATAGGAGACAAGCAGCTGAAATTTAACAAACCAACAAAAAGGAACAGTTCTGAGAAATCAGTGCATTTGATGAGTAGTGTGACCTTCCACCAGCATGGACTGAGTTCCCTGTAACCCAGGGGATGGAGACTCCTTACTGTAAGGGAGTAAGATAAGCCTCTGAGGCACACACAGCTTTAATGCACACACTCCCAAGTGGGTGAAGAGTTAAAAGATGAATGGCAAAAACAATGAATGCTGCTTGGCAGACTATTTTTTTTTTCTAAGCAGCAATCCTAGGACGTTGTTTGTGTCTATGATGCATTGCCTGCCACAGAAGCAGTGAGTCATGGACAGGCAATTATCATGCCCGAGACTCCAAGTGAGACTGTATCGTTCCTAGTTCCCGATTGTCCCCCTCCCATTCCCAGATCCCATTAGCTTAGAAAGTGGAGTCTTGTGAGTAAACAGGATTGTTTTCTGCTTTCTTATCTATTCAGGATGGCGCTGGACTATGCAACCAATTATGTTCTTTAGAAGATATGGGCGAGGCGGCTAGGTAGCACAGAGAATAGAGCACCAGCCCTAGAGTCAAGAGGACCTGAGTTCAAATCCAGCCTCAGACACTTAACACAAAAACTAGCCATGTGACCTTGGGCAAGTCACTTAACCCCAACTGCCCTCCAAAAAAAGGCAAAAAAAAAAAAAGACGATGTGGGCTATTTAATAACAGAATGTAAACTTGTCTAAAATCTTGTAGGTGCCATTCTCCTTGGAAACTGGAGGAAGAGACAGAATGGTCTTTGAGAGTCACTTTCATCGTGGAGACTCAGTTTTGAGTCACTGTATCAACAGCATTTATTGAATGTAACAAAATCAAGTTATTGCTATCATCACTGTCCCGATAATTTTGGTCTGGGCCTGTGATATCATGTGTGCAAAGTACTCCCGATGTGGAAACTCTCTCCACTGATGCACTATACATCTCACAGGCACGGCATAGGAAGCACTTAGTAAGTGTTTATTGATTGATGACTGCAGGGCACAGAGAAGCTGGCTGACTTGGCCAGGATCACAGCACTGCCATGTTTCAGAAGCAGGAGGTGACTCTTGGGCTTCTTGACCACATGCCTGGCCCTGTGTTCTCTATGTCAACTCTTCCTCTTACTAAAGAGCTGCTCTTATCTGTCTACATACATCTGTTTGTCTATCTACCAATGTACTTGCCTATCTAGTATGTCTGTCTCTGTCATTTATGATGCTGGAGATAACGCTGATCACGGGCCCTTTCTCCCAGACTTAAACTCTAAGTAATGGGACAGCAAAGATTAGAGCAACGTACACTCTTCAGAGGTTATCTGGGCCACTATGTGGGACAGACAATCACCAGGCTCTCCTGCATGGCCTGTTCTAAAACTGGGCTCTCACCTCATACCCCAAAGCACAAAGATGATAAACTACAAAATCAGTTCTGGAGGGGCTGGGGTAAGGCAAGTACGCTAACTCACTGCTGGGGGCCAGTGAAATGTTTTTGGAAAAAAATCTGGAACTATATGAGGAAAGTGATTAAACTATTTATGCCTCTCGGACCCAATCATACCTCTGCTGGACACAGACTTCAAGGAACGCAGTCACAGAGAGAAAGTCTCATTCGCATCCACATCTTTACAGCAGTAAAGAGGCAGCGTTTTGTAATCAAGGACTAATGTTAGAGTCAGGCAAGCTTGGATTCAAGTGCTACCTATGACACATTAGCTGGGCAAGTACCTTGAGCTCAGTTTTTGAAGTTAAACGGACCAGTGGATAAAGTCAGGAAGACGGGACTTCAAATTCAACCTTAGATACTTATTAGCTGCATGACCCTGGGCAACTCCCTTAGCCTCTGACTGCCTCAGTTTCCTCAACTGTAAGATGGGGATAATAATAGCACCTACCTCCAGGGTGGTTGTGAGCAAAAATCTGTAGTGTTTAGCACAGTGCCTGGCATGTAATTAATGCTTAATGTTTATTTTCCTTCCTCCCTCCCTCCCCTCCCTCCCCCCTCCCTCCCCTCCTTCCCTTCCTCCCTTCTTTCCTTCCTCCCTCCCTCCCTTCCTTCCTTCCTCTCTCTGTGCTCCCCACTGCAGATGAGATACCAGTCTACCTCAGTGGTGAGAATTTCTACTTTGAGAGTTCACTAATGAAATCTCCAGTCCAGCCAGACCCCCCAGTACACCCACACTGTGGAGGAAAGGGTACACCTGCATCGTATTAGAGAAGCTCCTGGCTGTTCCAGTGGTCACTCATCAGACTGTTTCCTTCTGGACTCTTGCTTGGGGCCGCCCCAAAGGGCTCTTTCAGGATCTACTCAAACACTTCCACTGTGGGACAGACCCCGATGGGGAGCTCCAGAATGCAGTGCTCTCATTTTTCGCGTATTTTCTTCTAAAACCAACCCTGTCAGGATCGACTGGACCAAGAGAGCAGCAGGGTTGCCATCTGCTGGAACCTATTAATATGAAGCTCATTTAGTTTGCACCCTGGAGCTTGGGGCCTGCAGTGAGACCTTCCTTCCGTGGCTCAGGGTGGGTCTCAGACCATTTTTGCTTTGCTGCAGTTGAAGTGGAGGGTCTTCAGTCCCGTGGACACCAAGTCCAAGGTACAGACTACAAGACCAGGGGGTGGTGGGCCCTCTGGCCTCAGGGACGCCATTCTGGAGGAGTCAGAGCCCCCCCACTGCCTTCAGACTGCAGGAAGGAGCACACTCTTCCAGAGGTCAAAAGTACACGTGTAAACTAGCTCTGAGGAGCTTTAACTGATGCAGCTAGAGATAGAGAGAGGCTTAGTGTCCTCAGGGAGCATTACAAGACTAATTTTTACATCAGGAACAGCCTGTCTCTAACAGCACTCTGGCAAAACAAGGCACAGATGGGCCAGCCTTACCCTTCTGATATGGCTGGCCGGAGCTTTCACTTCTAAATCCACATTCCCACCAAATGAGGGGAAATCAGCTCCTCTGAGGTTCCATCACCTTTCCCAGAACGTTCAAGCCGCCTGCAGCCTCCACGTTTCACACCTCTCCCTCTCTCCAACCCTGCACATGGCGGCTACGTGGCCCTCCCCACCTCAGCCCCACCTCCCGTGTCCCAGTTACTGCTGAGCAGAGTCGCTCACGCCGTTCCGTGAGTAGGTAGCACTTAGGGACCTTGTTGGTCTTGGCCCATCCCCGGCAGCTAGGTGGTGTGTGTTTTTTTTTTACCCATCACCCTGAAGTTTGGTTTGGCATGAACAAGAGAAGCTCTCAAGGGAGGCAGAGTCTTGACCATTATCCAGGGAGCCAGAGAGGAGACTTCTCCTGCTCATTAATGCAGAAGAATAGATTTCAGGGAACTGACGGGCTTGTCTCCCCACTTCGGAAGATCCCGCTGAGATGAGCATCGGTGCACCTGCCTATGCATGAAGCCTCTGCTCGATCGGGTAGAATGTGTGGTCAGTCAAGCCCAGCCCAGATGTCGGCATCATCTGGGAGGCTGTGTCTCTTGGAAGCACTTCTATCAGAAACCCCACAGCTTCATGTTGTCCTTGCCCCGCTGCACTTAGGAGCCGCGTGATAAAGACACACGCGTGTCAGGGCAAGCCTGGCTCCAAGCTTACAGGCTTGCCATCTTGTCTTTGATAAGAACACACCTCATTTAACCCCATGAGGGAGCTGAGGGAGGGGTCAGGAAGAATGACAGACGGGCCACAAAGTGGGAAAAAGGAGCGAGACAGGCCCAGCTTTACGGAAGAAAAGGCTTGCCAAGGACCTGGATTTTTATCTTCATTTTAAATGTCCAAACTCAGCCCATAAAAGGACACTTGGACCCTGGGCTGAGCCATCTGTAGTCTTGGAATGTGTTCAGGTTTTAGGAAAACACTCACTTGTGTTTTGTTATTTGAATGAAACTTTTTTTTTTTAAAGAATCAATGAGGAGTTGGAATGAAAACGTTGGAGGATGTCGTTGAGCAGCTGTTATTTATATGCTGTGCTCCCTAACTTCACAAACAGTTATTGAAGAGAGCCACCACAACAGATGCTTTGTAGTATAAAGCTTGGGGCAAAAACCATGCTTTCAGATAGCATTTTCCTTGAGCATTTTGTCCATTTTCTATTTTTAAAAAGCAATACCACATGACTTTAAACTGAGGAGACCCACAGAATTTACACGTCTGATTGAGAAGGATGAGATTTTACAGTTGGAAGCGGCTTTTGTGATCATTTAACTCTGCACCCTCCTTAGATAGGTTTTAAGATGGTTCAGATTGGACAATCAAGCATTATCTTCACCACCTTTGTAAGCTCTAGGTTTGGAATTGCCTTCAGAACCAAGGTAGCCAATGATTAACACCTGCAATGAGGAAACCGGTCTAGTCTCACCCTGCTTTTTGACCCAAACCAGTATAACCCAGCTCCATCACCCACTCTATTCATTAGACTTGCCTCCAGATAACTTTCCTATTTTAAAGTCCACTCTCAAAGGGCAAAGATCTGACACTAAGGAGAGCTAAAGAAAATACTGCAGCCTAGAGAGGCAATTCTAGAAGATATTCTGAGCGACAGCAGCACGGATGGAATAAGGAATAAGCTTGCCAAGGTGACTACGAAGACAGCTATGCTGACTTGGGGGTGAAAGCACTGCTATGTTTGTTAAAAAAAAAACAGTCACATGACTAATGAAATAAACCCATAAAAGCATTAAAAGAACTAAAAAAAGGTGGATATAAACCTTGAAAGTTTATAAAATTTTGGGGAAAATTTTAATCAAGGAGTAGACTGAAGAACAGAATGGACCGGATGGAGCATAAAAATGCAGCTGGCAGAAAAAATAACACAAAGACCACCCAGCAAAACTTCAAGGAAACTACACAGAGCATGCGGGGCACTGAATTTTGAAAAAAAGGACCTGGATTCGACATGTGCCTCAGGCACTACAGACAGAGCCCGGTGAGGAAGGCCGAGTCACTGACCCTCTCTGGCCTCCAGTTTTTTTATCTCAAGAGGTTGAATGCGATGCCCTCCAGGAGCTCTTCTAGCTCTGAATCTACTATAATATATATTCCTATAGATTTTTCGGAGTCTCCAAACCAATCCCAATAGTAGAGAGAAAACAAGAGTTTAGTGGAATCATGCTTTTGTAGTGGATAACCTGAAACATACCACTCATTTTGTTTGGGTTTTAAATTTTACCTTTTTTTTTCCTGCAAGATAACCTGAGTTTACTTTTTCATTTTGAGAAGCAATAAAATGGATGCACCCTCTACACCCCACCATGCACCCAACACAGTGACACACTCAGTAGCATACTGGTTACCTGACAATACAGTTTAGTGTCTCTATAGTATACAGACGGTTTGAATGACAAATACCAATCAATGAAACACCAGGCATTTACTACCAAGGGTCAGGCATTGTGTTAAGTGCTGGAGAGAGAAGAAAAAAAAAGCATAAAGCCTCTCTGTAAGGAGAGGGAGACAACAGGCAGCATCATTGCACCCTGAGGGAGGTACCATCACCACCTAAACCACCAGCTCCCCTCAGACCCTGAAGAAGACAGCTCAGCATCCTGAGCCCAAAAGCCCCGGGTACAGCAATGCTTCTGTGACATGCACAGCCATTGTCCTGGGGAGCAAACCCTTTGGCAACTATTCTTACTGGGGCTGTGGTCATAGGTGCAGAAGGCTCCAAAAAGGTTCTTGCCACCAAATTCCTTGGCATTGTAAACTGGTTCAACATCAGAAACGCATCACCGCTCAGTGACTAGGTGCTTTCATTGATCCAAAGGAGCCTCAGTAATGGTTAATAAAGCTGACTCTAGGTACACAGCCTACCTATGTTTACCTGCTTCCTAACCGCTGCTCTGCTTTTTTGGCCAGGAATAGACGACATATATCTTTGGTTTCTTCTGTGAAGCCTGGGTGTTGGAATTTGACCTCTTGTTTCAACGTTCTCTGCTTTAAATCTTCTTTGCTGACCTTTTCCTTGTAATCTTTGAATGGCGTTCGGCCAGCTACCATTTCATAAATACTACAGCCCATTGCGAACCAGTCCACAGGATAAGAATAACTTTCTTCTTCCTTCAGAATTTCTGGAGCCATGTAACCATTGGTTCCAGCCTGTAATGAAAGGGGAGAGGAGAAAGTTTTACAGTTTGGTTAATTTTTGAAAATTATGATTATGGTCAACTCTTTGATTATTCAAGGACTAATCATCAATTTGTGGATTCTCCACCTTCCTCCTTTGGTTGCCCAAATTTGAGGCATTCCTAGGGCATTATATTCCCCAAGAAGATATGAACGCTATATCAGTCAATTTTACTACCTTCAGTGGTTCTTCTTCAGGAAAATCCTTGTTTAATATCTCATGGCTGTTCAGGGGTTCCTAGTTTCTTGAATTCTGTGCCACAAGAATAACCCAGTTCTGCTGACTCCTGCTAAGCTTAAGACTTCCAGGACAGGCTTGGTGATAGGCTGCATGCACGTCTGCTATCCAAAGACCAGACCTAGCCAAGGTCAGAGAGGCAGGCTCAAGGCTTTTCACACAGCTAGTGTGAGTGCAATGGGGACCATATAAGAGCCTCTTAGAGTTAGTTGTTGGATCTAATGAGGTAACATTTCTAAAACACTACAGTGCCTGGAACATAGCAGGGGCTTAATAAAGTTTTGTTTCTTTTCTATAAATCAAAGGATCACAGGGTCATTCTTCCTGAACTGAAAGGGCTCTCAGGTCAGCTAGTCTAAACCTCTCATTTTACAGATGAGGAAACTGAGGCAGACATTGGGTTAAGAGACTGGTTTAAGATTACAAAGGTAATGTCAGAGGTATGATCTGAACCTAGTCTTCTGGCTGTAGCTGGGGCTTTAATAAGATCTTGTTCCTTACATAAATCAAGGAATCACAGGGTGGTAGATCCAGAAGTGGAAGGGCTCTCGGGCCATCCAATCCTCTTTTCCATGTACTAGGATGCCTCTCCAGAGAAGAAGTAGGCAGTGCCCCAAAGAGCATCTGTAATGTGAATGTAAATTTTAAAGATCTTCCCTGCCCCTAGGCTAAAGCGCACCAGAAGCCTGGGGAGGGAGGCTTGTTTTTCAGTAGATACTTTTTGATTGGCCAGTGGGTCAATAAGGTTGTTACATTCTCTGAGCCAGGAGAAGTCTATATAAGCCCTGATGTGTAGCTTTGTTTTGGGACTCACTTTGAGAAGTGTTCTGTGATTTGATCTGAATTCTGGGAAGCTGTTGTTGAGAGTCCCCCGGCTTTGAAAAACCCAGAATGTGGAAACCCAGATGTTGACTGGGTATGGATGTAATGGTTGGACAGTTTGGAAATCTGTCTACTTGATGTTTCTGTCTTGATAATTATGCCTGTATACTTTGAGGTTCAGGGTGCTGACCTTTTCTCCTGAACAAGGTAAACGATATATGTCTGACTGATTAAAGTAAGCTTGTTAACCCATTTTGAGTTGCTTTCCTTTAACAAAGCAGATCCAAGAACCTGTATGGGCAGCAAACCCTGAGGACGTGCTTGGGGTGCTTGCTGCTACAGCATCCTGGGGGTAGTTTAATATTTTGCACATAATGGGGAAGGATGAACAGCTGCCCATCTGCCATCCTCTGATCTCACTACATGGGGTCACAGCTGAGAGACTATCTAATTTAACCCATTTATTTTAAAGAGGAGGAAATGTAGGATCAGAAATGGTGGACAACTTGCCTACCGTCACGTAGCTAGCAGTGCAGAGGGGCCAGGATTTGAATCCAGTTCTGCTAACTTGAGCTATATTCTGAGTTTCCAGAATTAAAAAGACATGTTTTATTAGGGCTGCCCCTTAAGACTAAACTTGGTCCATATAATTCCTGAGCTTAAGGTACAAATTGAGGGATGATATCTTGAGGTCTTGTCTGGGTGTGTTTGATTTTTGTGTTGGAGAGAGGGGAACAAAACGTGGGCAAGTAGAAGTAAATTTGCATATGGACACTCCCAGGAAAGGGAGAACACTATTCTCATGCAAAAAAAACCCACTCAAAGAAGTTTCACCTCACACCCTGTAAGTTGGATAAGATGATATAAACTATGGAAATAGCCAAAAGTGAAGGGGCTGTGGAAAGACAGTCACTCTAATATACTGTTGGCTTTGAACTAGCCCCATCATTCTGTAAAGCAATTTGTGGTTATGCTAAGAAAATGACTAAAATTGCTATGCCTTTTGACCTGGAGATCCTACTGTTAAGGCATACACCCCAAGGAAATCAAAGATGGAAAGGTCCCCTATGACCACTGCAACGCTCTTTTTTTAGAGTTAAGAACTAGAAGGAAACAAAATAGATGCCCACGGATCGGGAATTCATAAACAAACTGTTGTGGTTAAATCTAATAGAATATTATTGCACTGTAAGAAATGATAAATACGAAGAATTAGGGGAAGCATGGGAAGACTTTGATGAACTGATGCAAATAGAAGAAAGTAGAACCAGGAAAATGGCTCAACTAATGTTAATGAAAAGAGTCATCAATGGAATATGGTATAACGACCAAGCTTGGCCTGAGAGAAGAGCTGAGGAAATAGACCTCTGTCACTGCTGAGGTGGGGGTGGATGTACGTAGAATATTTCAGATACTCTCAGATGTGGCTAATGTGTTGGCTGGTTTGGCTGTGCTGTGTTGTTTTCCTTTGTTTTCAAGGGACTTGCTGGATACAGGAGTGAGGAGGATATATTTGGAAATGAAGATGAAATAAAAACAAAAGATATCAATGAAATAAGATAAAGAATTTAAAATGACAAGAGTATCCCCCCCATTGTTAGTCATTAATGAGGCCTAACATCCAGCACAAATAGAAACCAGGTTGGTGTTATTCTTCATTCATTTTCAATTGTGTCCAACTCTTCCTGAACTTATTTGGGGTTTTCTTGGCAAAGATACTGGAGTGATTTGCCATTTCCTTTTCCAGATCATTTTACAAATAAGGAAATTAAGGCAAACAGGATGAAGTGAACTGCCCAGGGTCACAAAGCTAAGTAAGTGTCAACTCAGGAAGGTAAGTTAGGATTAACTAGCAAATTCAGGAAAGAAAGATCTAGGGATGACAACAGTTATTATGTTAATGACACTTAAGAAAAATGAGGTCATGACTGCCCCAAAGTCACACAGGCAAGTTGGGAGCTGGTCCTCGGTCCTCTGACTATAATGCCAATATTCCAAGGAACCCCTATTAATCTACATTGGAGAGGAAGTTTTCTCACTGGAAGTTCCCTACAGTAATGAAATCACAGATCCAGACCAAAACAAACAAAATTTTTTCATCCTTTTGACCAGTAGTTCTTAAACTTTTTGGATTCAAGACCCTCTGATACTCTTAAAATCTGAGGACTCCTATATACTCTTAAAAAATTTGATGGCCCTAAGAGCTTTTGTTTGAGTTACATCTACTAATATTTACCATATTAGAAATTAAAACTCACAAAAATTTTAAATATTTATTAATTCATTTAAAATACCACTATATGGGGCTGGCACAGTGAATAAAGCTGTCCCTGGAGTCAGGAGGACCCAAGTTCAGACACTTAATACTTACTAGCCATGTGACCTTGAGCAAGTCACTTAACCCCCATTGCCTTCCCCCCTCCAAAAAGCAAAAAATAATAAAAAAAAAATGCTACTATATGCTAACATATATAACATTCATAAAAAGTAATTATATTTTCCAAAACTAAAAAAAATTGCAAGAGTGGTATTGTTTGACATATTTTTGCAAAACTCTCTAATGTCTGGCTTAATAGAAGACAGATGAATTTTCCTATCTGCTTCTGTATTGTGATATGTTGCTTTGGTTGAAGTATGTAAAGAAAATTCAGCCTCACAGAAAGAGGAAAGGGAGGATGATTTTAGAAGGCAAATAATATCTTAGTATTATTGTGAAAATGGTTTTGACCTTACGGACCCCATAAAAGGGTTGCAGAGACCAGGGGTCCTGGACCACAGTTTTGAGAACCACTGCCTTTCACATATACACTTTTCTAAATAATGCTTTGGAAAGAAGTCTTTGACAGCTGGGAAGGGAAGGAGGAAATAGCTAAGCACCTGGGGGCAAGAGATTTGATTGGAGGATACACCCTCTCAAACGCTAACACACCCCTAGGCTCAGGTACCACCCCCAGCATGGGTGGAGTTTAGCAGTGATTGGCAACCAGTTGGTTTAAGTTGCTTGGATTGGTTTATACCCAGGGCACCCCCTGGCGTTGGATGGCTTCCAGTACACAGAGAACACAGAACGTATTTCATGATTAAGTAGAATAAGATGAAAGGTTCATTTAAAACTCAGAGCCTGACTTTTAATTCCAGCTCCTGCTGGAAAAAAAAATCTTCTGGTCATTGTGTCCTTTATTGCCTTCATGCTAACCACAGGGATTGAGAGTTGGAACTGGCTTTAGGAATTGTTGGAGTTCAACCCACTTTTGCAGATTAACATGATTTATCCCAGGTGAAGTAAAACAAATGCTAGATTTTGGGGTGGGTACCCCTGGGTTCAAATCCCCGCGCAGCCAGCCACGGATTATCTCTGGCCTTGGACAAATAACTTGTCTGGGTGCCCACTATTATCTGTAAACTATAAAGGGGAGAAGGGAAACGGTTGGACCTCAGAGTCCCTTCTAGCTTTAAATTTATGGACCTATTAGAAGCAACAGGGTCACATCTGAATCCAGGCCCTCTGCCTGGAAATCCAGGGACCTCTTTCCAATTCTCTCCTTTGAAAGGACTAACAGGATTGTGTGGGCCAGGGCGATGATACCTTGCATCCCATGGTTCCACAGGCCACAGACTCCCTGTGGTACCCGGAGCTTTGCTGTTAGCCATTTGGGTTCAGGAATACCAGGCCAGCAAGAAAGTAGCTATCTGCAAGGCTGCGTCAACAAGCTCTCATGGAGCTTTCCTTGGGGCCATTTCAGAGTCGGTTAGGGCTGCTGTTAGCCTCAGCCTAACAAACCATTAATTATGCCTGATTTAAGTGCCCCATCCCTACCATTTGCTTCTCTCTATTCTCCAGGTGCAACCACTTACAGAAAATTAGGGAACATTCCTTTCAATGAACACATTGTTGAGTCCCTTCACTTAATTTTTTTCAGTCACCTCGGCTCAAGGTCAGGATGGATAAGAGACACCTTTCTACACTGGCAGGTATCATCAGAGCCTATATGGCTCTGGGCACCAAAAACCCCTCCAGGCAAGTAGCAGTTAAAAAAAAAAACCAAACAGACCCACCACACCCCTAACATCTCTACAGGCTTTAAGGTTTACAAAGCACTTTCCTCATCACATTTGGGAGTCAGCAGGGAGGCTCGGGTCTGGAGTCAGAGGACCTGGCTCTGTCCCTTAAGACCTGTATCACCCTGGGCTAGTCATTTAAACTTCATAGGGCCTCAGTGTCTTTATTTGTAACATGGAGGTATGAGACAAGATAGCTTCTGAGGCCTCTTCCATTCTGAACCTATGATCCTGGGATTCTGGTGAACTGGTAGTGTGAGGATTATTATTCCCACTTTACAGATGAGGAAATTGAGGTTCAACTGTGTTAAGACTTATTCCTGCTCACAAAAGATAAACCTCAGGGTCAGAAATCAAACCTGGGTCCCTCTGCTCCAAGCCCATTACTCACCTTACCACCATTCCCCACTAGCCCTCTATAATCAAACTGCCTTCTATTTGTAAAGCAAATGTTAATTTTCTTAACATGAACGATTTCATCTGATCCTCCTGATAACCCTGTGGGTGTAGGCAGGGTACATGTTATTATTTCCTCTATTTTACAGATGAAGAAACCTCCATTCAAAGGGGTTATTTGGCTAATGTGAGAGTCAGAAGGAACCTCAGGCATTGATCCAAAAGTGAATAAGAACTCCCCTGACGCTCAGCGAGTGGCCCCCAGCCTTCAGGTCATTGCCAGGCACAAATGAGTCCTCACTGCTTGTTCATTGACTAATGGGAGTGGGCAGGAACCTTGCTGCCAAAAACTTGGGCAAAGCATAGTCTTTCTATGGTTCTTCTACATTCCAGTCCATTTCTGCGCTTGCTCACACACAGGCTGCCTACATCCCATGGGCACACGGTAAGACACTGATTCTGGAGTCTGACAAAACACACCTTTTGGGGGTGTCTCTTCAGGAGAGGCTCACATCCCATGGAACAGCAATAAGGTCTACACTGTCACCTGGGGTGGGCCCTGAAGCAGTTCCATCAGTCATCTCCAAGGTTTTCTGGATATGTAAGTGTGCAGACTGAGTACCAGGTCTAGGGTTAGGGAAATCCAAGTTCAAAACTGGTCTCAGATACTTACTAGCTGTGTGACCATGGGCAACTCACTCCATTTCAGTTTCCTCCTCTGTAAAATGGAGAAAACCTCCCATGGGGTGAGGACTAGTTAAGACAATATTTGTGAACTGCTTGGCATAAGTGCCCGGCATACAGCAGATGCCATATTATTATTATATGTTGGGTTTTAATTTCTTCTTGTCTCCTAGATTCACTGCTTTGTTTGATCCATTCTAGCTTTCAGAAAGCCTAATTCTTCACAAAGTTTACTACCTTCTGTTCTAAACTATGAATTCTTCTCTTCTTTCCTCCCTAGCTCTTGAGTCATTTAACAGAACACTTTGTATCTCAGGATTCATTTCTCCCAGGTTATCTTGCAGTCCTCATGGCCGAGTCATTGTTTTCTCTCACTGATCACTAGGACCTGTGGACTTGTCCTGAGTTTACATAGGATTATTTCATTGTGTCCAACATTTTTTTCTGTTTACTCATATCTCCAGCCTAAGTTTCTGTATTGTGCATGTGTGTCTGCATTGGACTCTGCCCCCTTCCAAATTCTTAGAGACAAGTCCAGCTTGGTCCTGGGTGTAGTGGCCAAAATTGTCCCCAACACTTCCCAGGAATTCCTAGGGTTTGGCTCAGTCTCCAGGCAACCTGACAGGTTTTGTCTCCTTTGCTCAGTATCAAAACTACTCAGGTAGGGCTGCCTGCAGTGGTCTGGGCTGCTTGTATCCTCTACCTCCCACCTACCTTGGCTTGTCTCAGCTCAGAGACTCCAGGTAGCTTACAGCAGCTTCTCTTTTATTTTCTTTATCATTGTTCCTCATAATGCATTTTCCCCCCTTCACTGGGATGTTTGTGTGTGTGTGCATGAGAGAGAGGATTGAAGCTTTGATAGGCCCCACCCACTAATTAGCCAGAAGTCCTAGATGGACACTGACTCCCATAAACTTTTTCTGTTAGCCTATCATATGTTAGCCTATCTATGCCTACCTACTTCTGAGGAAGATTAAGGGAAAAATTTTAATTGCCATAGAAATGTGAATTGCTAGTATTATTACTGCCATAGAGGTGGGTGACAGAGGAGCAAGTCAGACTCCTGTTCTCCTGGCATTCCTAATTTGGGGTATGGACCTGGGCACAGCACAGTGGACAGTAACCAATGAAGAGACTGGGACATTTGGCACTGGATGGGAGGGAGAGAGGACAGTCCAAAGATACACTTTATTAGTGCATAGGATGTTCATGGAAAATCTTGTTTTTGCTCTCTGCTAGTTCCTATCAGAGGACAGATATCAAGGTCCAAGCTGACCCTCCACATGTTCAATGGCTGTCCATTTCTAATTTTATCACAGAGCTGCAACAGTCAGGGCCCTTTATGCTGTAGCTTTTATTTAATTCACTTCCCTATGTTGATCCTTGGTGATGAACCCTGCTGGCCCTCTCCTTTATAACAAAAGAGGAAACTGAAGAAGAAATTACCTTTAGCTCCCTGTCTCTGGTCTTTCTGCCCTCTCCCCCCACCCCTCTTTTTCTGTTTCCCTCTTTCTGTCTCTCTCTCTCTCCACCCCCCCTTCCCTGCCTCTTTCCCCCCCTCCTCTTTCCTTTTCTTTCTTCACTGTCTCCCTCTCTTCCCCCCTTTTCTCTCCCTCCCTCCCTTTCTTTTTCCTTCTCTCCTGTCTCCCTCCTTCTTTCTTCCTCCCTCCCTCTCTCCTTCCCTCTTTCCTTTTCTCTCTCTCCTCACTATCTCCCCTTCTCTCCGTCTTCTCCCCTTCCTGCCCCCCCTACCCGCTCCCTCCCACAGATCATCCAACATCACAATCCAAATAGACCAGGGAATCAGAGTGTACATCTTTTGTTTGCTGTGGCACAAGAACTGTTGAACAGAGGAAAACAGCATGCTGAGCTGAGCTCTCTCAGCTGTTTCCTGGGGCTCCGTCTGTCCTTCCTCCTCGGGGTGCCACTGCCTGCTTTGTTCTCTTTCCCAGCTGTCCTTCTGCCCCTTTAAGCAGTGGCCTTTGCAGACCTTGGAGGAATGCTGCTATCAGACCCCAGGACCCTGGACATCGCTTTAAGTGTTGAGGGTTTTTTTTTTACCCCTTTTCTCTTACATGCTAGTTACTGGGCTCTAGCCTAGGGGACAGATGGTTGAAAAGGTGGCCTGGCTTTGCTCTTTGCATTGTTTTGGTTGCTTACTCATTTTGTTACAGAAGAGGAGGGGTTGGGCTGGGGAGAGCCACTGCTTTCCAGTGTCTTGTGACCTCCGTGAAAGCCCCACTCTCCAAGGTCCCCACTGTGAGGTCACAGTACCCAGGCTCCATCAGAAATCGCCTATGCATGGCGTGGGGTGGACAGGGAACAGAGGTGGGGTAAGCGAGGGGGGTAGGATCCTTTAATTACTCAAAGTTTTCCCTTTGCTGTGTTGTTCTTGCAAACTGAGACAAATTTGGTGTGACTGTGGTTACTGCTTAGCTCTCCCCAGGTCCGTCAGCCTTTCAGGTCAGTGGGTTTGTCTGATTGCTATGCGGTGTGGCCAGCTGATGAAAACATGTTTTCTAACTGTATCCCCCAGGATGTCCAGGACAAATCAGACTAAGCACAAAACTGGGTTCAATTCCATAAACATCAATTAAGCACCCATAATGTGCAAAATGCTAAGCTAGGAGCTGGGGATTGGATTGAAAAAAAAAAAAAAAACAACAAAAAACTAATTGGTTTCTGACCTTGAGAAATTTACATTCTATTGCAGGAGACCTGTGCATCTACACACATACATGTGTAATATGCATGTAAATGTACATGTATGTACACATGTGTAATAGGTACAGGAAATGTGATATACCTATTCCATACACAGATATCTACAGAAAAAAATCTAAACTAAAAACAAGGCGGTTGGGAAGATGGAGCACATCCACCCCGGGGGAGGATAACTGAGGAACACAGAGTGCTAAAGAAACATCAGAGATCGTACAGCTCCCTTCTTTACAGCTGAGGAAACTGGGGCCCAACAAGATCACTGTCTTGGCCATGATCCCATCAGCAGTGTCACAGGGAGCATTTGAACCTGTGTCTTCAAGACTGCTGAGCCAGGGCCCTGCCCTTTGTGCCACACTGTCTCCTCCTAGTACCTGGGCAGTCTGTATTTTATCCTGGAAGCAGCAGGTAGCCATTGATGATTTTTGAGTGGCAGAGTGACATGGTCAGACCTGTGACTTAGGAATAGTAACTTGGCAGCTGTGAGGATGAGGGAGAGGAGAGCAGAAGCAGGGGAACCCAGGCGAGAAGGAAAGAGGGCCTCAATCATAACATGGCTGTGTGGGACTGATACAGAGATGGAGTGGAGGTAGGATTAGTAAGATTTTGTAACTGATTGGCTGTTGGGTGTGAGAATAAGGACATCAAGGCCAATTCTAAAGCTGCAAACGAGTGACTAGAAAGATGGTGTAACCTTGGCAGAAAGGGAAGCTGAGAGCATGATGAGCTTACGGGGAAAGATCACGTGTCCTACTTTGGACATACTGAGTTTGTGATGTCAGTGGGGCAGACAGCCAGGTAGAGTTGTCCAGCAGGCAAGCTAGTGATGTGGGGTTAGAGTTCAGAAGAGATCAAGGCTGGATCTATAGCCACCTGAAAAGAGAAGATAATTGAATTCAGGGGTAGATGATGAAATGCGGTCAACAAGAGAGTGTGTGAACAGAGAAGAGAAGAGGGTACAAGATGAGAAGTCAGATACCAACAATGCCCATTAAGCAGCAGATCGATAATGACCTAGAGCAAAGGAGACTGAGGAGGAGAATGAAGATGAGAGGACAAAGTCACAAAAGCCATTAAAGAGAAAGTGTCTAGGAGGAAGAGTGATCTCAAATGGCAGTTGGCAGTACTAGAAACTACAGAGTGGTCAGGGGTGGCCTCCCAACAAGAGAGACCACTGCTTCCACAGAAACTAAAGCAAGTGAAGAGAGAATACAGGGAGATGGTGAGGAGTTTGGAGCTGGGGAATAAGACAGAAGAGGGAGCTCATGACATATGCAAGTCAGACAAGCGGCATTGCTGTACAGGTGGCTGCTTGTAAGCCTGACCTGCCTGTATTTCGTTCGGTAGCACTGCTGCTTAAGCACATGCACAGGAATCCATCCCCAGATGGAGAAAGGTACAATCTACGATTTATATGGGTAAGATAGGGTGAGAAACTCTGTACTATAAATATTTTATCATCATTTTAGCTATTCCATAGCTCACCATACCCTACTGATCTGGCCTGGGAAAGTCACAAGATATCTAGGGTTTTACAGGCTACCTTTCTTTCCTAAGGACCATGCCTTAAACCCAAATCACTCTGGCTTTCACTGACTGGCCAACAACAGTCCCAGGCCAAACACACTTGGCTATTGTTTGGGCCCTGATAGAAATCAAGAATGAATGTAAATGGGAATTATTTCTGTTTTGGCCAGAAATCCTGAGCATCTTCCCCTCCCAGTTTAATTTTTTTGGGGGGAGGGGACTAGGTTAAAGAGGTCATTCTTTGCCTCATTTTTTTTAATCTAGCTTTAATCACTGAATGGATGCTGCCTCAGTCAAACTGAGACCCTAGCTTTAAAAGGCCAAGATCTTCCACTGCCTCTGGGACCATCTCCAGTCGTTCTGATGTGTATCTGGCCACTGGACCCAGATGGCTCCAGAGGAGAAAGTGAAGTGGGTGACTATTCACAGCCCTGCCTCACTTAAAACCAATTCATTTGCATGTCACAGCATCCCCTCCCTGACGTCACAGTCCTCTTCAAGAATGAAGGACAAACAACGACGACAGTATAGTTCTATTTCTCTACTGGCATGCTGTATCGTTGGTTACTGATAGACATTAAGTGCACTTAAGGACTGTAATTTCCATGAGGACAGAGGCTCTCTCTTACCTAAGCTCTGCACCTTCCCCCAATGCCTTCTGCACAGCACAGACACTTAAGAGGCTTATTGAACTGGATGATTGCCTCCCTTCCTGCCACTCCACCCCAACTTTCACAGTGCATGGGGGCCATGGGCCATTTTAGATTTTTTACTGTCATGAGTTGCAATGCCCAGCCCCCAGCCCCAATTTCACTTGGTGGCCAACCTTCTGGTGATGAGAATCTCTGTATTTAGCTAGGATGGTTCTTAGACAAAAGGCTCATGTGCTGTTTTTGGCTCCTATATTAATTAAAATTGGCAGAGCTCGTGTCCTGCTGGCATAGCCTTTATCCATCACCTCAGGGTTATTCCACACCATGACAAGGCATCAGAGTAGGGCTTTAGGGAAGGTACCCTGAAGAAAGTGTGGGATATTTGCATCAATGGAGCGAGTACCCATGTGAAGCCATAGGTCTCTCAAAGAACTGAAACAAAACTTTCAGAAAGAGCCATTTATGGTACATGAACATTTTACAATGCTTTGAGAGAGGTGGCCTTAGCTTCAGGAAAACCTGGGTTTATGTCCTGCCTCTGACTCACGCTGGCTGTGTGACTCTTGGGTAAGTCAAGATAATAAATTGCAGGGCACATGCTGGCCCTCGCCGGTGGAGTTTCCCGATGGGAGTTCCTCATACCAACGATAATATCATAGGCTAAGATTCCACACTGCCCTTTCCCTACTACTCCCTCCTCTAGCTTAAAAAATTATGAAAGCTATTTCTCGACAGAGATAATGTGGACTAGAATCTGTAATTGCTCATGTACTCAGCACTGGCCCATAGGCCGACTCTAATGCACCACAATTTACTAGTGAAGAACGCCAGACCTGGAGAAGCCAAGGTTACTGACACTGTTTATGGCCTATCTCTAGGTAAGATTCTATTACGTTCTTCCAGCACAAAGTTCACTCTGCTGCCTACAAGGCAGGGGCTGTCAGAAACCACACAACCTTTCAGTGGTTCCCCATAAACAACAAAATCCAGGCTCTCCCCCAGGATTTAAAGCAGTGCTTCACAAGTGGTAGGCACCAATGAATGGCTGATTGAGGAATGGACCCCTTTGTCCTTCAAAGCAATCTAGCCTCTGTTTCTACAAATTTATTTCCCCTAATTCTCCCCTTAATGGAGATCACAGGATTCAGGGCCAAACGGGGATCTTAGTTATCACCTATTTCAACTTCATTCTATAGAGAAGGAAACAGGAGACCCAGGGTTATAGACGCAGCAGAATTGGGATTATACTTGATTCTATTCAACAGGTATTTATTAAACATTAAGTGTACATTGTATTGACATCGGGAAAGCAAAGACAAAACAAAGAATTCCTACCATCACCCACAACTGTTCCATTTCTATGTTCATGAACTCTGAAATGCCTTTCTCTGGTCAGTATCGATTACCATTCCATCTTTCCCTAAGGCTAATGACATCCATGACCTCTAAGGTACTAAGAGGAAGGAGGCCTGGGATGAGTTTCTCATAGATCTCAGATTTTATCTGAGATCCGAAGGAAGCCAGAGCACGAACAAGACAGAGAGGAGCAGGAAAGGCATTCCAGGCACGGGAGGCAGCCAGAGAAAACTCCTGGCATCCTGAGAGGGTGTGACAGGAAGGAAACCAATGTTAAGGGAGATGTAAGAAGATGAGAAAGGTTATGGTTTTAAATGAAAACCAGGCCCTTATATTTGATCCTAGACACAGTTCACTGAATAGGGGATATAACATGGTCAGACCTGCACTGAAGGAAGATCAATTTGACATTTAAGAGACCAGAATGAGGAGAGACTTTAGCTTGCAGACTACTGCGATGGTCCAGAGATAATGAGTTGAAGACCTGTCCCAGGGTGGTGGTGGTATCAGAGGAGAGAAGGGGGTATACATACTAGAGATGTTATCAGTGGAGAAAAGGAAGGTCTTGACAGATGACTGGATATGAGGAATGAGAGTGAGGAGTCAAGAATGACACTTAGAGGTAAGCTTGGGTGACTGGGGAGATGGTGGGACCCTGGATAGTAATGGGGAAGTTAGGAAAAGGAGAGGGTTTTTTGTTTGTTTTTCTGAAGGAAGATAAAGAGTTCAATTCTGGACATGTCAAGTTTAAGACATGTAGATGAAGATGTCCAAGAGGCACAGTTGGAGATAGGTCAAGAAAGAGGTTAGGGATGGGATACTTATGTTTACCAAAGGTGTTCAACACTACCATGGAAGATGTCTCATACAGACTAAAAATTGAAGAGGGATGCTCTTAGATGGTGAGATTTTCTAGGCTCTCTTGGCCTCTTTCCTCAATTAAATTGTAAACTCTTTGAGGGCAGGGTCTAGTGGTTCTCTATGTTTATTTGCACTTATCACAGTGGCCTGCAGATGACAAGGGTACCAACACAATGAAGCAGTGCCCACGGGCTTCAGAGCTGTCCCCACCAGCCCCTTATTGCCTGCTTGCTGCTCCTGTGTGTACAGACCCTACAAGGTGGAGTGGTGGCTGTTGCTGGTGCCCTGGGGTTCCCTCTCTTATTCAGCCCATTTGTGAAATTCAGAGGTGGTCTAGGGCAGTGGTGTCAGACTCACATTGACATGATCTATGCTGCAGCTTTATTTATTCTGTCCAACATTTCCCAACTGCATCTCCATCTGGTTTGGGCAGCACTCGAGCTGTGCCTGAGAGGCTTTGCTGCTGCTGACACTTCCAGGTCTCTGTGGTGGCTCTCCTGGCCACATCTGTCCCTTCATGGGTTTTGAGGTGGTCATGTGAGGGCAGCCTCAGCCTATGTGCCAACCCTGCCTCACTGCCTTCCTCCTCTTTCCTCTGCGATACTCCCCCACCCCTCTTGCCCTGGCCGCTGACTCATAATAACGAGTGGTAACCAACAGGCCTTTTAAGAATGGTTACAGCTTACCAAAGCACCTGAGACAGGCTGGTGTAATAACAGGCAGCCTTGCATGGGGGGTGGGGAGGGTCCACTGGACTTAGACTCTGCCAGACCTGGGTTCAAATCTCACCTCTGGCATTTATTGGCTGTGTAACCATGAACAACGCCCTGACTCCTAGCCTCAGTTTCCTCATCTGTGTCATTCCTACATAGACCCCTTCATGCTCCCTGAATAAGGAAAACAAACCCTTAATCCATACTTCACAGGGTGCTATGCAACTCCCAAGACACAAGGTAGTAAAGCTGTCAGAGAAAGTTCGATAAATGTCAATGATTATGAGTGGAAAGAACCTAGGACCTGGATCTGCGTGTGGGACTGAGTACTTTCTAGGCAGATCCTTCCTGTCCATGCTGCTGTCTGCTGAAGGCCTGTTCTGTCCAGGAATCTTATGTGATCAGCCAGGTGAGGCTGGGTTGAAGGCTCCTCATCTATGAAATAAGAAGCTTAGAGTGGAAGATTATCTCTAGAGTTTCTAAGCTCTAAATCCTATGATCCTTTACCTTAGGTTTTGGTTTGGGTGCTTGTCAATCGGTGCGTATTTTTTACATTACTGTCCTTTTGGAATGCCCCCCTTCCCACTCTCCTGGTCCTAGAAGTGAACCTTCCCCTGTAACAGGACAGCTGAGAAACCATCTACACTCAACAACCTATGCAACACTGTGCCCTTTGCTGAAGGGGGAGAAACAAAAGAACCCTGATTTAGGACCCAGAGGACCTGGGTTCAAATCCAACCTCTTTTATTACCCGTGTGTGACCCTGGGCAAGTAGTCCAAGGTCCCTTCTAGATCTGACCCTACGATCCTTGTATTTAAGTACTGGTACCTTGCCTTCATTTATTCAGGTTATTGATCATGTCAGTCAATACACATTTATGAAGTACCTGCTAAGTATCAGGCCCTGTGGTACTGAAAGGACTATAAAGTAACCCTACACTCTCACCCATCAGAACGCAGACATCCGAACCAGTGCTGCCCTCTTTAAAGAGGGACCTTCACACGTATGCACTCATTCCCCTGAGGCAGCCCTGCTAGGGATCAGTACCCAGTTTTACCAATATATCACTTTTTAAAACGCTTTTGAAATGGCCTTCAGAGTCCAGAGCCCCATTTTTTAACATCCTCAGTTGTGGCAAACCTACGCCCACCAAGGCCAGCATTCCTCTACGATGCACAGTGGTGTTCACTTAAGCTAACCCAGCATGGTGTAGGAACCTGCCATACAGAGGACAGCGGGAGCATCCTAACTGGGTCCTGGGCACATGAGGAAGAGAGAGGGCACAGGACCTCTGAGCAGGCTTACATGAGAGAAGGATCGTTCTCGAGCTTTTAAAAGGTCTTCAGCTAATTTTGCCACTAGAACAGTCAATAGTTTCCACTGTGAGCTTTAAGACAGGAGTCTAGACAGTGTTTTACTGAGCTTAAAAATCAACACAAACAGTGGTTCAAACTGTACTTAATTACAGTGTGTGCATGTGCGCATGTATGGTGGGTGGGAGACAGTCAGTCATAGACATCAGCACATACAATATGTGCCATGCAGGTACTCTTTCCCTTATTTTTTTTTCCATTGTAAAATGAGGGGGTTGGACAAAATGATGCCTAAGGTCCATTTCGGCTCTGAATCAGCGTGATGACAATGCCTACAAATTTCCCCCACGCCTACCCCCACATACCTTTTTGTCAGCACTTTTACAAGGCTTGTGGTTTGTGACAAAGAAGTCACACAGCGTTGGGATACAATATCTGCTTTAAGACATGCCAGATCTTTGTTACTGAGTGTCTAAAAAACCAGACCAAACTCCAGGCCTGAGCCCACACCTAAGAAATGGCAAGAATTCTTTTTAGACCTCCTGAGCTAATCCCCACTTAATGTATGTTATTATTCTGTGCCCTTGGTTTTCAACAGTGTCTTTCTTCTGAGCTTCTTCCCAAAGCCTGTCCCACTCTTGTCTCCCAATAACCCCAAGAGCTGGTGGGTAATGGATGGATGCGCCTCTGAGAACTGACTCAGAGCCAAGGACTGGCTTCATCACTGGGCTGAGCACAGAAGTTACAAGGTGCACTGAAGAGCATGCTCACAGTTCTGATGCTTCATCACCAAAGGCACTCTTTGAGACCTCCACATTCACGTTTGGCTTGTGCCTATGGAGACACTTTCCTCTAATTGTTCTTCTCTATTAATCACTATTGCTTGTGTTAGTAAGAGAATGAGCAGAATTCCCTGATATTCAAACCTCTGTTCTGTGGGTAAAATGAAGACAAGCAAGATCATGTTAACAGAAGAGACAGGTACCTTCCAAAGCACTGGGAGGCCCACAAAATTCTGGAAGGAATCAGCAGACTACACACAGGACTTAGCTGGGTCACTTCTGCTTAAATTTTCCAGCTGTGTATGGTAATCATTTTATAGGCTATACTTTTTGATATTTTGATGTTACTGAATAAAGGAGTTCTGTTAATTTTGTATATTGCTTTGCATATATTAGTGGGTAAAGTAATTATGGTCTCAGAATCCATTTGTTGCCAAAATCCAAAGGATGGGAGGTGTAGGTGTGTGGCTGTTTATAGAGCATTCTTTTAAAAAATTTTCTTTTTATTAGAAATTTGGCAAAAATCAAGAAGCAAACATTTCCCTCTGCCAAGAACAAACAAAACAACTCACAACTGAACAAGGCTTGTATAAGAAACAGTGACTCTCTATTATGTACAATGTTGTTTGTATGTATGTGGGTATTTCAACTGTAACCTGGTAACTCCAATGCTGCCTGACTTGTCTGTGTCCCCTTCTGCACATCTTTCTGCTCTTTCCTGCTTATTTTATTGATTAATTGACTGATTGATTGATATTGGGTCTCCTGATCTCACCCAAGATGAAAGGGCAGTGGCCATTCACAGGCCTGATCCCACGGCCAATTGGAATTAAGAGTTTGGACCTTCCTGTCAATGACTAGAGAAAGCAAGAAAGTCCCTGGTGTTGGGTGAATCTCCTGGGAAGAACTCATTGGTGAACATGGATAGAAGTCACAAAGCATGGGAAGGCATGGGTGGGCGGATCACTGGATTGGCATCTTTGGAGAAACATGCACATTGACGAGAAAGAAGGCTGATTCACTTGTGAATTTTGAGTAAGATCCTGATAAGAAAGTTTTCTCTTTACCCTCTCCAGAGTTTGCTTGTAAGGCTACTGAAACACGGGGAGAAGACAATCATTCAACAAGGAGCTGCCCTCAGACATGTAAAAAGGGCCCAAGAACAGTTCAGAAGAAGTTCATGAAAGAGATTATGCTGTCTTCTCAGCCACCTGGAAATGTTTATATTTATTAACCCCAGCTCTTGATCTCTCCCTGAGAAACCCCTCCCCTATCACTCCAGCCCCCAAAGATTCAGAATACTCATCCAGAAAACTATATTCCAGAAATCACAGAACTCCTTTCAAATCTTTTTTTTCCTTTCCTTTTTTGGAAGGGGGAAGGTAGGGCAATTGGGGTTAAGTGACTTGCCCAAGGTCACACGGCTAGTTTTGTGTTAAGTGTCTGAGACAGGATTTTAACTTAGGTCTTGATGATTCCAGGGCCGATGCTCTATTCACTGTGCCACCTAGCTGCCCCCCTTCAAATCTTAAAATAAGAAATACTAGCCTTCTTCTCCATTACTACATGCCTGCATTAAATGACATCACTTTTCCCGTGATGAAGTCCTCTAAAGGTCAAAACATGCTAATGATCATAGATGTTTAAAAAAAGAATTAAAACGTTAAAAACAAAAACAAGAGCAAGAGCACAGGTAAGGTCCAATCTAATCTGTTGACAAAGATCCTAGAGAAAATTTTTAATTATTCAAACTCAGAATCTAAAAGACTGAAATCCTGTAGGTTCAATGATCATCTCCAACTCCGCTGCCTCCCGATGCTATATACGTATATAGTTCTTATCTTTTTCTTGGACTCTAGTCCCAGCATAGCTGGTCATCACCTGTATCCACCCCCCCCCCCCCCCCCCCAGGTGACTAGAGTTCAGTATGTCCAAAATGGAATGTTTTGTCTTCCTCCCTACATCTGCTGTTCCACCCACACTCTTCCACTTCTGTCCAAGGTATCACTGCTGCATTAATAAATAAAACCAGGAACTGTTGTCGGTGGGGTTTTTTTGAGGGCCCGGGGTGGGGGTAGGAGGGGGAAGAAATCAAACCAACCATTAGCTAATTTGATTTAAAAAAGAAGAAAAACCTGATAGGTGCTCATCACAGTGAACTCTAAATAACATCACAAAAATGTAACAGACAGGGGCTGACCCATTACTGACACTGTCATTTCTGAACCCGCCGCCTGTGTACAGTCAGACTGATTAATCAATAATTAAGTGCTTAATGTTTTCCAGGCATAAGGGCATACAAAGGAAGGTAAAAATAGGCCCAACTCTCAAGCAGCTCACATTCTAATGGGGGAAACACCATGAAAATAACTGTTCATACAAGTCATGCACAGAGTAGAGCAGAGGTCATCAGAGGGGAGAGGCACCAGCAGCAGGAGGCACTACAAAGGTCTCCCAAAGAAGGGGCGATTTGTGCTGATACTTGGAGAAACTAAGGGAAATAAGGAGGTGGAGGTGGGGAGGAAGAGTATTCTGGACATGGGAGATGGTGAGTGCAAGGACATGGAGAACGGAGTGTCTCCTAGGAGAAGAGCAACTAGACCAGATCTGCAGTAAGACTGAGTATGGGGAGGGAAGTAAAATGTAAGAAGATAAGGAAGACAGACATTGGCCAAGGTATAAAGAGTTTTAAATGGCAGAGGGCCTTCTATCTGATGCTGGAGGTAACAGGAAATGATGAGAATGAGGATTCTGAGCCTGGCATCTATGAATTTTTTAAAAAAGAGATTTTGATAATTGTGTTTTAATAGAATTGACTTCCTTTATAATACTGTGTATTTCACTTTATGTATGCATTTAAAAACTTTATTCTAAGAGGTCCATAGGCTTCACCAGACCACCAAAGGGGCCAATGGTTTACAGAACGAGGAACACATTTTTGGATGTGGCCAATGTGGGAATTTGTTTTGCTTGACCATGCTTATATAAGGGTTTTTATTTCTTTTTTCCCTTCTAGTAGGGAGAGGGGAGAAAAAAAATGCTTGATAATTAAGAGGGAAAAAAAATATCAAGAACCCCTGCATTAGTTTATGAAAGAAACTGACATGGGCTGACCTATTGCTGGGTTGACAACTGAATGGATAATGAAGAATAATTAGAAGGCTATTAAAATAATCTAGGGGAGAAATGAGGAGGTTCTGGCCTAGGGTTGTAGTTGTATGAGCAGAGAGAAGGACACCGATGTTGTAAAGGTAGAAAGACAAGATTGGGCAGTAGACTGGACAGGGTGAGTAAGGAATGAGGATGATACTGAGGTTGCAGGCCTGGGAGCCTGAAATGATAAGAGAGTCCTTAATAACAGTGACAGGGGATTCAGAACAAGTGTGAGTTTGTAGGTGGGGAAGATAATGGACATACTGAGTTTGAGACAACTAATCTGATGAAGCAAGGACCAAAATAGACACAAAATCAGAATAAAAATCAATCAATAAGTCTTAGGTGCTTAGTATGAGTCAGGCACTATGCTAAGTATTAGGAATACAAACAGAAAGCAATACTAAGCCTTGCTTTCAGGAAGTTTACAAAGTCAGCATGTTGAATTAAAAATATTCCAACCCGATCTATTCAAACAAGTTATTGATACTTAAAAATATGAAATGAATGGAAGACAGTATAGTGACACTCACTAAGACAATTTACTGCAGAAGCTTATCCCAAGATGTGACCATGGGGGCTGTCCAATGTAGGAAACATTGCAGTGGATTCCAACTTGTCTCTGACTTAGTAGGCAAATCCTAGGGAGCTGTCTAAAGCACAGAAAAGTTAAGTGACTTTCCCCGGGTCACACATAGAATTTGTACTTGGGTCTTCCTGTTCCAAGCCCAGTCCTCTATCCACTATGCCATGTTGCTGCTGAAAGCAATCAATTGCTATAATAAGCAAAGTCTAGAAACTGCTTGGCTAGCAAAAGCTTGGACATACATTATGCTAATTACCAACAGTTTTCATTATAGCTATCTTTAAGTAGGCAATATGGCAATTTGAGTGTTCTCTTGCACATAGATAGTGACGTAATCTTCAAATACATTCCCACAGGTCTCCAACAACTTTCTCTAATTGCTTCTGTCATGGTGATGTATCTGTCTTTAAGAATATTTTTTAACAATTCCACCTTTGCTCCTTGCTTCCTACTGTGGCAAAAGTCACTTCATATAATATTGTTTGCAAGTCCTGAAACGTTCCCACTTTCTGTCATCTTTTGTGGGAAAATGCATTCATTCAGGATGGTTGTAACAGAAGTCAGTGCTTTTAAGTTGCTCTGTTTTATCAGAGCTGGTCTGCTAAGTGGATTTTTGCCATCAAACTAAAAAGGAGCTTCTTGAAATTGCAATATATAAATATATCCAACACCTCTTCAAAATTATTGGAGACATCAGGGTTGTTTTTGTCATCTGTTCTGTTAATTAGGTAGAATTAATTGCTGGAATTTTTACAAAGTGAAGATTTTTCTTGATCCTGGGATCTCATTTTTTTCCTCCTCAGATTGTAATAGCTCTTCAATTTTAACTCTTACTTTGCAGACCAATGCAATGTGTTGTTGTGTGGGTTGGACCTGTGGGTGCCATTGACAAATGGCAGTATGAAGCTCTTGCCTGTAATTAATGTAGGAACTGTTTCCAAGTTTCTTATGATAAAAGAACTGGCACAAAACAAAGGAATCCTATCTTCAGTCCATTTCATGGCATCTGTGGTGGTGGTAGGCACCGTTTAAACTGAAGCACTTCCAGCAAAGAGGTCTCTGATACATCCTGGTACATCTAGGGGGTACCAGAACATGAAGGAGCAGCATTTGTCCCATGACCCTCTGAGTCACACTGCTCATTGGGGCAATTTTGAGTAAGTTCAGCCTTAGAGCTGAACGCCATTCTATTTCTATAACTCTCAGGGGCAGTGGCATCACACTGACCACAATGCTAACCCAATCATTGATATTTCCAGGGCTCAATTCACCAGTATTTCACTATTCCTGCCGGCTTCATAGTTGCAGTCACTGCTATCTATCACCCTGGACTGTAATGCCCCTCTAATGAGGGGTTGGTATTTGATTTGAATTGCTATTGTTATTCCATCTTCTGCCCTGAGAATTAAAGTCAAATAAAAACTACCATTGCCCCCAGAAAGAACATGTTGATTGACCTCCCTACTGCTCTACCAGACTAAAACTCCATTTCCTGACCACCACTCTCCTACATGTGCTGTCTCTCCCATAAGAATGTAAGTTATCTGAAGGAAAGCACTGTCCTGCTTTTGTGTTGATATCTCCAGTGCATGCCACATAGTCAAAGCTTAATAAATGCTTTTCATTTATCATTGAATTATCTTGTCTCAGAGTACAAAACAAGGTGCCAATGGTGGCACTGGAAAGCCACAGTTTTGGAGTAAGCAAGCACACAAAATTCACTTTGTGCCAGATGTTTGCCCACTGAATATAAAAAGGAAGGCTACCATTGATAGTTACAACCTATAGTTAAGCTTATGGAAACTAACAAGTTCGGTTTGGTTCGGTTCAAAAGTATAAGAATGCCTTAAACTGTGGTCACAAACTAACAGATAACTTCCCCTCCACTTAAAAATGGTCCCATGTCACCAGTCAATATATTAGATTTTTATTTCCTCCAAAGCATTAGAAACAGCCTGTGGTCTAAGGAATTAAATCTCTCCTGACCTAAAAATGACAAATCCTGTCCTCAGATAAGGGGATGTTGTTTATTATTAGTTCTTCAAAGAAAATAAATCATTCATTTCAATGCCCTGGCACACATAAACAATTAAACATCTAGACAAATGTGTGAAAACTTAAGTACATTAAAAAAAAACACATTCAATTATAGCAGCATGTGAACCCTTAGATGAAGACATGCTTGCTAGCAAGCTGTCTAACTTGACATGAGCCCCATCTGTCAGTCACTTAGTCAACAAGTATTTAATGGGTTTCCACAGGTGCACAGCTCTGTACTAAGCCCTGGGGTGTACATATTTGTTCAGGGAAAAGCATGTCCTGCTGTGTGCAGTGAATAGGTTTTAATTGCTTTTGACTTTTCTTATTTCTTAATCAATTTGTTTCAAATTTCACTGTTTACCACCCACTAACAGCCAAAGTACTCTCCTAGTGAATTTAACACAAATTTAAATGAACTGCATGATAAAATAATTTTTAAAGAAAAAGTGATTTCCTTGGACAGTAGAGAAAGCAGTTTCTCAAGAAATGAATTCAATTGAATCAGCTAATATTTTTCAAGCTTCAAAAAAACAAGATGAATTTAGGCACATTTGTTAGAAGCACAATTCTTCTAAATTATAAGCTCATTATGAACCATCTCTTTCACATTAAAGATAGCTACTAAGCTATAATCTAATACTCTAATAGGATTTAATAAAGGTTTGCAAATGACTATTTGTGTGGTAGGTGTGTGGGCAACTACCCATCCTCAAGAAAAAAACTAAAATGCATTTGGAAGAGACCCCCAAATCCCAGTTTTATCATGGAAGGAAGGAGCTGTGAACCAGAGACTCAATTCTACCTTAGAGGGCAATCATTTGTGTGACTGGGAGGAAATCACTCAGCCTCTCTGGACTTTGGTTTTAATCTCTGTAAAATGAGAGGTTTGGAATGGATAATTTATACATTTTCTCAGTTTTAACATTTAGGGATTCTAGTTCATAACCAGACACACTCAGCTGTGACGGATGGTGTCTTTGGAAGGTCTCTGTTGGAATGTCCCCAGGCATCTGTCCTTGGCTTTATTTTTTCCATATTTTTGTTAATGATTAGGATAAAAGTGTATATGGCATGCTTGTCAAATCTTCAGATGACCCAAAGTTTAGATGAATAGCCTAGACAATGGAGAGAATTAGGATCCAGAAATATTCTGACAGACTGAATGGCTGAAACTAACAAGGTGAAGTCACAGAGGGATCAAGTCTCACGTGGAGGCCAGAAACCAGCTCTGCAAGGGCAGCACGGTGGAGATGTCAGGGTCACAGCTGGAATGAAGAGGATGTGAGAGTTTTAGGGGGACTAAATACTCAAGATAGGCCACAGCTTGGCAGGGTGCCTAACAACAATAATCTTATTGACAGCAACACTAACAGAAGCATAACATCCAGAATAAGGGATAGAAGAGTCCTCATGGACTCCGCCCTGCTCAGGCCACACCTGGAACGCTGTTTTTAGTTGCAGATGTGATAAAGAGGGTAACCAGGCTAGTGAGTGGACTTGCTTGCTTGCTGCTGTTTGTCCTTCATTCTCAAAGAGGACCATGACATCAGGGAGGAGATGCCATGACATGCAAGGGAACTGGATTTAAGTGAGAGAGGGCTGCACAAAGTCAGCAGCCTCAGGGTCAGGACCACTGGAGATGGCCAAGGATGCAGTGGGGACCCTGGCCTTTTCAAGCCAAGGTCTTTAATAGGTCTCAGTTTGATGAGGCAGTACCCATTCAGTGATTAAGCCTTAATGAAAATGGAGGCAAAGAATAGCCTCTTATAAAATATATATATCTGGGAGGGAAAGACCCTCAGGGTTTCTGGTGGAAACAAAAGCAACTATTACTTACATTCATTCTGAGCCAATCAGACCCCAACCGTGACTAAGCAGGGCTTGGTCTGGGACCAGAGTGATTTGGGGTCAAGGTTGGTCTTTAAGAGAAAAAACCAAAAACAAGAAAAAAGTTCCAGAGACTTAAAAGCATGCAAAAAGAGGATTGGTTGGTGGAATTGGGGACATTTAGCTTGGAAACATGAATATACACTGGGGACATGAAAGATTTTCAAGTATTAGAAGGGATATTATGTGGAAGAGAAATAAGAGTTATTTGGGGGCAGACCTAGGGGCAATGGGCTGAAGCAATAGAGAGGTAGATTTCTGACTCAACATTAGGGAAACTGCCTATGAGTAGGGCTATTTGAAAAATGAAATGGGCTACTTTGAGTTCTTCATGACTGCAGATCTTCAATGAAAGGTCTGATGGCATCTTGTTGGGGATCTTGTAAAGGATATTCCCATGCACACTTATTTTTGAGAGATCTTCCCATTTTGAGAGTCTATTATTCACTCAACTGATATTTATGGAACACTTAAAGCAAGGCTTTATGGGGGATAAAAAAACAAAGTCAACACAAATACAAAGTCATGGGTCCTGGAGCTGTGACTGTGCACTGTGCATAGATGCTCTGGGTCTCAGGTTTGGTTCAAGAAGCCCTACACTTGTTCAAGGTCAGCAGCAGAAGACAAAAAATTGAGTCTTGCCCCTGCTTCCCAACTGGTGTTGTTGGTGGGAATGAACATTTCTTTTAACTTCTTCCTCTTTTCTCCAAATATTATTCAGGAAGTTTAAGAGTCCTGACCCAATTCTAATTTAAAGATGAAGAGAAGTGTCTCCTTTCCTTATTTTTCACTTTCTCAGTTTCCTCACCTGAAAAATGGGAACAATAGTATGCACCTCACAGAGCTGTTATGGGGATCAAATGAGGTAAGATAATTAAGTGCTCTGCAAACCTTCAAGCATTGTCCAAGCCTGTTATTAGCTGATGGGGAGCCCTGACCTTGGAGCCTGGAAGACTGAATTCAAGTCCCATCTCTGGCACATACTTTGTGTGATGCCATTTAGCTTCTCAATGATGGCGGCAGTTCCAAGACTGTAAGTGGCAGAGAAGTCACCAAACTCTATCAGCAGAGGGAATTTCCTTGAGACTTCCCTTTATCAGTGAAATCACAGTCCCATCCATACCTCTGTTATTGGCTGTTATCTTTTTTCTATGGAAGTATATGTCATAGAGGAACAGAACTTCAGCACTAGAAAGGATACTGGAGAGTAAACTGAGGCCCAGAATGTTTAAATGGCTAACCTTAGATATCCCACAGATAAGCAACAGCAAAGCCTGGGACTAATATCCAGGTCTCCTAGCTCCTAGAGTTCAGTGCTCCAAACAAAGTTTTTTGTTTCCCCCCATAACTTACTTCCCTGTGACTCCCCCTCACATTCATAAAACCTTCCCTTGTAATAAACACAGCTAAGCAAAAGAAACAAATATGCTGCTTGCCTTTAAAAATGTCTGACTCATTCTGCACCTAGAGTTCATTCCCTCTCTGTCAAGAAGAAATTTTGCCATCTGTCCTGAGAAGTCAGGATTTGCTCAATAATCTGTCCATTATATACTATCTCCTTCAAAGCCACATATGTTAAAACTCAAGGAAAACAAACCAAAGAAAACACATCCACACACACATCCACACCCTCTGGCTTTCTGAGAGGTCTGCACAATGTAATTAATCAAAAGAGTTAATGAACCAAATCCTCTTATTACCCCTTGTCACTTAGGATGAAATGACCACATGAGGGCTTTAGCAAATTGGAGGAATTAAGACCTGGGTTCATTCTGCATTGGAAATAGCCATGGCTCTGTTCCTTCTGCTCTCTGACTCCTTCCTCCCATTGGCCTGTCTATCCCTGAAGTAGGGAGGCACACTTACCCTCTGGGTGATGGGTTTGCCATCTTTAATCTGTACAGCCAGTCCCAGGTCAGACAGCCTACAGTTGCCATGGTCATCCAGAAGGACATTCTCCGGCTTCATGTCCCGGTAGACAATGCCAATGGAGTGGAGGTGCAATATTCCACAAGTGATCTGTGCGGAGTAGAAGATGATCCTGTTTATGTCCAGGCCCCGCTCACCCACATGATAGATGTGGTACTTGAGGTCCCCACCATTCATCAGGCTCATGACCAGGCACAGGTGGGACTTACTCTCAAAGGCATAAGCCAGTGTTACGATGAAAGGGCTGCTGACTGTCTCCAGGATTTCCTTCTCCAGAAGAGCCATCTGCTCCCCCTTTTTCTTCTTCAGTCGTTTCTTGTCCAACTTCTTACAGGCATACATCTTGCCAGTATTTTTCACTTGGACAGCACACACCTTAAAAGAATGAGACATAGAGAGCTCTTAAGTGTGACTGGGTCCATATGTGTAGAGAGTGAGGGAAGGAAAAGGAAAAGAAAGGAAGAGATAGAAAGTAGAGGGGATGGGTAAAGAGTTGATTTTATTTTTATTCATAAATTATCCATTTACTTTAACCTTTTTAAAATCAATGTGTATATCTAGTTTTTAAATTTTTGTATATTTAGAATATATAGTTATATATGATATAAATTTATAAGAAATATTAAATAGATGACAAGCTAATGGATAAAGGGGATATGAATGCAAGGAGGGGCTAACAGGAATGAACATTATAACATACTTTGGGGTTAATTTCTCATCTTTTCTCTGAAAAGTTTTTCTTCACTGATTCAGGACCTCTGCTTCTACCCCAAATAGGTGGGTTGGGGGAGGGAAGCTACGGAATATATGCTATCAAGCCTCCTTTCCCAACCCCTACAGGGATATTTAAAGTGAGGTCAATAAATGGACTGCATGGCAAGGAACTGTAACCCAATTATCTAGTCTCATTTATTCTTCCTGTGTCATTGTTCTGTCAAGGACACTAACTAGATGGATGGGGTGTGGGATGAAATTCTCCAGGTGAGGCATGGAAATTAGTTTTCCTTCTCACTCACAGTAAGTTTCTTTGGTAGCAATAACCTTCATGCTCTGCTAACCCCTTCTCACTTTGACCCTTCTGAAACACTTACCTCCCCGAAACCCCCCTTCCCCAGCACTCGGAATTCATCGAAATATTTTTCTGTTATTGGCTGTTGTTCAAAGGCTTTCCACTGCAAAAACCTGTCAAAGAAGGGGCTATCTTGGAAGTCCTGGAAAGGCTGATCCTGAAGGAAGGTCATCGTCTCAGCCTTGGCCAGCTCCACTAGGGATGCGTGCTCCTTCTCAGAGGCAACCTGGCACTTGGTGGCCAGGGCTGGGCTGAGGAAGGGGAGCTGGCCCTGTGCACAAGCATCCACCAGCCTCCTCAGAGTGCTGTCCTTGGTACCACCCTCTTCAGCTAGCTCCCAGCTAGACACCTCGGTGAGGAAGTCCACGGCCTCTTTGTAGGCAGGCACCGTGGCCAGGAAGTCGTGGAAGAGACGGCGGCCGATGGGCTGGCGCTCACACAAACTCTCAAAGTGAGTGGGCAAGGCTTGACGCAGCTCTGCACAATGCTCACGGGCTGGCAGTGCCAGGCTGCGTCGCCGTTTCTGCATGTCTTTGGTGTCTCCATCACGGGCTTGTAGATAAGCTGTGTTGGCAATAAGGTTGTCTAAGCCCCCCATATCCACCATGGCTCCAGGACTGTAGCGTGCTCCCCAAGGGAAATGAGGAAGGTGTAGAAGGATGAGGACAGGGCTGGCAGGTTTGGGGGAAGGGTTGCTAGCCAATGCTAGTGTTAAATAACCTCTTGGGGGATTTGCACTAAATCTCCTGGAGAGGGAGGGGGAGGGAGAGGGAGAAGTCTTTATGGAAAGTATGAGGTTTCTCAAGTAAGGAGCTTTGGTCTGGCTATCTATAGCTTGAGGGAAAGATGGCATTTCAAACAACCACCCTCTTCCCTCCCTGTAGCGGACACTGTAGTCCCTGAAAATCTCAAATTATAAACGATCTTAAATATAACAGTTATGGGATTAAAAGAAGAGGGAGGATGATATCTTAGCACTCCAGGATACTGCAGATATCCTACTTCACATTCTCCTGCCTCTATACATTTGTAAGGACTAACCTCTATTCCTGCAAAGGTATGACCTCTTCACCTTTGTCTTCAAAGGCCAATTCAGGTGCTTCCTCCTTTATGAAAACTCCCTCATCCCCTCAGCTTCTCCAGAAGCCTTCCCTCTTAGTCAACCTAAGCATCCGAACCCTCGGGCACTGTCTGACATGCTCCCCCTCTCCCAGGGCACAGGACAGCTCAGCAAAGTTGTGAGACTGCAGGAGACATGGGCTTGAAGGCCACCTCAGACACATTAGTATTAGGACCCTTGGCTAAGGCCCTTAACTTCTTAGCATCTGTTTCTTTACTGTACAATGAGGCTAATAAAGCCTACTTAACAGGTTTGTTGGGAACAAAGTGCTTTAAAAACTTAAGTTCCACATACATTTTGCTTTGTTTATTGTTATTTTTGTTGCTAGAGCATGAGGAAAATACAAGTGTACACTTTCCAGAAATATCTCCTACTGGTTTTGGGGATTCTGTGGCAAAAGTAAGTGATCATAGGAAAAAACCTAATCTTTGGTTATTCTAATCCTAATTCCCAAATTCAGTGGCAATTTCTCAGTGCTTATTTTCTTTGATTCATATATACATATAATATATATGTGTGTATATGTATATCTATATATATATTTATATGTCTCTATATAAATATATATAGATATACATATAACTGGTAGCATTTGATGCCTTAGAAGCCCCTTTTCTCTCTTAACTTTCATGGCATTGCTTTTTCCTAGTTACACCGCTTCTCCATTTCCTTTGCTGCCTCATGTGGAAACATATTAAAAACCATTTTTAGTCCAACTGAAATTAAAAATAATAGTTTTTCTTGTCTAAAACCTTTTCTAGATTTTCACCTTTAGGAAAGTAGGACAAAAAGCCTTTTCTTAGGAAATGGATTGAGTGACTTCAAACTTAATCCTTGGTTTGTCTGGCTCATTGCCTTCTCTACTGTCTGAAGGGACTGGACTACTGATCTATCTAAAGGTAGTCTCCTTGTCCCTATCCCTAAGTTACAAGGAGTACCCTCTCCATTAAGAAAGGATGACATAAATACTGATGTGTAGGGGGAAGGTCCATTTGTTTACTCTAGGAGAATACTGGAGAGCAGTGGTCAAGAAAGGGTTTGATTAGTGATAAACATTTTGGAATATTAACACAAAAATGTATTTAAATATGATCTCATTGTTTAAGATTCCTGTAAATGCACAGCAAGTAAGAGCACCGGCCCCAGAGTTGGGATGACCTGGGATCGAATCTGGGCCCAAATACTTAGCACCACACCCAGAAATAACTGGCCATGTAACCTTGAGCAAGTTACTTAACCCCAACTGCTTTAAAAAAAAAGATTCCTGTAAATGTCACTTCAAATCATGTTGGGCTAGTGAATCAGGTATGAGAGTATGGGGAAACTGCTTGTTTGGACATTGCCAGAAAAGCTTAGATAATAAGATAATGTTAAATTAATAAAGATTGTTTCTGGAGTATTTGTGTCTAAAATGACGAGTACTAGTATATTTTCTTCGAAACTCATCATCTTCCTCCTGAACTGTGAAGGTCTCCAAAGGTTCCATCTTGCCCCGCTTTATTGTTATCCTTCCCCTTGTATATCACTCACTCCCAGAGCTTCAATGATGAATTCTAACACATAGTTGCTATAGATATATATCTAGTCCCCATCTCTTCTTTGAACTCCAGTCCTGTATCTCCAACTGTCTGCTGAAAACTGTCCTAGAGATTCTGGGAGTACCTCAAATACAACATATCCAAAAAGGAAGTTATCACTTCCTTTCCTAAGCTTTTTCTTACACCTAACTTCTTTCCTATTTCTGCTGCTGAAATCATCCTCCTTCCAGTCAATTAAGATTGGGACACTACCATCATCTGCTGCCTCTCCTCCCACATCCAATCAGTTACCAAGTCCAGTGAATCTCTGCAATGTCTCTCACATGCATCTCCTCTTCTTTCCACACTGCCACCAACTTCGTTCAGGCCCTCTTCATCCCATTCTAAGAACTTCCTAATTCACCTTCCTCCTTCTGGTCCCTGCCGGCTCCAATCACAAGCCTTTTTCACACAGTTGCTAGAATAAATTTAGAATGCATTGGCTGAGCAGTGTCATGCTCCTGTTGAAAAGCTCTCTATAGCTCTCTGTTGCTTATGGGATAAAATATACGTTACATAGCCTAGCATTTCAGATACTCCATTTCACTCTAACCTACCTTTCCCAAGAATTCCCACTCTCTCTCTACAAGGTCTTTCCCAGTCCTTAATCTCGGTGACTTCTCTCTGAAATTGTCCCCAATTTACCCTATACACATCTTGATTGCATTGTTGTCTCCCCATCCGACTATGAGCTCCAAGAGGGGAAGGCTCTTGGCACACAGCAGGCCCTTAATCAATTCTTGTTGACTTCCCAGCTTTATTTCATGCAATTCCCTTTCATGCCCTCCAAGTTCCACACACATTTAGACTTGGCTTTTCCCCACCCTCGCCTCACATTCTCCTGCTTCTCTTTGTCTGTATGGACCAAACTCTACTCCTGTAGAGGAATTACCTCTTTATCTCTGACTTCAAAGGCCCATTTGGGCTTCCTCCTTCGTGAAACCTTCCTCATTCCCTTAGCTTAACATCTCTCCTTTCTTAAATTTTACGAGAGAATCCTGCATCTCCCCTTTGCTCCTATCATTTTGTTTGTGTAGATGCTGTATTTCCACACCCAAACACTCCCGTATTAGATTTTAAGTTCCTCAAAGTCAGGAGCTAGTTTTCGTCTTTGTATCTTCAATGCTTAGGACAGTACCTTGCATAGAGTAAATGCTTAATGTCAACCGAATTTAAACACTTAGGATATACCACTTAAGAATACCGAATACCTATGGAAGCAGGAAAGGTGACAACTGAAGAAACAAATTCTACACCACAGAGGTGAAGCAAGTCAACCTGAAAGATGTATCTTGAATACAATGGAACCCCCTTGTAAGCCTGTTGCCCCAAGGCAGTTTTATAGCCTGTTACTAAATGTTATAGTCTCCTTATGATCATAGGTTCATAGACTTAGAGGCCATCTTTAGTGACTACTTCTCTTAAGCCTTCATCTTACAGATGAGGAAACTGAGGCCCAGTGAAGTGACTTGCCCAAGGTCACATAGCATACGACATCTGGTGCCATAATCATGCTTCAAAGAACAAGATTTGATTAGTAGCATATATATCTAAATCTGAGGAAAGAGGAACCACTGTTACAGGATAGTAACACTGTGAATTATAATAGACTTACATTTCCTAATCATCTACTGCATGTTACATAATGTGTATTTAAAGTTAAGTCCAACAGTCATTCCACATTCTCTATTCCCTCCCTTTTCTAACTAAAATCTCTCTTGGAAGAGCAAAGCTCTCTGCTGTCACAGACTGCTACCATTTAGGGAACAGAAATAGGTTTAGACAAAGATCAGGCTAAGCCCTGTCATCCCCAAAATAACAAACCTTATTTTACAAGTAAATGGTCTCTGACCCCCTTGCCCTTCCCCTTCACAAAAAAGGCAATAGTAGTTTAAACCCTAAAACACTGAATATTATGCCTGTTTAGTTATTTTTTTAAAGCTTGTTAGACTTTTCCAAAACAAAAGTGTACATTTAGTCAAAATGTCATGACACTAGCTTGGCCATAGACTACCAAACCAACATCAGATGAACACCTCAAAAACAGTGCTTAGCCTCACTCTGTCAAATACTATTATAATAAAATCATGGCTGCTTCTTGCCTTTTCACTGCAAAAGACCTATCATTCCTACTTCAGGAATGAGAGATCTCCAACACAGTTTCAAGAAATTCCTATTCTTGCTTTCAGAATTAACAGACTACATCTTTGCTTTCTCTTCTTTACGTACTTTGCCCATGACTGCAGGTCAGAAATCAGGACAGCAAAAATGGACAGTTCTTAGCCCTGAAATATCATCTTTCAGGGGGAGTTAAGGTGATGAATTAACCCAGATGTCCATGTTTTTAAGGAAATGGAAGAATGTCACAGATGGCTGAGCCTTACCACTTAAAAAAAATACATTGCACTGATGCAAATATGCCAGGAACTCCTGATTTCCAATCCCAGCTTTAACTTCCTTCTAGCCTTAAATCTTTCAACCCCTCTTTATGAAATTTTCCCATACACAAAAAGAGAAGCCTCTTAGGGGAAAAGACTTGGAACAAGGTTTCATTCAGCTAAGAAGAATCTTCTTGTAGTCCTAACCTACCTACTGAGAACTATTTGAACAAAAAAGTTTTGGGACAACAAAATGTCAGAGTAGTGCAGAGTAAATGTAAGTTCTTCTTGGGGTTAAATGGTCACTTGTTGATTTTCAGCAAAGCAGCATTGTCTTTAAAGCTATCTCTACATTAACTAAACTGGTCAATTTAGAAAGAAAAGCACCTCACAGACTTGCTGTCTACAACATCAGGGCCCTCTCTATCTCACATAGTTTTTTACAAGTATATTTCAGATCTTCAAAAAATTATAGTTAAATCCCTTAACTTCAAAGACATCAAAAATGCTATGCATCAAAGAACCAAATCATTTTACACTAGAGACAGATGACACAAAAAATTCCTGTTTTCCAGACTTGGACATTTTTCAGTAATGTTCTAAAAATGAGAAATGTGATCCAAACAACTCCTCCTGATCCTGTGACCTGTGGGTTGAGATTGTAGGTAAGGGTGATGTTGGAGGGGGTGAGAAAGTTTGGTTTTCCCTGTCCTTCCTAGCCACCAACAGATGATTTATATATGCACTCAGTGGAGTTCATTCATCATGTTTATAAATTTTACAATTGAAGCCAGTACTATAAACTAGAGAAGTTCAAAATACTGTTAGGAAAGAATTGAAATTTACTTCTGCCATTTCATTATAAAAGATTTGTCTCTAGGATCATTAGCTTTAATTGGTAGTAAAAAGCAGAAACGATTGTTTATTATTTTGCTGCAACTAGTTCAGTAGCAGGGAAATAGCAATTTATACTCTATAGATCTTTAAATGAGCTTTAAAATGTGAATGTGCCTAGTCCTAACTTTAAAATGGTCTACAATTAAGGAACATTCAAACCCAAAGGAACCTGGGAAAGATGCAAACACCTCTATTTCTACGGGAAGGATTTTTCGGGTCCTAAGCACTGGTCTGATGATGTCCCTCTTCTGTTCCACATTGTCCTCGGCTCCTTGTTGCCTCTGAGATAAAATTACACAATATTCAGCCCTTCAATGAAGATCCCTAGTCTGGCTTCAACACAACTTTGCAGATTTATTTCATATAACTCCCTTTCAAGCCCTCTTAAGTTTTAGTCAAACTGGACTCTCATGAGTTGTTTGCTAAACTTGTCACTCCTCTGCCTGCTCCCATTCATTTGCTGAAGCCAGCCAGGCCCAAACCCTCTTTCCCCACCCCATTCCTGGAATGTATTCCCTCCTCCACTGGCTTCTCAGAACCATCATCTCATCTTTCCTCAGGGCTCTCAGCTCAGGTGCCACCTACTCCAAGAAGCCTTCCCATCTCTTGCCCTTCTCCCCAGAATCACTGCATTTATTTATCTGTATCCTTCCAGAAGAATAAAAGCTCAAGGAAAGAAGCAACTGTGAGCACAATACCTTGAACACAGAACATACTTAACAGATATTTAATTGATAAACTATGACTATGGTGAATGGTATACATAATTTTCTATTAAAAAAAAGTAAAAATATTTCACTTTAGGAGATAAAGTTTTGGTTGGCCACTTAAGCATATTACCTTTCCATAGGATTTAGAGCAGGAAAGAATGGCTCCTTCACATTTACAGATGAGAAAACTGATACACAGAGGGTTCTGTGATCACTTGCTCCTGGTCACATAGGCTATCTAGTAAGAAAGCAAAGCCAGGATTTGATGTTGTCTTTTGGCAACAAGATGGTACAGGGGATAGAAAGCACTGGATCTGGAGTCAGGAAGACCCAAGTTCAAATCAAGCTTCAGATACTTGCTAGCTGTGTGATCCTGGGCAAGTCATTTAACCTTCAGAAAACGTTAAAGCACTACCAAAAAACTATTATTATTAACAAGCCCAAATGTAATGCTCTTTCTGATTTTGCTGTTAAAGATAGGGTATCTTTTTGAGGACCAAAAATTATAATGAAATTGTCTTACACTACTCCTAGCAAACAAGCAAAAAGCATTTTTAAGTTTATTGTAACAAATTCTGAGGCAGAACAACATTATGTTTCCCAAACAATCCAGCCTATTCTTAAGATTGTCTCTTTGGGGGGGCAGCTAGGTGGTGCAGCGAACAGAGCACTGGCCCTGGAATCAGGAGGAACTGAGTTCAAATCCAGCCTCAGACATTTAACACTTACTAGCTGTGTGACCTTGGGCAAGTCACTTAACCCCAAATGCCCTGCCTTCCCCCCTCCAAAAAAGCAAAAACAAACAAAAAAGATTGTCTCTTTGGATGCTTTCATCATGGAGGATTTTTTTTTCTTTTAAGAACGTTATTAGCCTTCTCATAGAAAACAGTAATAAAGTACTTCATGCAATTAATCTTTCACACATACCACTCCTGCTAAAGAGCAGTAAGACGTTTTATATAAAAATAAAAAGTAATTAAGGATATTTTATTGGTTTGAAAATGGAGAAACAGCTAAATCATGGAAAGTTCAAACTATTATTTAAAAAACAATTTCAGGGGAGAATTTTATTTTTAAGCAAATTGTCAAAAATGGCATAACTAGTTAATATCAGTCGGGCCCAGGTCACATCCATCACTGAGGAAACAATGAAACTATCTAAGGGACTGAATCCAATGTTTATTCAATAATTCAATTAAGAAACATTATTAAGTCTACTTTAAGCCAGGCATTGAGCTACCCATGGAGGGTGATATGCAGCTAAATAACCTGTGGTTGCTGCCCTAAAATCCACTAAGGAAACTGGAATTGTATTTAAAGACTATGTTGTACCTTACTTCATTCCTAATCACATTAGCATGCTATATATTGAGGAAGTCCTAGCTTTGGATCCCTGCTATTACTACCAGTATAAATCCAAGCAGGTCACAAACCTCTCTGAGCCTCATTTTCCTTATCTGCAAAATGAGAGAGTTGGACAAGATGACCTGTAAGGTACCTGCTGCCTCTAAGCCTATGAACCTTACAAAGACAGCTTGGTCCCATGTTATGATATCGTATAATAACTTCAAATCTATTGCTCCAGCTGTCAGTATCAATCATTATATATGAGAACAATGCATTCTCAACAGGATATCCGACCTGCCACAAAAGCTAAATGATAAACAGGAGGAAAGAATTCAGAATGTGACTCTCCTTTAGAAGTAAAAAGTTACAATTTGAAATAGTGATGCCTATATTCTATGACAATGAAAAAAATGTCAATGTTTTCCCCTAGAGCAGAGGAACCAGTGGCCTCAAGGTTACCTGTGGCCTTCTGGGTCCTTGAGTGCAGCCTTTTAACTGAGTCCAAGTTTTATAGAAAAAATCCTTTTATTAAGGGCCTTTGTTTTTGGATTCAGAGAGCCACACTTGAGGACCTAGAGGACTACATGTGGCCTTGAGGATATAAGTTCCCCACCCCTGCCCCAGAGTTTCTCATATTAAAAAAAAAAAATCATTAACTACTGACCACCAAGACCAATGAGCATAGCATAAACATTCTTCATTTCAATGCCATTTTCAAAGAAGTAGTTTTAATTATGATGAGCAATAGTAAATAACCACAGCTAGATACTGTTTAGGAATAAGGAGTAAGACCGATAAGAAAATTGAGTAATCAGAACATATGAAGGAAGAAACCTGCAAATATTTACAAAGTAAAAAAGAAAATTTAGTGTTCTCACAATGAGTCTTGAAAGCAAAGGTAAGAATACCTGGGACCAGATTAGTCTGAAAAAGACCTTGCGGTAATTATAAAAAGCAGAATGGGGTGGGGGAATAGGGGGGAGTCACTGCTATTTTGGACAGAACACAAAAGATTTTCTATAATGTAATGGGGAAATAATAGGCCTTTGCTACACAATTTTGGCAAAATTTTCACTGAAAACTATTTTCAATTTTCACATTCAATGAAGAATAAAAATAATTAAGAGACCAAAGAAATTTGTGTAAGGATTAAGAGCATTAAGCACGGAGAATCTAGCCAAATGACCTTCAGGGGTAGGGTGGGGTCAATTTGAAAATAGTTTAAAGTAAACACTGAACAAGAATTAAATAAAAGCGGTATCACTTAGAGCATTTCTGCAATGGCAAAAGATACAGTGAATCCATAGACAGCCCATGCCCGGGCATCTGATGAGACAATCAATTTTGCATACGAACCACATGATGTTACATAGTTGATACCACATTGCAACGAAAATGAGATTTCTTCTTTGGATAGATCATATTTTGAGATAGCTTCCTGGTAGACATACTGAGTTCTAGCTTAACACTCTGCTACTTACAATATAATCACCCTGACTTCTGTTAGAAATGGAAGCTGGGTGCACAGCCAGTGGTCAGATTCCACTGCTGGCAGTAGACTGGGGAAGTGGTCACTTTCACTGTTGCCAAAGAGATAATGTGCAAAGTATGAATAGAAAGGTGGTAGAAGAGACCACTTCAATCTCAAACTTTACTGAGGTCTAGCCTCACTCACATAGAAACTTTGACTTATGGACTGTTCAGGTAAAATTAAAATTCATGGCACTAGGCGAAACAGGGCTACCAATTAAAAAAAAGCAAAAAATCCAAGCATAACAGAAATGCACTCGAAATCTGAGAGAAAATTCCATCATGGAAAACAACTGCCTTTCTTTAGAAATGGTAGCAGATTCAAGACACTGCAAATTTGAAATTTGTAATGTTCTAGAAGTAGTTATCCCTTCCACATTTCAATTTTTCCCATTGTGGTTTTGATATACTATGGGTTGGCATAAGAAATTAAATGGGAATTTCTTTGGAGTTTTGCAGTAACTGCAGACGACACAGGAAAGCCAGCAGACATTACAGAGCCTATGACCAAATACTTAATCCAAATTTTACAATAAGGTAAACACCTCTTAACCAAAAAAGTTCAGACTTCTGCTCTGGTACAAAGGGAAGGTCAAAAAAATCTATGTTGGTTTTCCAGATTGGGGGGGAAGGGTGGGCACTCCATACTCCTAACCCCCACAATGTGGTAGGGATAACTAGTCTAAACTGGCTGTGTTGATCTGAAAAACCTAATCTTTCCAACTCAATTCAATCGACGGTTCTATCACTCTTCTAAGTTCATTTTTGGATCTTAACACTTTAATTTGAAATTTTCTGACTGACACCACCTGAGAAATCAGCCTATAAGGATGTTTTGGTTTTTGATATGCTGAATGAGACAAATGAAGAAATCATGGCGATATTTAAGAAATGTTAATGATTGTTTTTTCTGAACTGCCCTTCGTTGTACCCTCTATTGCTGAGCACTGGGCCTGGCACACAGCACCAGCTTCCTAAATGTTTGTGGATTTCAGTGGAATGGACAGAATTTAACAGGGAGTTGGAAGCCAAGATAAGTAAGGAGGTAACGCCTAGCACTAGTGATGAACTCTGGTCAACAGGCTCACATCAGCTTCACGCTCTGAACCGACGGAGGTACCAGGAGTAATCTCTGAAAGTACCATCACCCAGTGTTTCTACAACACCTAGGGTGCATTTCATCCTCACAGTCACCCTGGGAGGTTCGTGCTGTTATCCCCATTTTACAGCTGAGGCAAATGGAGGTTAAGTGGCTTGCTCTGGAGTCACAGTCTGAGGCCGTATTTGAACCCCTATCTTCCTGACTCCAGGCCCAGCATCCTACCCACTGTGACACCCAGCTGTTTCTCAGTGAAAAATCGTAAGTGATATCAAAGGTTCAGAGAGGGCAAATGTCTTAATTTCTTGTTTTGTGAGGACTGGGGCGTGGGGGGAGAATGGACTCTAACTACAGGCCGATGAATATAAATCTTTTGGTAGAACTATCTATTCAACAAAACCTGAAAAGTAGCTTGGTAAAAATTTGCTTTAGAACAACATATTACAGCAGATAGGAGGCTTAGTTCAAATCTAGCCTCAGACACTTACTAGCTGTGTGATCCTGGGCAAGTCATTTCACCCTGTTTGCCTCAGTTTCCTCATCTATAAAATGAGCTGGAGAAGGAAATGGCAAACCACGCCAATAATCTTTTACAAGAAAACCCCAAATGGGGTCAGGAAGAGTCAGACACAAATGAAGGGACTGAACAAAACTCCACTCTTACTAATTTGTGCCCTGTACAATATAACTTATTTTCTTGGTAATCTTATTTAATTTATGCACCTGAAAACATTATCCTGAGAAAATGTTAATAGTTGGGGCAGCTAGGTGGTGCAGTGAATAGAACACTGGCCCTGGAGTCAGAAGGACCTGAGTTCAAATGTGACCTCAGACACTTAACACAAAAACTAGCTGTGTGACATTAGGCAAGTCACTTAACCCCAACTGCCCTCCAAAAAGCAAGTATAGCCAGAGACTAAGTGAAATAATATTCTTTTAAAATGTAATTAGGTTTAGCTTATAAAAGAAAAAAAGTAGGCATTATGGGGGAGTCAAATTGCCTAACAAAAACTAATAAATGTAAATTATCAAAGCATATTCTTAAACATATGTTAACTAACTAAACAGGTAATAAGGGAGCTTAAGTTGGTAGTGAAAGATTGGCAGTCAGGAAGACCTGAATTCAAATTTGACCTCAGTCACTTATTAGTTGGGTGAATCTGGGCCAGTCATGCAACCGCTGTCTGCCTCAGTCTCCTGATCTACAAAATGGGTACAATAGCACCAACTTCCCAGGGTTATTCAAATAAATCAGTATTTGTAAAGTGCTTAATACAGTGCCTGGCACATAGCAAGCATTATACGTTAGCTATATTTATTATTATTAAAACAGTGAAAAACAATCTTGTTTTAGAATGTGATAGTTAAATTCCAATCTCTGCACTATAACTAAAATTATGGAACAAAAAAGCTTTGGTTTGACCATAGCAGTAAATAACATTAAAGGAAGGTTCTCTCTCACAATTAGCTTTCTAAGAGCAGGTCCCGATACCTCTGCTTATCTGATCTAACTATACTGACGAGGAGAAATGCTAGATGCCAAGCTGTGAATCCTAGTCTCGCTTTTATAACAAAACTCAAGAGTGGAAATTGAAGAGTGGAAGTTGAGAATAAAATTTCTAAACTATTCAATTAGAACTCTAAAGTAGGGGCAGCCAGGTTAGCAGGTAGCACAGCGAGTAAGAGCACCGGCTCCAGTGTCAGACTGACCTGGAGATCGAATCCCGGGCTCAGACACTTAGCACCCACCCAGAAACACCTGGCCGTGTAACCTTGAGCAAGTTACTTAACCCCAATTGCTTAGGGGCGGCCAGGTGGCTCAGCGAGTAAGAGCACTGGCCCCAGTGTTGGGATGACCTAGGGATCAAATCCGGGCTTAGATACTCAGCACCACACCCAGAAATAACTGGCTGTGTAACCTTGAGCAAGTTACTTAACCCCGACTGCTTTAAAAAAAAAAACAAAAAACTCTAAAGTAAATTTAGCACACACATATGCATACACTCTGTATTCATACTGCAACATACTAATTACATTCTACTCCACTGTAGTTTAAACTTGAAAATTGTGAATTAGTTTATGGTTAGAATAAGTGATGTAAAAATCAATTCAGTCCATTTTCCCCACTCACCAAAAAAAGAAGTGTTAATTAAGCCAACAAAAAACATTTAAGCAATTTTTTTGGGTCAGTAATTTTTTTCTATAAATTATTTACTGAGAATGTTATTTCATGAGCTTTTCACTCTTTAAATTGTTTTTTTTTTTTAAGTCAGATTTCTAGTAAAGTGACTCTAGTGATGAGAAACTAAACAAAGATTTCAAAATCTAGACAGAGTCCAGAATTCTTCTTCTGGTAAGATAATTTTTTTTTTTTAAAGCAATTGGGGTTAAGTAACTTGTCCAAGGTTACATGGCCAGTTTTTTTGGTGGGTGTTAAATATCTGAGGCCAGAACCGATCCCAGGTCCTCCTGACTCTGGGACCGGCGCTCTTACTCACTGTGCCACCTAGCCACTCCAATAATTTTTTTAAATAAATGTGGTGACAACTAAAAAAATATCAAAAATAGCAAAACAGGACTGGGGAAACTGGTCCAGGCCATAGAGCTAGAATTCAAAACCATGTCTTGTGATAACAAATTCAGCATCCTTTCCCCTACACCTGGATGCTTCCATTGTGGAGGACAAAATACTATGCTGGATAGTTGCGAGAGAACCGAGTTTAAATTTGACCTCTGATATTAGCTGTGTGCCTTCTGAGTCTTAGTTTCCTTAGGGATAATAATGCCTACACCTCCCAGAATTGTTGTGAAGACCAAATTAAGTAATGGATGAAAAGTATTTCTTAAAATCTTTAAGTGCTATATCTGTCTGGTCAAAGGATATGAACAGGAAGTTTTCAAAAGAAGAACTATAAGCTATCGACAATTATATGAAAAAAATGCTCTCAATCACTAGTAATCAAGGAAATGCAAATCAAAGCAACCCTGATACCTCACACTATCAGACCAGGAAAAGATGACAAAAGAAAAAAATCACAAATGTTGGAGGGACTATTGGAAACAGGAATACAAGTGTAGGGTTGGTAAAGCTGTGAATCAGTCAGTCCAGTCACTATGGAAAGCATTTGGAACCATGCCCAGAAAGTTACTAAACTGTGTGTACCCTTGACCCTGTTGTCCCATGACTAGGCCTATACCTTACCTCAAAGAAATCAACAAAGGGGAAAAGGATCTGCATATAACAAAAATATTCATAGCAGCTCCATTCATGGTAGGAAAAAAAAGGGAAACTAAAGAGATGTTCTTTGGGGAAATGGCTAAACAAACATCAGTGTACCACAAGTAATGATGAGGCAACTTTATGAACTGCTGCAAAGTGAAGTAAACAGAACTAGGAGAACAATTTCTATAACAACAGTATTACAGAGAAAGACAGCTATGAAAGACTTTAGAACTCTGAACTATGCAATAATGAAGCTGGAGTCCAAAACAACGAAAAAATCACCCATCTCTTCATAAAGAAGTGATGAACTCAAAATTAAATGTAAAGAAACATACATTTCAGTCATGGCTCACGGAGAAATTTGTTTTGCCAAATTACGCAGATATGTAATCGAGGGATTTATTTTGAATTTGATTAATGAAACGGGGTAGCAAAAATGACAGATTAATGAAAAATGTCTGTTAATTCAAAAGGAAAAAAAATCAGTTAAAACATTTTAAAGTGTTATGTCAACTACTATTACATCAATTGCACATTCAAACGGCTTAAAAATTTTTTTTAAATTTACATTTCATTCCAACTTTCCAAATTTGATAAGCTGACTTTTACACAAAGGTTTGCAAAAACTGACACTAGGATTGGTTTTTTTTAAGTTCCATTTTACAGGGTACAGAATATAATTTTTTAATGTTTATGAGCCACCCAAACAACCATGAATAATACAGCAAAAGCACTTCAATATTTCTTACATATTTCATTTTCTGTATATCCTTAGAATTAGTAAAGGAACACATTTTAATGCTTTTTCCTCAGTTACATAACTGCTATATTAGGGTCCAATTAAGCTAATACAACAACTTTAAGCTTCACATTTTTCATTTCTAAGAGTCTTTCTTTATCAAACAAGTACTTATTGAGTGCCTAACGCTTAGCAGAATGGAACATATTTTCAAGTCAATGGTAGTTATTTGCACATAAAAGTAACATCTGGCCTTTTCCTGAACATTCAAATGACAAAGCACATTTATTTAAGTGCTCTGGACCAAGTGAACAAACTGTTCACTAAGTACGCTCTAGGGAATTAAAACTCAAAGAGATATACACCTTCAAAGAGCTTAATTTAAACTAAGGAAAACTAGCTTACCCACTGGCTCTGTGAGTTATATGTTAGGATAGGGACTTTAAAATGAGAATTCCTTTGTGAAGACATTAAAAGTTATTATTGTAAAATCAATCTCCACTAGAAAATTTTAAATTGTATTAGTTACATGGATACATTAAAAGTTACAGACCTTAGCTAAATGATGAAAGAAAACAAATTTTAAAAAATTAGCTACACTTAAAAACTAAGGTTGACTTACAAATCACTTCAATATATGTATAATAAAATTCAATATTATTTTAGCATTACTTTGGTCAGATGGGTAGAAAAAACACGCTCACTGTTTACTTTTTGTGTGAGAAACATTAACGCACTATGCTCTTTTTTTTTTTTTGGAGGAGGGAAGGTAGGGCAATTGGGGTTAAGTGACTTTCCCAAGGTCACACAGCTAGCAAGTACATCAAGTAGCTGAGGCTAGATTTGAACTCAGGTCCTCCTGACTCCAGAGCCAGTGCTCTACTCACTACACCACCTAGCTGCCCCCACATTATGCTTTTTATACAACAACGCACTCCATTTTCACATGACTATGCAGACTGTCTGACATCACCCCAGAATGGGTATTATTAGTCTTGCTTTGTCTGATGCCCTCCTCCTCTCCTACCCTGAGATGTTCATATATAAATAGTGCATCGTCAGGTGGTTGGACTGTTCTATCTTTTGCTATGGGATTGCCATAGCTGCAGTCATCTAGCCAATTACCATCCTCCTCCATAATTCATCTTTATACCACCACTTCTTTGACTAAAATAAGTTAAATTTTTTACTATTTTCTCCTTCACCGTAATGCCAAATACTTAGGTCACATTTTTAGGACATTCAAACTTTAGAAAAATCTCCTAGGGGCAGCCAGGTGAGTAAGAGCACTGGCTCCAGTGTCGGGATGACCTGGGATTGAATCCGGGCTCAGACACTTAGCACCACACCCAGAAATAACTGGCCGTGTAACCTTGAGCAAGTTACTTAACCCCAATTGCTTTAAGAAAAAAAAAAAGAAAGAAAAATATGCTAAAAGTTTATCATGCAGTGGTTAAAACCACCCAAATTCTTCAGTAATGTCAAAGGATAGGACTGTAGCATTTTGAGCTGGAAGGGACCTCACAAGGTTCATCCAGACCAACCTCCTAACTTTGCACAGAGATGAAAGCCTCATATGGGCCTCACAGGAGGTAGAGAAGTAGCAGGGCCAAGACACAAACAGGATATAAACTGGAGGTTCTCTGCCTCCAGTCTGGGCTTTTTCTGCTATACTGTGATACTTGGATGTACTTGTGCTTTGGTTAAGCCCATAGGAATTATGGAAAGCAATGCTACAATAAAGCAGCCTGTTTATAGAGAAATATGACAAACTCGATCAATAAAATTAACTCAATACGGTAAAAAAAATCCATTATTTTTATTATTATTTTCTACCCCTTTTTGGACTGTTGAAATGAAGCTCAGGACTACTGACTTCTGAATACAGAGAAGTAAATAGCTGCTTTCTTCTTTGAAATTTTAAGCCACACACACACACACACACACACACGTTTGTATGTATATACATGTATAAACACATATATTCATTCTTGAGCACTCACAATCATTTGTATTTTGGTACTTAAGTTAGAAAAGACAGTAACTTCATTTGGAGAATTCTCTGACTACTCTGAAATGAACTGCCTCACACCTCAAATTTCTCCAGGTTATCCATGAAGTTCCATTAAAATCTCCCCCAAATGTAAACAAATTTAGGTTAAGTTATGGGCAGTACTTAAATGCTAGCAAGCATTCACATAATATATTTCAAAAATTTTACTCTCAGTTAAAATAATGAACATATGCACAGTTTTCTAAAAGAAATATAAACATTCACAAAAGAAATTAGATTAATATTTATTATGTCATAGTTCAAATAATTAAACAATAGAATCCTTAATCTTTATCAAATAGTGTCATGTGACTATAATTTTTTCATTAAAGGTCTAAGAAGTGAATTAAACATCTTTTTCTTGTAGGTATTCAATATAAATCATCATTAAAGCAATATAACGTGGTAAAAATCAAAGTGTGATCTAGAAATACTTTTGTGCCCATAACTCAATAACTTTATAGAGCTTTATAGAGTTCTGGGTATAGATTTCAATAAAGCATAAAAAATACAGCCTTGTAAGATGACCAAGATTCAATTTCTCAGAAAGAGAGAAATATGATTTTTGGCTGCCCTGGTCACTAGTAGCTAGCCATAACATTTTCATCTTGTTTTTTAAAAGCTTAAAAAGGAAACCAAAATCCTAGCTAAATGACATGAATGTTGTATAAATTAGTTATTTTCAGGGAAAAAATTACTATTAGTACCAAACCATATCTTACATGTATTAGATTTGAATGCTCTTTTATTCATGTCAATAACTTTTAATGATAAACATGCAAAACTCTCTTGTCTGAATGGAACTTACTCTCCTGATTTCCTTTTTCTTAGACTTTAGATTACGAAAGTCATTCATATTTAAGTTATTTTCTCTAATGTGGCATTTCTAAGCAGTATCTACAATACACACTAAAGAAAGGGAAAAAAATGTCATCTATAACACACTATTCTCACTTGTAGAGAAGTTCTAAAAAGAAATGGGACCAAATGCCACACCCTAACTTCATCAAGTGTCCAACTCATTCCTTTTACCAAGGAAAGACAAATGAAGTGATGCCATCTTTGGAGGGCTTTACCCCTTATGTGACACACCCAGGGCCTCAGATCATGGCACTCGATGCCTTGGGCTTTCATTTGCCTATTCTCTGGACCACCCAGTCCTGCTGGCACAAAGGGCAGCGATTGTTCTGTTTCACCCACAGCGACATGCAGCAATTATGGAAGGAATGGTTACACTCTCCCCAGACCACTGAAAGAAAAACAAAAATATACTTAATACATTTTTCAACTTAAATTACTGAAGAACTCAAAGTTCAAGCCATATTATCTAGCCACTAATACTGCACATTATTTTAATTTACTATTATCTGAAAAGTAAATAAGCATTTCATAATTTCCCTCAAAATGTTATGAAAAATGTCAATAGTATAGATATATAATATCAGTTAAATGACTGTGTCAAAATATGCTAAATATACACACGCAGATGATACTTTAACAATAACATAGCCTACATTATGTGGGGAGCTCCTATCATTTTAGTAATACTATATTAACTAATGCCAAATTTTAATTATCTTGCTTTACAAAAAATTTTCAGCTTTTAGAAATCATAACTATAAAAACTTCTTATAAAATAGGTTTCTATACACATACTGAAAAACACTCTAAGAGCTGACCCTATTGCAACAGGATGATCATCAGTATATAATTGTCAAGACAATCTGATCTCTTAAAAAGGCAACCTTGCTTGTTTAAAGCACTATTCTTCCTGACTGTCCTAAAGTACTTCCAACCATGTCTTCTTGATTTTAGAAATGTTTTGGGATATATTTTTCTGGAAATTTCCACGACTCCTAATTAAAATGATGTATGTATGTATGTATGTATGTATATATATATAGAGAGAGAGAGATAGAGAGATCTTTAATCTTTTCCTTTCTTAGTGTTGTATCGAATACTGAGAGATGATCCTAGTGACCTGCCATCAGCAGAGCAAGCAGAGTTCTCTTTCCATTAGTGATGGGACTCTGCCAGCCACCCAAATTCTCAGCCTTTTTTTGTGTGTCAAAATGGCATTTATTAAGTCAATAAAAATGCAGAATACATTGCCAAGTCCCAGGCCTCCTGGGATGTTTTCAGTATCAGTTTATATTTATGTAATTTTTTATGGTTCCTCAGTTCACTATAGTAACATCAAAGATAAAAGAGAGAAGGCTGAAGGGGATGGATAATCAGAGGTGGCTTCCTGGAGGAGATGGCATTTGAGTTGAAATTTAAAGGACAATACAAATATAAAATAGAGGGGGCAAGAAGGGCATTCATTTAACAAAAAAACATAATGGGAATAAGGAACAGCAAGCTAAAGGCATTTTAAATATTAAACATAGTAGGGGAGCAGTTTTGGAAGCAGTGAGTAAACAGTTCAGTCTGGCTGGGGGCACAGAGTATATAAATAACAGGAATAAGCCTAGTAAGGTAAGGTGTTTCCAGAGTGTGTTAGCACGGAGTTAAGTAAAGCAAAGATAAAAGGGAAAGAATCTCAGGAATTAAATGTAGGGGATTGAGAGAATAGAAAAATGGTATCTTTTGGAGCCAAAATTAAAACTAGAGCTAGGGGAAATACCACCACTAAGAAGTGACTTATGAAAAAAATAAATCTTTTATTTCTTCAATATTTTAAAACATTTTGCACAATAAATGTGCTAAAAGAACATTTTTAAAGCTGAAGTATATAAAATGCTTAATAATACTTATTTAGGTTAAGATTCTTCTATTAACATGTCATTACTCATATTTAAGAGTTATTCCATAAAGAATTATCTAGTATTACCTTTTAGGCCTTTCCAAGCTAAGGTCAAATGTGTTACCTGTTATGCAACACTATGCACAAATTGCACTAAAATAAAACAATGTGAACAAAAAATAAACCCAGTAAAAGATTCCTGAAAAATCTAATCAAAACTTAAGTCAACACTCTACTATAAAGTTAAATATTTTAGCAATCCTCTCTTTTATAACTTTCTTGGTAGAAGATATAACTAGTTTCCATTTATATGGTCAACAATTGCCACTTTCAATATAGTAATTTTTTGTGACTATAACAAGCCATATGGCTAAAACAAGCTATATGAAAGCAGATCACAATAAGTATTTTTGAATACAGCTGCATTTTAACATAACAGATTACTACTTTACAGTATACTGATATATTGATAAATTTCATCTTAATAGCAAACTTCCCACTGAGAAAAAAACTTCAGTTGAAAAACTAAGAACAAAATTACAACATACCAACACAATCTTCTTGTTTGTTTTCAGCTTGACATCTAAGACAGGCATCTAAAAGCAAACAAACAACAATTCTCAATCTGATGCTCAAAATGCAATTTAAAAAACCCTTATACTTCAAAGACAAATAAAAGACCTACAGCTTAATAATGAAGATAAAACATTCAATACCCAATTTTTCATCTGGATTTAAATATTTTAAGATGAACATTTGCAGTACAAAGCACAATACTATCAGTCATGACCAGGAGCAGTTTCAGAAAGTGTACTAAATACCCCATCCCACCTTGCATTTTTACAAATTCAGATTAAAAGAGCCCTGACTGAGTATATCTATATAACACCCATGGGGAAAGTATGCCAAAAATATCTCATCAAGTTTAAATAACATCTATGTGAACAATGCACATCCGTAAACACTAACATAGGGAGTAATTTATTTTTGAAACATAATCCTTTTAAAGAAGTCATTCGCAATCTGTTCACTGTTTTCCAGATCCCTCTGCATTTTCCACAAGCACACTTGCTCGAGTTATTCATTCTTTGGTGTAGGAGTCCCTTATTCTTAGTCACTTCTTAGTTTTTCCCATATGGTGATTTAGAAAATATTTAAAATAAACTTATTTTAATGTTTCTAAATCTTCACTTACTATTTCATTCATGAGTATCAGGAAAGATTTTTCTTTCTTGTAACAAATTTTTCTCCTCACTAGATAGATATAGCAGCAGGGACATAGGACTGAAAGGGTTACTAGTGGTCTTTCTAGTCAAACTCCCTCATTTTGCTTAGGTCCACTGACATCCAAGGTCACACAGATAGTTATCCTCTGACTGCAAATCTAACACTTCCCAATGGACTATGCCATGTTGTTGTCCTTCCAAGGCTTATCTACTTGAAATGTAAGTAATCATCTAACTATGAATAACTTGTAAAAATTGCAGTTATACTTCAGAGTAGAAAACCTCAGAACAGGAAAGTAAAGAGAGGGAGGTATTGAGTATTCTGGGCACCATGGAAATGTACTAGCTCCCTCCCTGGGGAAGGATTCCTGGTATGCCTCATTGAAAGAGAGACTAATGTGTACAAAGATGTGAACTTAAGGGTGCCTACTCACTATCACAGATATATTAGGTCACCTCTGAGTAAACAACTGTTAATAATAATAGATAACAATAATTATCATCGCTAGCATTTATATAGTGCTTTAAGGACTGAGAAGCATTTTACAAATATTATCTCATTGTTTCCCCTCACAACAACCTTGGGAAGTAGGTGCTATCAACCTCATTTTACAGATGAGGAAACCAAGGCAGACAGGGGTTAAGTGACTTGCTCTGGGCCACACAGAAAGGCTCTGAGTCTGCATATGAACTCAGGTCTTCCTGACCTCAGGTCCAGCACTCTATCCACTGAGCTATCTAGCTGGCTCTGTTAAAAAGATTAATGACAAGAGTGTCACCATAAGGAAAATGAGGACTAGGTTTTAGTAGAACCAGGTTCTGTCCTTGAACTATAGCAGTGTGACCTTAACCCTTAACCTTTCTAGGCTTCAGTGCCCTGAGCTGTAAAAGGGGGTGGATTAGTTCTCTAAGGTTTCTCCAGCACTAAAATTAGATGGGCATTTCAGGTCACGTCTTCCTGACCAATCCTATCTCTCTATGTTCCCAACAACAAGCCTGTGTCTTCTCCACTCCATTACACTGGGCTCAATGTGACAGGTGGTCACCCTCCTCTGCTAGACTGAGCCAACCCTACAGTTCCCTGTAGGTTAAGCTCAAAGCTCAGAGCCTCCACTAATTTTCCCTGACTAGAATGAACTCCTATGATCTTCACTCCAGAAACCATTCACATTTTATTTCTGCACTAGGAATGTAAGATCTTCAAGGGCCAGGATCCTTTGTGTTCTGGATCTAGAGTAAGAAAACATGGGCTCAAATACTCTCTGTCACTTGCTACCTGTGTGACCTGGAGTCCCTTTGCTTCTCTGTTCTCAGTATCTGCACCTATAAAAGAAAGGGGTTGGAGAGATAGGGACTCCAAGGTCCTTTCCACTTTCTAAATCTACAATCCTTTCTACATTGTTAAGCACATAGACAAGAAAATAGCATTTGCTTAATAATATTTGACTTGAATACAGATGAAGGAAAAGTCCATGTTTCTGTAGATTTAGATATCAAAAAAATAATTTTTGGAATCTATTTCTGAACCAGATTTTTTTGTATGATCAGAGAAAATTTGCTCACCCAAGTACTACATAAAAACAACAGTTACAACTCGCATTTACAGAGAGCTTAAGGTTTGCAAAGCACTTTATATCTCATTTGATTCTTATTACTCTATCCCCATTTTACAGATGAGGCAGGTCATGTAACTTGCCCAGGGTTTCTCGGTCATCTGAGGCAGGATTTGAACTAAGGCCCGGGGCTCTCTGTTCACTATGCCACCTAGCTGACTCTCGTTTTAATTTTTCCTGTGCCCAATGTTTTTGGCTTTTAAAAAGCCACTGTGAAAGGAGTCTAGGAAGGTCCATTAAATATAAGAGACTTACACACCACCTAAATTCCAAGTAAAGTGGGAGGTTACAATTATTGTAATACCAAAATTTCTCATTGTACTTTATTTAAAATTTTGAATATAGCTATCATAAAATTAGATGTGACTTTTACTAAGCTAAAAGGAAGACAAAAATAGGAGGGAGCAGCTTTTAATGGTGAAGGTAGAGAATGTTTTTTCTGTAAAAACAAATATATTAGAATTCACATTTATTTTCCTACCCAATGCTTTTAAGAATTGTTCTATAAAGAGATTTTTTTTCTCAAGATATACTTTGCTGAATAAGACCACTCACTACGCTTCTGCTCCTTTTGCAGGAAAAAGTAACTTTCAAATGTCCGACCTATTTCAGGGAGACGAGGAATCACGGCCTCATCAAACTGAGGAGATGAAACAAATTAGCTCCCCCCCCCCCCCCCCGGCTCACCTCCCACCCTGCACCGTGAAGCGCCGGCTCGCCCGGGCTCCTGGCACCCCCCGGGCGCCCCTCCTCAGCCCGGCCCCCGCCATCGCCGCTCCGGGCAGCGCTCCCCCGCCCCCCGCGCGCGCTCATCCTCTTCCCCCCTCCCCGCTAACGGGCCGGGGAGAGGCGGCCGGCCTCGGAGCAAGGCCGCCACGAGGCACTGACAGCTGAGCAGCCCCCCGGGGTGAGAGCGGGGCATCTGACACGGACGCACGCGCACGCACACACACACACACACACACACACACACACACACACACACACACGCCGCTCGTGGACTCCGCCGCCGCTCCGCATTATTCCCCCACGGGGGCGGGATGCGAGGCGGGTGCAGCTCGGCCAGGAAGCCCCCGGGGCAGGGCTGTGAGCGGCCTGGGAGTCCCTCCAGGGGCCCGGGCTGGGGAGGGGGCATCCCGAGCCGCCCCCGGGTGGGCGGGTTTGCTGACACGCGTGGGTGTGTTTGCGCTCGTGCGTGCCTGCCGCACTCAGAAAGCAGGGCCCCGCGAAGGCCGGCTCTCGCGGGGGGAGGGGAAGGAGCGCGTGTGCGGGACGGGGCCGGCCACGCGCGGGGGGGGGGGGGAGCACATGGCGCGCGGGCCGGGTCGCGGAGGCCGCGCGGCAGCCCCGGGATCGCGTGGCAGCGCTTACCCATCACCTGGACCCGGCAGATGGCGCACGTGTCGCACTCCACGTCCCAGCTCCACATGGCCACCGCGTTCCACTTCTTGAGGGAGAACATCTTGTCGCCGGCGGCCTTGGAGCCCGAGCTGCCCGAGTGCGAGGCCGGCGCGCCGGGCTCCTCTCCGTCCTCCACGTCGGCCATGGTGGCGCGGGCGGGCCCGGCCGGCCGGCGGGGGAGAGGCTTGGGGCGAGCGCGGCGGGGAGCTATGGCGGCGGGGCCGAGCCTCCTCGGGAGAAGCTGCAGCTCCCTCCAGAGGCGGCCGCGGGGAAGAGCCGGCCGACTCCTAGCTACCGAGCCCGCCGCCCACGGCGCCGCGGACGCCGACGTCGCCCACGCCGCCGAGCACGCCGACGTCGTCCGCACCGCGGCCCGGGATTGGAGGGCTCCTCCTCGGGCTCTGCATGACGTCACCATGGACGGGGCGGGGCCCAGCGCGCGCGTGTGCGCTTGCGCTCATCGAGCCGCGTGTGGTCCTGGCTTTCTGTCAGCCCCAAAAGCGATCCCCTCGACCGCGCACCCGCAGTCCACAGCCCTGAGACTCAGTCTGGGGAGGGCCTGGGGCGCTTGCCAAATTTAGTTAATCCCAGTTCCTCTGACCCCCTAGTGCCTCGTCACCTCCTAAAAGATGCACCGTGGTAGGGCTGGGGCTCAGAACACATCCCATGGTACTGTGGGGTAAAATAGGACGTGTAAGAATCCTAGAGCTGTGCAAGACCCGAGTTCAAATCCTGCCTGCAGCACTTACTAGCCCTGTGACCCCGGGCGAGGCAATCTACCACCAGATGCCTCAGTTTCTTCATCTGAACCGGGAGAACGAAAGCATCCACCTCCCAGAGCCAGATTAGAGAATATCTGTAAATGGATAAGCGGGTGCTTAAAAAATGCAACTTCAATTAATTTTTGTGAATGGATCAGCAGGTGCTTAATAAATGCAGCCTCAGTTAATTTTTGTAAATAGATCAGATGGATCAGCAGGTGTTTGATAAATGCTGCCTCGGTTTCCTCATCTGTAAAATGGGGAGATGGGATCCACCATACAGGGCTGTTGTAAGAGTTCAGCGAGATAAAATGCACAAGGCACTTTTTAAACCTCAAAGTGCTGTATAAATACCAGCTATTATTCTTTACCCCTCCCTGCACTGTCACTGCGACCTCTGGCCAGCTCTCTCTGGCAGGCTTGTTTTCCTACCCCATGGCAGCCCTCAGCCTGCTGGTGTTTTCCTAAATCAGCAGTGGGCACAGGAGGGAAGGAGGGAGAGGAACATTACTCACAAGGCTGTGTATGAGTATAAATATCATCTATACCTAATTACCGGGTACCCATAAGTGCTAGAGAGCTGAGGTGGTAGGAAAGATGGCAGTGGGATTACTTGGAGAATCTGGAGTCAAACCAGACTAAGTCTAGAAAGGTGGTTCGTTATAAATGAGCAAGCAGACTAAAAAAGAAGAAGGTAATAGATTAGTTGAAAGAAGGAAGAAAAGCTCCTCTGGGCAGAAGGGGTGGCAGGTAGTGCCACAGGTTCCCACCTGGTGGGAGAAATATTTCTGGAAACATTAAATTTGTCTGACTGAAGTGGAAACAGAGGAGTCTAGGAGGGCGTTGTTATACGTTAAAAGTTAAGGGAAAGGAAGAATTTGAGGTATGGTAATGCTGGTTGGCTACCATGGCTGTAATAGGGTAAATTGAGTGTAAAGAGGGATTGTGGAAAAAAATGAATTAGACGCATTCTGTGTCAGGGTTTTTGGGGAGGTGGACAGAAAGTACAGAATTGGAGAACTTTGGAGAGGTCGGTGCTAAAAATATAGATTGGGAAATCAACATATTTGAACACGACAGTTATTTGTGGTTATATATAAAGAAGGGAGTCAATAAATATTTACCAAGTACTCAAAGATGGGCACAGCCCTCTTGGAATTCATTCATGCAACCAATATCTGTGGGCAGTAAGTATATTCATAGCACAGTGGGAGGCACTAAGGGAAAGTAAAAAAAAAATGTGTCAGAGGGACCTCATGGATAAAAGGGGCATTGTGCACAATGGCCACCTCCCTGTTTTTGCTTCCACGTCTGAGGCTAAGTAGACGCTGAGTAGCTTGTTTATACAGTGTCTTGATCAGGTGGTGGGGGGAAGATCCCGACCATCTACTTTCTGTCCTACCGACTGACAGTGAACTTGTGACACCTTGCAAACCACGTGACCCTTCCTAGAAGGAAGCAATTGATCTATGACAGAGTGCAGAACCAGCCATGGACCAAAGGCATGTCAAAGCAGGGGGCTAGATTAGGGTAACAGAGGATGGAGGATCAATGAGGCACAGAGCTTTGATGGGAACCAGCAAACTAAGACCTGCCCTTCACTGGTACTGCAAGTCATATGGACTGTGCAGGTCTGGGAAGTTGACTTCTTAGAAATCACAAGCCACATGGGCAGTACTTTTAAATCAAAATGGCTGTGGACTTGGGGATATAGTCTACCTTTTATGTAATTTTCTATATCTAATGGTCTCTTTAGACAGAGTGCTCTCAGCAAAGCTGAAGGCCCTTTTGGGGAAGCCAAATAGATGCTGAGGTTTCCCTTGGGTTAGAGATATTCCCAAAGTGGTTCCTGAGTATTTGTATCAAAACACTTTGGTTCTACCCTCTAACCCAGTCATACCACTACTAAGTCTGTATCCCAAAGAGATCACAAAAAAAAAAAGGGAAAAAGGACCTATATGTACAAAAAATATTCATGGTAGCTCTTTTTCTGATGGTAAAGAATTAGAATTTGAGGGGATGCTCATCAGTGGGGGAAATGGATGAACAAATTGTGGCATATGGTAGTGATGGATTACTATTGTGCTATAAGAAATGATGAGGGGGGTGTTTCATAAAAACATGGCAAGACCTATACGAACTAATGCAAAGTAAACCTAGAAGAACCAAGATCATTGTGCACAGTGACAGCAACTTTGTAATAATGATCAACTGAAAGCTTTGGCTACTCTGATCAATACAGTGATCCAAGACAATTCCAAAGGACTTGTGATGAAAAAATGCTATCCAGCCCAGAGATAGAACTGATGAACTCTTGGGTACAAATTGAAGTATAATTTTCTCACTTTCTTTATATTTTTTGCTTTTTTTTAATTTAATTTTTTTTTATTAATTTGTTTCCTTTTAGTTTACAGGATTCAATTCCACAATTTCTTGAGTTTCACATTTTGTCCTCCTCCCTCCCCTCCCCCCCATGGCGGCTTATAGTCAAGTATAGGATCTGTAAATACTTTCACATTATACATTAGTCAGGTTATAAGGATAGATTGTACCAACTGGAATTAAAAATGGTAAAGAGGACATAAAACCAAATAAGAGAAGGAAAAAGATCAGGTATTTTGCTTCCACCTGGATATAAACTTAGTTCTTTCTAGTTCTTTCTCTGGATGCACACATTTGTCTCCATCATGAGTCTTTTGGGATTGACTTATATCACTGCATTGCTGTGAAGAGTCCAGTCTATCAAAGTTGGTCATCACACATACGTTGTGTCTGTAATTGTGTACAAATTTCTCCTGGTTCTACTCTTCTCACTCAGCATCAGTTCTTTTAAGCCTTTCCAGGCTTATGAAGACCGTCTGCTCTTCGTTTCTTATAGCACAATAGTATTCCATAACATGCATATACCACAACTTGTTCAGCCATTCCCCAATTGATGGGTACCCCCTTAATTTCCAATTCTTTCCTACCACAAAAAGAGCTGCTATAAACATTTTTGTATATATGGGTCTTTATCTCATTTCTGTCATCTCTTTGGGATATAACCTTAGGAGTGGTATTGCTGGATCAAAGGGTATGAAAGTATTTATAGCCCTTTGGGCATAATTCCAGATTGCTCTCCAGAAAGGCTGGATCTGTTCACAACTCCACCAGCAATGCATTAGTGTTCCAATTTGCTCACATCCTCTCCAGCATTTGTCCTTTTCCTGTTTTGTCATCTTAGCCAATCTGACTGGTGAGATGTGGTACCTCAGAGTTGTTTTGATTTGCATTTCTCTAATCAATAGTGAATTCGAGCATTTCTTTGTGTGCTTATGGATAGCTTTAATTTCTTTTTCTGAAAACTGCGTGTTCATATCCTTTGACCATTTATCAATTGAGGAATATTTTTTGCTTTTTTAAAAAAGATTTTTTAATTTTAATTTTTTGGGGGGTGGGTGAGGCAATTGGGATAAATGACTTGCCCAGGGTCACACAGCTAGTAAGTGTCAAGTGGCTGGTCAGAGGCTGGATTTGAACTCAGGTCCTCCTGACTTCAGGGCCAGTTCTCTATCCACTTCATCACCTAGCTGTCCCTTGCTTTTTTTTTTTTTGCAACATGGCTAATAAGAAAATGTTTTATTTTGGGGCAGTGGGTAGGGGAAAAATGGGGAGAAAATTTGTAACTCAAAATCTGGTGGAAATGAATGATGTAAATCAGAAGTTAATAAAGCATTTGAAAAATGAAAAAAAAAAGAAAATATGTTTTGTGTGATTTCACATATATAATTGACATTATTGTTTGCCTTCTTAGTGAGTGGGGAAGGATGACAGGGAGGGAAAGAATATAAAACTCAAAATATGAAAATAAAAGAATGTTAAAATAAATTCAATTTTAAAAAAGAAAAAAAAAACCACCGTGGCTCATGACATCCCCAGAGGAACCCCTGGGAACATCAGACTATACCTTGTTTTGTTCTCCCTCAGCCTATCTGCAAGCACGCATGGGCTTAGAAGACATTGAATATAGAACAGGCTTTATTGAACCTGGTCAAAAAATAAAGAAACCCCTCCACTGTCAGGAAGTCTCCTCCTCTTTCTGGAGGGTAACAAGCATCCCTTCTCCCTAGTGGAGAATTGCACCCTTCCTTGTGTAATGGGAATGCAGATTTGGAAGATCTTCCCTGCCCCTAGGCTAAAGTGCACCTGAAGCCTGGGGTGGGAGGCTTGTTTTTCAGTAGATACTTCTTGATTGGCCAGTGAGTCAATAAGGTTGTTACATTCTCTGCGCCAGGAGAAGGCTATATAAGCCCTGATGTGTAGCTTTGTTTTGGGGGCTCACTTTGAGAAGTGTTCTGTGATTTGATCTGTATTCTGGGAAGCCGTTGTCCAGCCCCCCCCCCCTTTGAAAAACCCAGATGTTGATTTGGTATGGATGTAATGGTTGCACAGTTTGGAAAGCTGTGTACTTGATCTGTTTCTGTCTTGATAATACTGTCTGTATATTCTGAAGTTCGGGGTGCTGACCTTTTTCCCCTGAACGAGGTAAACGATACATATCTGACTGATTAAAGTAAACTTGTTAACCCATTTTGAGTTGCTTTCCTTTATCAAAGCAGATCCAAGAACCTGTATGGGCAGCCACCCTAAGGACGCTTGGGGTGCTTGCTGCTACACCTTGATACCCATATAGTCCAGTTGACTCACATTATCAGCAAAAGGGGTAAGTGTGGTGCTTTGTGAATGTAGCTTCACTATGCAATTATCTATGTCATTAGGCAGGGCAAAGACTGAGGGTCTGTTCCTTCCCATTATGGCACTGTTGCCATTTCAGTGTCTCTGGAGTTCGATTTTCAGAGGATGTGGTTCCCTTTAGGGGCTAAGTGAACAAGGTTCATATACAACTTGACTCAATTTCTTTTTCCACAGTCCATATGTTCCTTTATATCTCTTTTTTGCATATTTCCCCCCTCCATCCCCACCCCTAGGAAGTCCCCTGCCAAAGCATCTATTTGGCAGAAAAGGAGCTTACCCAAATAAGAGCAGAAGAGTTTATTGAATACATACTACATTATCCTCCCAGTTAAAGATTTTCCGGCTCTGAAACTTACCCCAGTGTGCCATCTATCCCCAAATTCAACAACAAGCTCTGGAAGGTTCAGGACATCTTATGTCTACCTAGGCACTGATAGAATAATGATACTAGAAATTATTCTTTAACCTCAATGCTTTTAAACTTATTTTTAGTTTTCAACATTGACTTTTATAAAATTTTGAGTTCTAAACCCCTCCCCCAAGACAGCATGCAATCTGATATAGGCTATACATATGCAATCATATTAAACACATTTCCACATCAGTCATGTTGTGATAGAAGAATCAGAACAAAAGGGAAAAACTATGTGAAATATAAAAAAGAGAGAAAATACTATGCTTCCATCTGAATTCATACTCCATAGTTCTTTCTCTGGATGTGGATAGTATTTTCCTTTATGAACCTCAATACTTTAATTCATCTCTAATAAACACCTTATCACACTTTCCACAGGGGATTTTTTGGACCTCCTTTCACACCAGGACCCCAAATTTACCCCACCCTTCTCAGCAAATGGCCTTACTTTCTATTTTATTGAGAAGAATGCAATCATCTATTAAGAATTCTATTTATTCTCATCTTCCATATTTTAATACCTCACTATGTCCACCCCTCTTTTCTTCTTTCAGGAGAAAAAGAGGATGAAATATCCTTTGAGGCACTGCCCGCTTGCTTTTTCTCTTTTTATTTTCTCCCTTGGTCAGAGGATCCATTGTCATGACTTCAGGGATCACCCCTTATGCGGATGATTCCTGAATCTCTATAACCATTCCTAATTTTTTTTTTTTCTGAATGACGGTCCAGTATTTCCTACCTGCTACTGTTTCCACCTAAATGTCCTGATATTACCTCAAACTCAGTATGTCCAACCTGAACTTAGCATCATCTGTCTAAAACTGGCTCCACTCTCTCTGTACTGTACTAAGATCCCACCGGACCTTAGGCAAAGCAGTTCATTTCCCTGGGTCTGTTTCCTCATCTGTAAACCAAGGGAGTTGGATTAGATAACCCCTGAAAGCTAATCCATCTGGAAATCCTAGCATAGTGCAGCTTTCCTACTTCTGTTAGTGGCACCTATCCTTCCAGTCTCAACCAAGCACAAAACCTCAGGCAGTTTTGACTATGCCCTATGCTTCAACCACTTTCCTTGTATCCCATCACTTTATAAAACCTGTGCAGAAGGGAGCCCAAGAGCTATTTCTTAACTAAGGGTTTACTAGTTGGCAATTATTGTTGCGAGTCTTCCTGTTGAGGAGGTAGGTAGTTGTATTACTGTATACCATGGTGATTTTCCTGTTGTATTTCTATTAAGAAAAGTACTTTCATCCCTTCAAAAACTCCTTTCACAAGGCTTTCCAGGGAAATAAATGTAACCATTTTTGTTCTTTTTCTTTACTCAAGTCTGTCCTCATTCTTATACTTTCTTTTCCATCATCTCTATAAAATTTTTTTCTTTTATGGATAAAAAAAAAGTCTTCTGAAATTTCTTTAGAAAACTGGTGGGATTCTTTTTTAAAAAAATAAAGAAATATCTAGACAATTTTGTTAAACGAATCTCAACAAAATTGTAACTTTAGGGAGGACAGGGACAGTTGATAATAGGCTGTGAGACCCTGGGTGTGCTTCTCTGCTGCCCCCATAAGAACTAGCAGTAAGGTCTGCCCTTTGATCCTGGACTCTTATCTTCAGATTATTGACCTGCTGGCACCTGGACCCTAATTTAGCCTAAATCCTTCTTCCTGGTAGTTTGCTATTTGGTAAACAGACTCTACTGTGCATACAAATTAGCCTCTCTCCCATCTTCAGAACAGTTGATCCCAGGTTGTTTTGATCTGTGGCTCTGTACTGACCAGCCTTTTTGTCTCTGTTTCTTTGCATCTGTTGATAAGTTCCCCCTCTCCCCTTCCTCTCACCCCACCCTCCCTTTCCAGGCTCACCTCCCCCCAGCTCCACCCCCAGCCAACTGATTCCTTCCTCTTGTACCTGGTCCAGCTTGGTGGGGTATGATGGGTATCCCCCAAAACTTAGTTCTTAGCCTTGACTTTTTTTTTTTGCTTTTTTTGGAGGGCATTTGGGGTTAAGTAACTTGCCCAAGGTCACATGGCTAGTTTTTTTTTTGTGTTAAGTGTCTGAGGTCATATCCAAACTCAGGTCCTCCTGACTCCAGGGCCAGTGCTCTACTCACTGTGCCACCTAGCCACCCCACAGCCTTGACTTTTTTATCCTTGTAATCAGAGAATCTTAGATTTAGACCTAGGAAGGCATATTGGAGCCAATCTAGTTCAACCCCCTCATTTTATTAATGAGGAAACTGAGGGATAGTGAAGTTAAATGACTTGCCTGAGATCACACTGGGACTAAATCACTTAATCTTTCTGGATCTCAGTTTCCTTCTCTGTGAAACAAGCAACAAATCAGCAGGCTTCATCAAGAACAAATCATACCAGACCGACCCCATTTCCCTTTTTGATCAGATTACTATGCCAGTGAATGAGGGGATGCTGTGGATATAGTTTGCCTAGCAAAGCTTTGAATAAAGAATCTCGTTGTAAATACTTTTGTTTGCATTTTAATAACCCTTCACAATCTGATTCAAGCCTACCTTTTCCTTGATGCTACCACATTATTGTTGTCCATGCACTCTTCAATACAGCCTGTAAACTGGTATCCTTACTGTTCTTCATATATAACGTTCCATCTCCTGTATCCCTGCCGTATGCCTGGAATACACTTACTCTTGCCTTAGAGAATCCTACATTTTCTTCATGGCTCAGCTCAATGTTCATCTCCTACACAAGCCTGCAGCCAATCCCCCAAATCACTAGTGCCTTCTCTCCAGAAATTACCTTAGTTTTACTTTGTACATATTATGTATTTTCTTTTCTCTGTGCATGTTTTTTTCTAACAAGCTCATTAAGCACAGGGACTCTTTCTTTTTGCATTTCCAGCACTTAGCACAGCACCTGGCATGTAGAAGATGCTCAATAAATGTTTATTAAATAAGTTGAAGGATCATAAGTTACCATCCAAACCCCTAGCCTTCTACCACCTCCAAGCACAATGCTATACATATAGCAGGCATTAAACAGGTACTTGTTGAATCAATAGCTCTTATATTTTTTTCATATTCCCTATAGTACCAAGCATTGTGCTATGCATATAGTGTTCAATAAGTACTTCAAAACAGATTTTTATCTTTTTAGGACTGGAATAATTTTGTTCTTCAATTTACTAAAGCCTAGAGATTTCCCAGATTTTCTTTTCCCATAGTAGTTATACTCTACCCAGCACAAGAGCCCCTCAGATTCAAAGTAGCATACTAAAAGAACAGAGAGATCTCAGCTTATTCAATTTATTCACCATTTTTAGAAACCCTTGACCTTGGAAAGAAGATTCATTTTTAGTTTAGCTAGGTTAATGGCATGCTTGCTTCTAACCTAGTAGGAACTGCATTTGCTCAAAAGAAGGAGAAATCATAGAATAAGAATTTAATCTGTTTTACTAAGTTTCCCTTGGAAAAGTAACTTTTTATAAAAGTGACAAACGTAATGTAATTTAAGAATAAAGTATTCTTGCACATCTTAAAATGACTCTTACTTGGGAATATTATTTCTCATGGACATTGTCTTGATATTCATAACAGTTTGCCCACAGGAATAAATGGAGTTTATTTTTTGGCCTGTGAAATAATGAAAAAGAAACATAAGCTTAATATAAAGAGGATACCTTCCCACCTAATTAATTAATTAAATTCCCACCTAATTAATAGGTAATTAACTTATGGAACAAATTACCATGATAATTCAATCCAGAAATATAAATTCAAACAAGTTTAGATAAGTTCATTGATATAGATTCATAGTTGATGATTGTGAAACTGGGATGTCCTGGAGGTGTGATCCTAACCTTTGGGAGCAACTATGCCTTTCCAATACAAGTTGTAAGGATGCCAGCTCCAGAGATGGAATACAGGACTGGACGGGTCTGACCAAGTGCTGTGATTCTTATAACCTCATATTAACATCTCACCCATGTTGTCTTTACCAGCCGCACTCCCTAACTTTCATGTGGCCTTCCTGATGATGATCCAGTTATCCAAACAGGTAGAATATTCTTTGCTTACCTTCTTCTTTTTCTTATGGGCAGATCCAGACTTTTTGCTGTTTTCCCAGATGGATCTGAAGGTATCTGAAGAAATCTGTGGGGTGACTAGAATTTGTAAATTTGGTAGTTTACCTGCAGAAAGAAGAAAGGAAGAAAGGATGTTCATTTTCCACCTGGCACAACATCTAATTTTTTCTCTCTGATAGGAAAGTGAGGCAAACACATTTTCCTTCTGTATTATTGCTAGCTATGTGTTCTTCCTCCCTTTTTTAAGTTACAGGATCATAGAATTTCAGTGATGGAAATTCAACCTGTAGGTCATCTAGTTTAACCTATGACTCATAGATTCCCCTCTATAACATAGTTGACAAGTGGTCATCTGGCCTTTGCTTAAAGACCTCCAGGAGGTAGGACCCATTACCACTTATAAGTGGTTCTATTGTAATCAGATTTTTCTGGACATCTAGCCTAAATTTGGTTCCATGAGACTTCTATCTATTGCTATTTGCTTCATCGCCTGGAGTTAAGCATAACAAAAGTAATTCTTATTTCACATGTAGCCCTTCAAATCCTTGAAGACAGAGGTATCCTGACCCTCTTTTTTTTTTTTTTTGCTTTCCAGAGGGGGAAAGGTAGGGCAATTAAGGTTAAGTGACTTACCCAAGGTCACATGGCTAGTAAGTGTTAAGTGTCTGTGGTCAGATTTGAACTCAGGTCCTCCTTACTCCAGAGCCAGTGCTCTATTCACTGTGCCACCTAGCTGCCCCCTGCTGATCCTCTTGAATGAGGGATTCTCACAGACCATCTGGTCCAATTTGAATCTGAATAGAAATCATCTCTCAGATATCCCCGAAGTGTAGTCATCCATCCTCATTCAAAGACCTACAATGAGGAGAATCCACACTAAATGGCTAGGTGATAAAGTGGATAAAGTCTTAGACTTGGAGTCAGGAACACCTGCGTTCAAATCCTGCCTCAAGCATTATTTGTATGACCCTGGTCAAGTCACTTAACCTCCCTCAACCTCAATTTGTTTGTTGTGTGGATCTAATGAGATTACATCTGTAAGGAATTCACTTTGCAAATCTCAAAGTGCTATATAAATTCTAGCTCATAATTATTCATTTGTAAGGTGCCCAACCCATCCTACCTTGGACAGCTCCAATTGTAACAAAGTTTTCCCTTACTTTGGAAACCTGGTTCTCTGCTACCTTCATCCATTGTTCCCAGTTCTGCCCTCAGAAGATTTCCATATAATTTCCTCTTCCATATAATAGCCCTTCTATAATCCTCTGGTTTTAGGGAACATAGCAAGTTTCATCAAGAAGAATGATAACACATTTTAAGCTAAAAGATAAAACTTAATTGTTGTTCAGTGTGTCCAATTCTTTCATGATTCCACTTGGGGTTTTCTTGGTAAAGCCATTACAATGGTTTGCCACGTCCTTCTCCAGCTCATTTTACAGGTGAGGAAACAGGCAAACAGGGTTAAGTGACTTGCCAGGGTCAGGCAGCTAGTAAGTGTCTGAGGCCAGATTTGAACTCAAGAAGATGAGTCTTCCTGACTCCAGGCCTAGCACTTTATCTGCTGTGACACCTAGCTGCCCTAAACTTAATACTGTCCCTTTATCCATTCAAATAATCAACCAGCAAACATGTATGGAGCAGAATTTCAAGCTAGATGTTCTGGAGACTTCTTGAACTTAACAAGTCCAGAATAAACCCATCATCTTCGCTCTGACTTATCCAAACTTCCCTTTTTCTGCTGAAGTCATCACTAATCTTCTACTCTGCCAGGTTTGTGACATTGACTTCTCTTTTTCACTCTCCAATATGGTCAGTTGCTAAATCTTTCCATTTCTACTTCTACATCTCTCAAATCTTACATAGCTATTACCTTAGTTCAAGCCCTCATCACCAGTTGCCTGGATCATTGCAAAAACTTTCTAATTAGACTTCCTGTCTCAAGTCTCCCATCACCCCAAACCATCCTCCGCACTGGTATCAGAATGATTTTCCTTACACTAAGATTTAGTTTAAGATTTCCTTAAGCTAAGGGGAATGAGCATCATACTCAAAAACTCAATACTCAATAAGCTCTGATGTCTTCTTATTGCCTCCAGGACAAGAAAGAAACTTCTCTGTTTAGTTTTTAAAGTCCTTCATAACCTTGCCCCGACCTATCTTTCCAGACTAGCCAGACTTTGTTTCCCTACTCACACTATGCAATCTGATTGAACAGACCATCTCCCCGTTCCTTTCACATGACACTATTGCCCATCTCTGTCTATCCCTCTTACCCAGAAAGCACCTCCTCCTCACCTCCATCTTGAAGAATCACTCCCTTCCTTCAAGACTCAGTTCAAGAATTACCTTCTATACGAAGTATCTCTTGGTCCCCTCACCTGATAGTGCCCTGCATCTCGAACTACCTTGTAATTGTTGTCCTAACTTATATTTCACTACTTGGTATTTATTCTGAAAACACATACATGTGTATATAATGTGTATAATATGGGTACATAACCCTTCAAGTTAAGTACTTTCCCCTGAATGAGATCAAAGGCACTTAAATAAAAAGTCTTATTGTATTTAGCATTATTATTGGTTTGCTTTTCTGTGTAAATCTTGGAATACCTTTAAAAGATACAATAGGACTGGGGGCCAAGATGATCTAATTAAATCCCTTTAATTTTACTGGTGTATAAACCATAAGCCCTGGAGAAGGGATGCTTTTCTTGCTCAAGGTGATACAAGTCTGGGATCCTAATTCTTGTCTTCTGACTCCCAATTCTGTGTTCTTTTCGCTACACCACACTGCCTGTTATTAACCCCAAAAAGGATGCTATAAAAACTTAGTTTCCCTAAGTGCTCTGTATAATTTAAGACACTACATAAATGTGTGAGCTATTACAACTCTCCTTAATGGCCTTCAATAAAGCAAAACTACTCATGATTCTAAAGAAACAGCTTTCTGGTATATTCTTTCATTAAAGGCAGGCTATAAAAGAGTACTTAGTAGGCAATTAAGTCATTTCATTCTATTAATTTAGACTTCATAATACATTTTATAATTAGCTTGTTAATTGGTAAATGAAACTGTTTATTTTCCAATGGAAAAACAGCAATACGGGCCCTCTTCTCTGAGCAAAACTACTGTTTTCAAAGATTTCTTTAATTATTTTGCATTAAAAATGGTGCCATTATAAGGAAGATGCAATGTATTTTACCCATAAAAATCCACTTAATTAACATCATTTTGAAAAGCCAATTCTTCATATTTATGTCTACAGCTATATTTGACTCCTCAGTGTGTCTGAAATCATCTCGGGGTAAGGTATGGTATAGATGGAAGATAGAAGCTCATTCAACATGATTCCGTATTTTATCACTTTAGTGATAAACAAAACATTTCCCATTGCTTCTTAAAACGGGCTTTACTCTTTGTGGCAGAAAAACAACAACAAAAATAAAAGGTACCTGTCATCTGGGGAATATCTGGAATTTTACAAATTCTGCATCACTGAGCAAATGTTAAGTGAATGGAATGGTATATTATTTCACTATATTAAACAATGACCCTAAGAAATCCAGAGAAACATGGAAGGACTAATAATAATATTATTATTAATGATGAGAATATCTTATCCTCACAACAGCTGTGGTAGATTGGTTTTATTGTTATCCTCATTTTACATAGGAGGAAATTGAGGCAGATGGAGGTTAAGTGGCTGACTCAGGTTCATACAGCTAGTAAAGTGCCTGAGGTCAAATTTGAACTCAGATCTTCCTGCTCTCTATTCATTGTGCCACTGATACAGAACAAATTAAAAGAGCAGTGATATAGTGAGGTAATGGGGCAGCTCATGAGGTAGTAGATTGAGTGCTGAGCCTGGAGTCAGGAAGACCGGAGTTCAGATTTTACCTCAGGCACTTTACTAGCTGTATGACCCTGGGTAGGTCACTTAACCCTGTTTGCCCCAGTTTCCTCATCCATAACATGATCTGGAGAAGGACATGGCAAACCATTCCAGTATCTTTGCCAGGAAAACCCCAAACAGGGTCATGAAAAGTCCAGTATGATTGAAATGACTAAACAACAACATAATAATGTAAAGAAAAACAACCCTGAAAGTCAGTTAAACTCAGATTAATCGCTAAAACTAACCTTGGCTGTGGAAAACAGATAATGAAATGCATTTTTTTTTTCAACAAAGAAGGGAACTATGAATGAGGAATGTTGACTATATTAAAGCTTTTTTTTCCAGTCTGCTTTGTTTAACTGTTTTTTCTTTGTTACAAGGGAAAATTTTAAGCACCCTGGATTTGTAACATAAAAAAGAACATCTATACAAAATTAAAAAAAAAAGTTTGAAATATTTTAAATGTGCGTTTCCAGTTTTTAGGCGAATAGTTGGTAATTATCTTCTCGTTGTGTAGATTAAAACACTGAGACATTAGCACAATACTTGGCAGCTCCTAAGGCTCACATTATGGTTATTTTCTGTCAACACATGTGAAACTCTACACAATTAGTTGACATTATAATGATGTGCCTAATGAAAAAGATCGCTCAGGGCTGAGAAAGAGTGTTAAATTTAAAGACCCCCTTTCCTGCTTACTTAATCTAAATTGAGATGGGTGTCATAGCTGCCTTCACTACAAGTTCATGGCACATAACTTCAAGGAGACCCTCCACGGTGTTTGATTCACCTATTCTGCTCTTTTCTCCCCTCTCTTCTCCTCTAGATAACCCATTCCAGACTCTGCTCTCCTCTGGCCTGCCATCATAGCCCATCCACCATACTTACTCCAGATGACCTAGCTTCCCATTTTGATAAGGAGTTGAGACCACTCTTTAGCTGACCACAACTGGTTCTCAAAATTAGTCAGCATTATGACTCTCTCTTTTTTCCTCCTCTTTCTATCAAGGAAAAAAAAGTATCCTTCTTTCTTGCTAAGTCTAATCCCTCTGCCTGAGTACTTACATATCCATTCCACCCCAAACCCAATGCAAAGTGAAAATAAACTACAGGGGATAGGATGGTATGATGGAAAGCCTGCTGGAAAAGAGCCAGAGGACCTGGATTCAAATCCTAGTCCTGGCACTTAATTACCAAGTGGGACAAGTCATCTTGCCTCTCCTTGCCTCAGTTTCCTCATCTGTAAAATGAGAGAATTGAAGTAGATAGCCTCTGAGGTTCCTTCTAGCCTTAAATCTAGGATCTTATGATACTCCTTCTCTCTCCCTTCCCCACCTCCCAGACCTTCTTCATTTGCAGCATTCCTGTCTGATGCAGCAACATGATAGTCCTAGATTACATGCTCTCTAGAAGTGACACAGGAAAGGAAGCTGAACTTAGGATACATAACCAACCATTTCTGGGAAAGAGAGATAAACCAGGATAGAGAGTATGATTTTTCTGAGATAATTAAACAAGAAGATTGGGAAGAACTAGGGAAAAGACAGACAGACAGATAGATAGATACATACATACATATATACATACATAGATGATGAAAGAAAGAATAGGTAGAAAGGCAGACAGATATAGACAGGTAGACAGATAAGGATAGATGGATAGCTAGGCAGGAGAATTTATTAGGCATTAAGTACTATTATATACACACATAATATGTATACATACTGTGATTTTGTTCTATTTTTATAGAAAAAATAAGATTAGGGGATCAATTATATGTATTAATCTTTTACTTTTTCATCCACACATAGAATATTTGTGAGCCTATACTGTCATTCCATGGACCACTCCCCTCCTCCCAAGAAATTGTCCTAAATGTAGACAAGATGCTTCAAAGAACTAAGTCTAGACAAAGGTTTTTCAACCATAGGCTACAATATCAAAAATTCAAATGAATGCAGGCTGTATTTTTTTTAAACAATTACAGTTATAAAACTGATGACTGGAATAGCATCTTACAGGAGCTGAGATTATGTAGTGATAGCAGCAGACAGTTAGTCAGGCAGATTTACTAACTCATGATTACTAATTAGGTAAACAGTTTTGGGAAGAAGGGTAAATATTTTGAGTGGGTATCCCCTGAACATTTAGGCTACTTTTGACTCCCAAGCCTCATATTGGATGCCTGGATTTTAGACATTATGACTTGCAATTTGGTTGCCACCAAGGTTTTTTTGGAATGCTAAAATCCAAGAAATGGGAAAGAAATAGGAAAACCCATTGTTGGAACAGGATTAAGACTGGATAGTCATTACTAATTACTACTGGATCAGGAGATAATAGGTGAAGAAAATGACTATTTAACCCAGCTTTTTTTTTTTAAAGCAATTGGAGTTAAGTAACTTGCCCAAGGTTACATGGCCAGTTTTTTTTTTGTGTGTGTGTGGGTATTAAGAATCTGAGGCCAGAACCGATCCAGGGTCCTCCCAACTCTGGGGCCAGCGCTCTTACTTACTGTGCCACTTAGCTGCCCCTTAACCCATATTTTTTTAAAGGAAAGAAATACTCATTTATCAAGTGCCTACTATGCACGAGGGTATGCTATCTTTTAGAGTTAAATAGTAGATATTTAGTTTCCATGTTTAGGTTCCTTGCTCCCACCCTGAACTGGCAAGTGTGGTCTCCTACTTTGCCTTCTATGCTACTTTTCTGATTTAGCTGAGCCAAGAAGAACCCTGTCCTCACAAAAATAGCAGTTGTCTTACTCTGTGTGCTCTATCTACCTACCTACCTACCTACCTACCTACCTATCTATCTATCTATCTATCTATCTATCTATCTATCTATCTATCTATCTTTTATCGATCTATGTATATATATATATATATATATACATACATATAATCAGTTTTCTAAGACTTGGCATTCAATAATAAAATATACAAAACACAAACTAGACTGAACACAATTTTACCATTCTTTGATGATTCAGAAGGCACTGGAACACCTTATTTTGGGGGCCATGAGAAAGGAAGCTTGGTTCTCATTTTGTGTATTATAACACTACTTTTTTGAGCTTTCTGGGTGTTTTGTTACTAAATAAACATGAATTTACTATGTCTTTTCAAGATCTTTGTGAGGAGATTGAGCACAGAATAGGTAAAGGTCTTTGAAAAATGAAAGAAATATAAAACTAACAAATTGTACTACTTTGCAAATTGACAGGCAAATCAAGCAAAAGGGGGCCAGTTCAGGGTAGTTCTTTTTTTTTTGCCTTTTGGAGGGCCATTGGGGTTAAGCAACTTGCCCAAGGTTACATGGCTAGTTTTTTTGTGTGGGTGTTAAGTGTCTGAGGCCGGAACCGAACTCTGGTCTTCCCAACTCTGGGGCCAACACTTTACTCACTGCTCTACCTAGCCGCCCTCAAGTGTAGTTCTTTTGAACCATCTTGTGTCACAGGTCAGTGCTTTGTAAGCAAAAAAGGTTAGAGAGCAGTGAATAATACAAAAATTTTAAAATAGAGGAATTCAATAGGACAAGGAAATAGAAATACTTTACCTTTCTTCCTCTCCTTTAATGCTCCCAGTATATCAGTAGCTGCGATTTCTCCCAGAACATTATTGCCAAGATCTATTTCCCTTAAGTGGTCAGAATATTTTATAAGACTGTATTAAAAATGAAAAAAATCAAACTATTATAGATCAAAATATGGTGATTTATAGAATATCGTCTAATTCTTTTTAAGTGTTACCTTTTCACATTCACACAGCACCACCACAGTGGCCTCTTCTTCTACCTCCTCCCATTGACAAATTGTTCTCTGAGCCATCCCCCCCCAAAATTTGTTATTGCAAACTTAATAAACATCGAATAAAATTGAAATTTCCATATACATAGAATCAAAAAAGAGGATTGTACAAGACACTGCAATCTCTACAACTTGCTTTCATTTTAAATTATGTAATAAATTCCACCTGTAACTTTCAAAGCTGTCCTGTTTGACTGTGCTTCTCTCTTGTCCTTCCTTATGTTTTCTTCCAAGGGAAAACAGTTTTTGAATACACTTTTGGGAGCTAAACATCATGGAATGTGGTCAGGTTTACAATCCAATAGAGTCTTAGCCTGATGTCTTTCAAATCTGGCCCCCAAATTAGAAGACCCTCCAATCGCACTGAAGATTACCTTGTAATTATTATTTTTTATTTTTTTTAAGCAATCAGGATTAAGTAACTTGCTCAAGGTTACATGGCCAGGTGATTCTGGGTGGGTGCTAAGTGTTGGAGCCCAGATTCGATCCTCAGGTCGTCCCGACACTGGAGCCGGTGCTCTTACTCGCTGTGCTACCTGGCCACCTGTAAGGGTTATGGGATTTAAAGATCTTCCATGCCCCATTGGACTTGCTGACGTAGCAGGAAGGGGCGGAGCAAGAGGAAGCGGAAGCCAAACTAGAGTTCCTGCGGTGGCTGGCGGTGGTGGCGACGGCGGCAGCAGCAGCAGAGGCAGCGGCAGCGCGAAGCCCTTTTTGAGTTAGCCAGAATTTCTGCTAAGGACTCCTGCTGAGGACTGCCAGGGGCCGGAGCTGCTGGGAGCGCGCTTCCCAGACGCTGGGTGGTTGCTGTGAGTGGGGAGAGGAGGACCTTTGCCTGAGGTAGCCTGTTCTGTTTTAAAGGCTTGAAAATGTGGGTGCTTTCTACTTTATCTACCCGTGCCAATGTCATAACTACTCTGATGGCTTTCACTTTCTGGTTTTGGGACTCAGTCTTTTGGTATCTTAATAAATTTTCCAGCTTATTCCCCCATATGGCAAGCATGATGTATTTTGTGATGGATAATTATATCAACATATTTGTAATCTCCATAGGCATTTTGAATATGGCATTGTTGATACACCGCCCCACCTTGTAATTATTAATGGTTGCTTTATATAACCATACATAATCTTGTCAGGTAGAATGTAAACTCCTCAAGAGATTATTTTATTTTTGAGTTCTTATCCTCAATACTTAGAAGAGAACCTGGCACATAGAAAATACTTAGGTTGAGACCTAAAAGTAGGGAAAGGAAGAAGATTGAAGAAAGAGGATATTGCATTGGTAAGAGAGAGATTGTTGTAAAGATATGAGGTGAGAAAAAGAAAAAAAAACCACTCATCTTTCCACCTTGATGGCTTCATTTTTCAAAAAGTTTCCACCCTGTGCTTTTCACACAATAGGACTTTGATAAATATTTGCCTAACTTAAGTTAAATTTGCTGGAGATACCTTTAGCAATACCAGTATCACTAAAGATTTCTCTAGTCTTGGGGCGGCTAGGTGGCACAGTGAATACAGTGCCAGCCCTGGAGTCAAAAGGACCTGAGTTCAAATGCGGCCTCAGACACTTAACACTCACTAGCTGTGCGACCTTGGGCAAGTCACTTAACCCCAATTGCCCTGACTTCTCCCCTCCAAAAAGGGGGCGAAAAGATTTCTCTAGTCTTTTGAAAAATAAAACCTCTCAGCTTTTTTCCTGACTGGTAGATCAGGAGTGAATAATGAAGGGAATAAAAAGAATGCAACAATGAAGAAAAACAATACTGGTATGAAAACAGCATCTCAAATTGTTGGAAGTATTGTAAACTAAACCACGATCCCAAGAACCATCTCTCCTATTTAGTGTGATGCAGCAAACCCTATGGAGCCTGTTCTTTTAAAGTGGCGGAAAATGACAGCAATGTATGCCTCCTTCCCAGAACTTGGGAAAATCCATTTTCCTTCACTATTTCCTTGAAGATTGGGCCTACTGTCCATGTAGTTGCATTTCTTGCTCTCCTGCATTTCTATTATGATTTCTCATTTTTAAGCATTTGTAACTTTGCTCTAAAAGTGAGCGGCAGGAAGAATTAGGGGTACAACAGCTTTGTCCAGATATAATGGTTTGAGAAGACAATGAGAAGAAATCCTCTCCCCTACATCTAAAATCTTTTCTGAACAAGAGTATTAAAAAAAGTAAGCAACAAAAATTTGTGCCCATGCTCTTGAAAAGGCCTCTAGACAATGTTGACAATAGGTTAATCATGCTATAAAATAATTTAACTACATTATTAAATTAAAAAAAGAAAAGAAAAAAGTTAAAAACTCTTAGCATATCTTGCTATTCACATTTGAGGAGCAAGATAATAGCTGACAACATAGACATTAACAAATATAAAATTTGTGCTCCTAGTCAAAAATTTTTTTTAAACAAAAATTTAATTAAAAACATTCTCTTTCCTCCTTCTGCCCATTGAGAAAGCAAGAAATATAACTATTATACATATAAAGTCATGCAAATTATATTTCCACATTAGCCATGAATCTGCTGGTCATAGAATTTTTCTTTAAAAAGACTTCAGCATGGGGCAGCTAGGTGGCACAGTGACTAGGGTACTGGCCCTGGAGTTTGAAGGACCTGAGTTCAAATCTGATCTCAGATACTTGATCATACTTACTAGCTGTGTGACCTTGGGCAAGTCACTTAACCCCAATTACCTTGTCTTCCCCTCTCAAAAAAAAAAGACTTTAGGAAACACCTGTGAGAGAAAAACCTCAAAGAAACAAGGACAGAGCAGAGAATATGTGAAATCCCTATATGGGGTCTTGGGCTTAGCCCAATGCCTAATACAGGGTCATTAATAAATACTAGTTGACTGACAGCTTAACTGACTGGCTAACTATGTTAAGTAAAAATTACAGTGTTTGTTTAGCATTAAAAGATGGGGGATTCTGGAGAGATATGAGTCAGAGAGAGTATCACAGCGGTCCAAGAAATAAAGTTGAAGGTGAACCAAAGTGGGAAGAGAAAGATGCATGGTGGGCATGACTAGGTTACAACATACATGAATCAAAAATCATTCAAGAGAAGGCATGTAAACATGGCATCAGAGACATGTGTGACTACAAAAGAAGACGGGCCAGTCACACAGCAAGAGTAAGGGATGGATGATGAATAGAATGGATTGTACATAACCAGGCATCCACATAAAGCTGAGAGAACCAGAGGAAGGACCTCTAGCACTTTGGGGAGACTCCTTGTGGGGGCTATCAGGGAGGGTATGAATGAGGTTTGTATAAGATGAGAGGACATGCATGGGCTGTGATCAGCATCCCTGGAGAGAGTACACACAATAATAGACCACAGATTCATCAAAAGACCATCAAAGAAGAAGATGACTCATCAGCAGTTGAGAGGCTACTGGGCCTCAGAAGTCATACACAAATCAAACAGGAAAGCATTTTACTGTGCTTTTTTTCCCCCTTGAAAATTGGTTCAAAGGAGCTAATATAAAATATTTCCAAGACACTATTCTGTGTGACTTATTCATTTTATTTGTGTATTACTTTAAAAATACTGTTTGGGCTTCCTTGTACAGTCAGCTAAAAACTAAGTGAAGTGAATGCAGAGATTGCATAGATAAAGCTAGAGAAAATCTCATTTTAGACATCTTTTTCCCCTCTCATATTTCAGTAAATTTTTCTCAGAGCAAACTGAACCGAATTTCAGAAACTCTCCTTCCTCGTGATGATGAGTAGACAAATGACCAAAACGCAGAGAACAAGAGAGGGGTATTGGAGATGTAATAGATCTATAAAAAACCCTGAATTAACAAAAGTTGATCAGCTGATGGTTCTTGAGACTCTTCTCCCTCCATGAACATCACACACATATCCCCTCCCACCTGTTAATTATAGAATTATAGAGTAGAAATGATTGTAGAATAAAATCTTAAAGCTGGAAAGGACCTTGGATGGATATCATGTAGCTATGAAGAATAATAGCTGGCATTATACAGTGCCTACTCTGGGCCAGGCTTAATGCATTACAAATATTTGATCTTCACAACATCCCTGGGAGAAAGGTGCTATTATTATCCCCATTTTACAGAGGAAGGAACTGAGGCAAACAGAGATTAGGTGACTTTCCCAAGATAGTAACTGTCTGAGACCAATTTTGAACTCAGGTATTCCTTATTCCAAGCCTTGTGCTCTATCCATGGTACCAGTTATAGCTACTTAGTATTTATGATCTGACAGTGGGTCTTTGGATCAATTTTAGGAGGTATGTGAACTTAGATGGGAAAAATTACATCTTTACATTAACTTCTAACTCAAATTAAGCTTTTTTAAATTTTTTTTTTTTTTTTTTGCTTTTTGGAGGGCAATTGGGATTAAGCGACTTGCCCAAGGTCACGCGGGCTAATTTTTGTGTTAAGTGTCTGAGGCTGGATTTGAACTCAGGTCCTCCTGACTCCAGGACTGGTGCTCTATTCATGGCACCACCTAGCCACCTGAAATTAAGCATTTCTTTCAATTATTTACAAACATAATTCTGAGAAGGCATCAATAAGCATTACCAGACTGCTGAAGGGGTTCATGACTCAAAAGGTTAAGAATCTTCATTTTAGTTATACCAATTTGCAACCTCAAAGTCGTCCCTGACCCTCCCTATACTTTTATCTCATATATATGTAAGATAATATATCCAATCAGTTGCCAAGTCTTGTTGATTCTATCACCTATATTTCTCGAACCTGTCCCCTCCTGTTCATTTACTACTCTATAACTGCCATCTTAGTCCAGGTCAGGGAGTGGTCAACAGCCACAACCCAGCAGACTTTGAAAAATTCTCTGGGTTGTTTCCATATGGTTACATAAGCTTGAGTTTCCTCTAACTTCATAATTTTCTATTAGAAACCCCAGATTCTACCTTATAGAAGGAGATGATTGTGGAAAAGTTCACCCTGAACTGTTGAAAATGATGGTCACAATGACTCATGAGCATGAACTTGAACCAGGCAATAAGAAGGAAATTTCTTTATGTCCCCTGATTGAAACTTACTATGTTAAAAGTTGAGTGAATTCCAATACACCCCTTTCTCCTTCTTCCCCTCTTCCATCTATGCCATTATCAGCCAAATGCAGCTTGATTAACCAAGGACCACTTTCAGAAGATCCTTTTTTACTTTTCTTGATTCCTGTAAGGAAAATGAGGGTCTTTTGAAGGCGATAATTTCCATGTTTATTCACTAGTTTAATTGACTACATTTTCTGACCTGGTTTTGTCATTTTCTAGCTGTGTGTGACCTTCGGCACCATCTTTAACCTCTCTGAGGAGGTAGTGTGGAGCATTGTATTTGGGATCATTACTAACTGACATTTCTCTGAGACTCACTTTCCTCACCTGAAAAATGGGAATAATACTTATACTGCCTATCTATCTTATAGGTTCCTTATAGAGAAAGCACTTTGGAAACTTTAAGATGATATGTAAATGTGGGTAAATATTGTGGTGCAGATTCATGACACTTCTAAATGCAATTTGCTTAATAATACTAATATGTTCTAATTTCTAATATAGAAAATATCAATAAATATAAACTACATAAGCAAAAGTACTTGGGGGGAGTCCTCAGTAATTTTGAGAGCATAGAGAGGTCCTAAGACCAAAAAATTTGAGAAATGCAGACCTAGCTAATGACTAAGATAGACAAAAATTAAGGAGCTGTTGTCCTATTAGTTGAGATTGTTCAGTCTCTATGAAATGTGGCCAAGAATTGCTAAGTACTAAAGGAAATCCCTTTTGGTTAGGTTTCAGCAGCAGGCCAAGTTCACCTTGGCTGAAGAGAAAAATCAATCTCCATTTATTTTCTTTTGCCAAGAGTCAAGTGCTCACTTTTTACACAACTTTCTTAAGTGTCATTTGCTGTAAAAATTCCCTTGTTCTTCCACCCCCTCTAGAAGCAATACAGAGGCTGTCTGCAGGGGATATGGGGCCTGAACTCAGGAAAAAGGGCTTTCCTTTGAATAAAAAAGGGATTTTTCCCATGAAAGAAATGAAAACTTTTCCTTTCATCTCAGGAAATGAGACTTTTCTTCTCTTTTATCCTCTACCCCCCAAATCTGGGGAGTATTTTTTTTAAACTTTCTTTAACTGTTTTCTTTGGATCTCAGTCTAATCTGCTTAAACTCCATTCAGCAAAGAATAGAATTTATTTTTAATTCAATTCAACAAGCTTTACTATATGCAATTGGCTGTGTTAGGCTGCAGTCACAAAGAAATTAAATAACCATTGCCTTCAAGGGACTTAGGAATCACTAAAATTATATTTTATATTCTTTCAAAGTGGAGCTGGCAGAGACCTAATTTGTCTGTGCCTTGGCTTCCCTATAAGTAGAAGTTGGCTAATTTTGATGTAACCACAGTGCAAGTAAATGATAGAAAATGATAGACTCTAGCAAGAAACTATAAAATGAGATTAGCTAAAGCTGCTTTCTCAAGCTTTTTGGTTGGTCTCAGGACCTCTCCACACTCTTAAAATTAATTAAGGACTCCCCCCCCACAAGTGTTTTATGTGTGTTATATGTATTAATATTTGTTGTATTCAAAACTAAAACATATTTGTATTATTGAAACATTAGTTTTGATGTCATGAGTCCCCTAAAAGGGGGTCCTTGGACTGTGCTTTCAAAACTACTGAACTAGAACTAACCTATAATAGTATTAGCACATTAGAGAGCACAGAGAGAAAGGGAACAATAAGCAATCATTCATATCTTCTCCTATCCTTTTCTTCAAGTCCTGGAGCTTGGCCACAATGTTTCTGCCTGAGTTGCACTTGGGGTTTCTTTCAATCCATGATATGTGAATTCTACTAAATTATACTTTTCCCTTTACTTCCAATACTTCTAGGTAATTTTCTTGCATTACTTCATGACGTAGTATATATTCGGACTTTTTCTTTTATTTGTGTTTTCTTGGGAAGTCAGTAATTCTCAAATTATCTCACTGAATTCTGTATTCAATGTAAATTGTTTTGGTATTAAAGACCTTAGGTAGTCTTCCACTTTTGCTGGTTTAAAATTTTTTTTGTCTTTCTTCTTCTGTGTTTTTGAAGTCCAAATCTGCTAATCTCTTTCTCAGAGAACCTCTCCTTTAGAGACATTCTCCATGATCTGTTTTAAACTATTCTCTTGTTGACCTTTTTGAATTCTCCTTTAAGAACTCCAGTTTCTGAACCAGTCCTATCATTATTTCTTTGAATAATTTTACAGATCTTCTAGCCTACTCCTAAGAGTCATGCCATTGTGATATGAGTCAATCCCAAAAGACTCATGATGGAATGAGATGTCTACATCCAGAGAAAGAACCAGAAAGAACTGAGTTTGAATCCAGATTGAAGCAAACTACCTGATCTTTTTCTTTTTCTTGTTTGGATTTATTTCCTATTTACCATTTTTCATTCTATCTGATACAATCCATCTTTATAACCTGACTAATGTCTAATGTGAAAGTATTTACAGATCCTATACCTGACTATATGCTGCCATGGGGAGGGGGAGAGGAGAGAGGAGGACAGAATGTGAAACTCAAGAAATTGTGGAATTAAATCTTGTAAACTAAAAGTAAACAAACAAATTAATTAAAAAAAAAAACATTAAAAAAAAGAGTCATGCAATTGATCCATGATAACTTCTGAGTATTATCTTATTGTATCAGTATTATACCTCTGTTCGAAAGAAGATCACTTTCTTTTGTTCTAAAGTGTTTATTCATTTTATTGAGCACTCTTTTTAGTTGCTTACTCATTTTTCTTTCAGTTATTCCACTGGTTTTTCCATCTCATGTTTTCCTAGTGATTCATTCATCCATCCAACAAGTATTTATTTATTCATTTATTTTTTAAAAAGCAATTGGGGTTAAGAGACTTGCCCAAGGTCCCACGGCTAGTAAGTGTTAAGTGTCTGAAGCTGCATTGAACTTAGGTCCTCCTGACTTCAGGGCTGGTGCTCTATTAGCTGTGCCACCCAGCTGCCCCCCCAACAAGTATTCATTAAACACCTACTGTGTGCCAGAGACTGTGGTAGGATATAGACTGTGAGTTCTGCAAAGGGAAGGACTGCCTTACCTTTCTTTGTATTCCCATTGCTTAGCACAGTATCTGGTACATACATAGTAGGCATTTAATAGATGTTTGTTGACTGACTAACTGAAACAGTTTTTACCCTCAAGACCTTACATTCTACTGGGGGGATAATAACGTACATAGATAAATGAGTGAAAAATATATGCAAGGTAAATACAATGTGATGAATTTTTTTTTTACTTTAGATCATTTTTTCTTTCACTCTGATGAAAGGAAGCTGAGTTGACTCCCAAATCTCTTACTTAGCCGTCTTACTGGATGTTGGGGAAGTATTTAGGGGAAATTGGTCTTTCAAGTGTCCCTCAAATCAACCTGCTTTGGTGGCTATCTTTTCTTGGACTCATAAAGTTATCTATGCATATTACATTAATTTTTAAGGGGAAGATGAAAACCATAGTTATATCATACTGTAAGCTATTCAAACCTTTACAAAAATATTTACTGTGTAGAGTACTCAAACATCGGAGTTTTGCTATCATAATTAGCTACAGAACTGCGATTATTAAGTAGGGAGTCTGAAGCTGTTTATTTCAGGGATTTCCTACTATGGGGTTTTAACTAAAGTTCAAGGAAAATCAGATAGTTTCCTCAGAATTTAAAACAAATTTCTTGGAGTAAAGAACAGTACAAGACCAGCTCCTGGCTATAATTAATGATCCCCAGCTGCTTTGCTAGCCTCAAACCCACTTCACCTATTCTCATATTTCTTCATCTCAAAGGAAATGCAATGTTTACCTTCAATTGCCTGCTCAGGTGCTATTAAACTACCTAGTGCCTCTCTCCCCACCCAAGAAACTCCAGCTAAAATGAAACCACATACAACACTGTGTGGCCAGTTTTTTTTCCTTCCTTTTTTTCATCCCTTTGTTTCTTCCTTCTTCTTTTTTATTTTTATTTTATTTTATATAGTCATTGCAACACTGGGCTAGAGTTGAGCCATTCTCTTACTTTTTCCCAGTTGAAAGTCATCACAATCCCCCTTGATTACGCTATCTAAACTGATTCAGTCATACATATGTTGCATGTGAATGATAGGAAATGACATAATCAAAAGTGAAGCTATAAGATAACATCAGATAAAAGATCAAATGGATGTAGAATGTCTATGTTTCATACTACACAGTTAGATGATCAGTCCATTGAGTTAGCTCCTACATACAAAAAAGTAAGGCTAGAACATTGGGCTGAATTGAATAAGATGGAATTCAATAGGGACAAATGTAAAGTCTTAAAGTTGGGTTCAAAGAGTCAGCTTCACAAGTATGAATGGGGAAGCTGATTAGACCACAGATTGTTTGGAAAGATCTTAGTGTTTTAGAGGACTGAATTAGTCAACAATATAATATGGCATCCAACCAAGAAAGACAACATAATAATCTATCTAAGAGGCATAGGAATTAGGAGGCAATAGTCTTACTGTACTAGTCAGTCTCTGTCTGTCTTGGTTTCTTCAACTGTAAAATGAGGATAAGGATAGCACCTACCTCTCAGAGTTGTGAGGATCAAATGAGATACTTGTAAAGTGCTTAGTACAGTGCCTGGCACATAGTAGGTCCTTAATAAATGATTGCTCCCTCCCTTCACACCATACCCTGGTTAGACTGCATCTGGAGTGCTGCATTTAGTTCTGGGTGCCATATTTTAGGAAGAGCACCAGTAAACCAGAGACTGTCCAAAGGAAGACTATCAGCATAGTGAAGGGCTTCAAATTTACACCATACAAAAATCGATTGAAGGCACTAGGGATGTTTTCCTTGAAGAAGAGAAGACTTAGTGGGGCATGATATATGCAAGATGATTAGATCTATTCTGTTCAGGCCCAGAAATTAGAACCAGGAGCAATGAGTCAAGGTTTTCTGTTGTTCAGTTATTTCAGTTGTGTCTAATTCTTTGTAACCCCATCTGGTGTTTTCTTGGCAAGGCTACTGGAGCGGTTTGCCATTTCCTTCTCCAGCTCATTTTGCAGATGAGGAAACTGAGGCAAACAGTTAAGTGACTTGCCCAGGGTCACCCAGCTAGTGTCTGAGGCCAGATTTGAACTCAGAAAGGTGAGTCTTCTTAACTTGAGGCCCAGTGCTCTGTCCACTGTGGCAAATCAAACTTCTGAATGATGGAATCTATCCCAAAGCAGAGTGCTGTTTGCCAGAGGATAAGTGGTTCCTCCATGATTACTTGTCAAATACGGAGAGATTCTTTGTCAGGTATTGCTTAGACTAGATGGTCCCTGGGCTCCATTTCAACTCCAAAATTCTGTGATCCTATAATATATTAGGGCGGGGCAGGAAGGGGGAAACAGGCAAAGAGATGTTTTTGTGGCTTCCTTCCATTGATATAAAGCATATCTTTGTCTCTGGAGGTGGCTTTATGAGCCAGAGAGAAGGTTTGGGCTGTTACAGGTTTTAAGGGGCCAAAGTGCAGACAGAAAGGATGAGTCATGACCGGGTTCTTGGAAGTTTGTCCATTAAGTTTTCCATTGTTCTGCCATTATCAAGGATTAACTACCCAGCAAAAGGACCTCAGATTTCAATCCAGTTGCTTCCTGTTTGGGAACTAGTAAATCTAGTTTGAAAAGACGCCTCTTGACTCTTAAACTTGGTCCCTGCCTTTCTGAATCCCAGTGATATTTTGGATGGAGGATGATGCAGGAGAGGTGGAGAGCACCAGCTATAGAGTCAGAAGATTTGGGTTCAAATCCCACCACTGCCCCTTACTGCTGGTGTAACCTCGGGCAAGTGGCTTAATGTCGTTAGGCCTCAGTTTCCTCAACTGTAAAATGAGTGGGCCGGACTCACATAACCTCTAACATTCCTCCCAGCTCTAAATCTACATATAATTCTATGATTCACTAAGGTGAGAGAAAGCTTATGTAAAGATAGACATTTCCCCTTTGTGTGACAAAACTCTTTGATATCATGGTGTTCTTAACCTAGAGTAACCTGCCTTTGGCCCACCTGCTCTGGGCAGTGACCTCTCGAGGCACTACTGCCATGGGTGGAGCCAAAAGTGAGTTGCAGTAAAACTATGGTAAATGTGAAAGCAGTTGTGTGCATCTTATCCTTAAATTTTGTGCCTATAAAAATTCAACCTGTTTATCTGTCTCTGTCTTTCTGTCTCTCAGTTTCTGTGTCTTTTTGTATCCATATCTAGGTCTCTTAATGCTAAAACTTTAAGACTAAAAACAGTTCTCAAAAGCAAGAAATATTTAATCCAATATTTAAGTTTATGATATGTTTCTGTTTCTTTTCTCTATTCTATTTGTGTTCTGGCGTTTGAGTCTAAAATAAAATTTTGAAAAGAAAAAAGGGCAAAGAATAGGCCTTTAGTTGGGTCACTGAATAGTGATTTGCAGAGCCGTTCTGAATCCCACCATTTCTCCTTTTTAGCCCAGATAATCCAGGGACGTTTCTGGTCTAGGAGTGGCAGAGAAGGTCTCATTATACTGGATCCACCAAAAAGAGATTCATCTTGTCACTGCCACACCTTGAGACTCTTTCCATGGCCTCTTGCTCACTCCAACTGTTAGGATCGTCCCTTCTAAAAATGACTTTACATCTATATTTTGTATGGATCTAGTATTTATCTCCTGTCATCCCTGTTAGGATGTAAGCCCACTGAAGGTGGGGGCTCTTTTTGACTTTCTTTGTGTTCCTCTGTGCTATTGTTCAGTTGTTTTCTATCATGTCTAAAAACTCATTTGGGGTTTTCTTGGCAAATATACTGGAGTGGTTTGCCTTTTCCTTCTCCAGCTCATTTTACAGATGAGGAAACTGAAGCAAACAGGGTAAAGTGACTTGCCCAGGGTCACACAGCTAGTAAGTGTATGAAGTCAGATTTAAACTCAGGAAGATGGGTCTTCCTGACTCCAGGCCTGATACTCTATCTATTGTGCAGCCTAGTCTCTATTTTTTATCTTTTTTAAAATTTAAGACTCAGTTTCCCTATCTTGTCCAGTGTAAGAGCATCTCTTTAATTTGCTCTGTTTCCAATTTGGGCTAGTTTGTCCCTCTTTAAGCAACACAATGACTCCCACTTGGTAAAGCCAGGGGCTTAGCATATTAATGTCAAGTAGTGTGGCCATCCAAACAGCTTAGGCCATTGAGACCTAATGAGGTCTCCTGAGGCCCATCAGCCTCAACCTTCCTGCTATCAGGGATTGCACCACACTTAACTCCCATAGTAAGTTCTTAATAAACACAATTGACCAAACTCAAGGTTCACGTGAGCCTTTCTTTTTCCATTTTTAGTCCTGAAGGGCCTGTTACTACATCTCAGCTCATAGAAAGGTTTCATCATGGTGTAGAGGTGACCCTAGGTTCTTAAAGAATGCACCAGCAGAACTAAATAGGAAAAATGAGGCACATTTTTAGACACAGACAGTATGGGGATTAATTTTGGTAGCTATGAATATTTGTTACAAGGGTTTTGATTTTATTTTTATTTGGGGGAGAGGGTAGGCATAGGAGGGAGAGAAAATATATGCTTGTTAATTGAAAACAAAAGATTGTGTCAGCAGAACACCAAAGTTCTACAAAACCAGAAAGGTACTGAGAGTGGACCCAGCAGCAGAGTGTGCATCTGTCATCCCAGAATCCTTTGTTCTTTCATCTATCAAACAAGTGCTGATGATGGGCTGGTCACTGGCCAGGTGGTAGAAATAAAAAGACAAAACTCAAACTAGTTCCTGTCCTCAAAAAGCTTACATTGGATGGAGCATAGAAAACAACCTGTCAACAGGAAAGTAAATACAAAATAATATGGGGTGGGGGAAACCCTGTAAACTGGGATGGGTCAAAAGAGGCCCAGTCAGTCAGCCAATGAAAAGGAAGGAAACAAGGATTTATTAAGTGCTTACTATGGGTCAGGCCCAGTGCTAACAGTTGGGGATACAAATACAAACAAAAAGACAGCCCCTGCCCTCAATAAGCTTATATTCTAATGAGGGAAGACACAAAAGGGAGCTGCAAAAGGGTAGGGTTTGGCAGTGGGACAGAAATGAAGGAATCCAGCCTTGGAGGCATGATTTGGAAACACAAAAAGTCAGGAACAGGGTTGGGAGAGGTATGGAGATAAAGTGGCTTGGGTACCTTCCCAAAATGGAGGTATCAGGAAGAATTCACTGATGGGAGAAGGGCAGTGGCTTTCCAGAGAACTATTCCATGGGTAGCATTATGGGGGTTATTTGAGAAATCTGTAAAGGCTCAGGACCAGAAGAATGGCCACTGGGGGATGAATTCTTTTGACCACAGAAACTTATGAAGACTATCTGTTGAGGCAGAGAGAGTTTGTGGTCTCTAGCTGTGGAAGGCTACCCACAATGATTCAGTCATGGTTAGGGTAACATAGCCTTTGAATATGGGAATATAAGAACTTGAAAATCGGTCCAGGCTATACAAGCTTGAATACGATTTGTAGTCATTTTCTTGGCCTCGCATCATCTACCTCTAGAGCCATGGGACTTGGGGATGGGCCAGCCTGGGTCTGCAAGTGACAGGGAAGCCTTGCAATGATATGAACTGTAATTGTGGTCTGGGCTCTGATCTCCTATTTGATTTCAAATTCAAAGGGAAAACTGCAGGAGTCTTGTTCTATGCTATCATTCCAGTGTCTAATCTATATTCTACAACATGCTATAAAAAGAAGAGTTCCTTTCAAGTGCAGATTATTCAAGTCAAGGGCAATTTGAGACAGGATCTGAGGCTTGAGCAAACAGATGTTTAATTTCTGTTAGTGTAGAAATGGGATTTTTTTTTTCTTATGTCAACTTATAAATAGCTGGTTTATGGAAAATTGTCAAATACAGATAATTAAGTATTTGGGGACCAGTAATAAGGAAAGAGAGGATCTTGAACGGTTCTAACTGGAATGGTAAAACTGTGACAGCTTTCCAAGCAGCACGCCAAAAGCCTACAGTCAACAAAGAATACAGAATAAAAATAGCTTGGCTGTTTCCAGTTGGGACCAAATGGAAAACATCTGGACCTCTAGCTCAGAAGGACAATGCAAATCACCTCAGTCTGACCCTTTTATTTTGAAACAAGTGGAACTCTTAAGCCTTCAACCAAGGGAGAAGCAAACAAATTCAGTGATTGTAAAAGTCATTTGTTTTAGTCATATTAGTAATAAGGTTTTTTGTTTGCCAGTTTGTGCCTTTTTAAACTTTTGTGAGAATGTTGGAAAAGCCCTAATAAACCCTAAGAAAAATTGTGTTGAATTTCACAGGGTCATAAGACTGAACCAGAAGAAACTGTCACATAAGGAAACTGAGGCTCAAAGAGGGAAGGAATTTTTTGCCTAGCATCATACAGAGTAGTAAGAGGCATGACTAGAACTCTAACTAGGTCTGCTGACTCCAAATCCAGCTGGATGAGAGGTTCTTACCCTGGGGTCCATACATATAACAACAACAATAATAACTTAAATTTCTATAGTGCTTTAAAGTTTGCAAAAGACTTTCAATTAATTAGTTAAATTAATTGACTTTCTAAGTGTTACCTCAAAATGAAATAATATAGGTGTTATTTCAAATGAGAATACACATATAAAGCACTCATAACAACCTGATGAGGTAGGTACCCTATAGATGAGGAAACTAAGTTGAATAGTGGTTAAGTGACTTGCCCAGAGTGACAAAGCTGTCAGTATCTGAGGTATGATTTGAACTCAGCTCTTCCTGACTCCCAAGTCCAGCACTCTCCACTGTACCACCTACCTGGGTTTTGGTTTTTTTTGTTTGCTTTAAAAAATTTTGATAATTGCATTTCAGCATAATTGGTTTCTTTTGTAACCTTAGGAATTTTACGTTATGCATTTAAGATATTTTCTTGAAAAGGGAAGGAAGACTTTTTTTCTCTGAAAAATACTATTTGGGATGGCTCTCTGGAAGGGGGAGGGGAAGAGATACTTGAAAGGACTATGAGGATAAAAAAAACAGAAGGAATCAATAAAAACTTATTTATAAAAAGAAACTGAAGGAAAGGAGAGACTGGAAGATGATGATGTCAAGGCAAGGGATTTTGACATTGGTAACAACTAATTTAAAGGCATGAAGACCAGACTTCCAAAAGGATCTATGATGCAAAAAATAGATGGACAAGATGTCCATACAGATTAAGGGCAAGTGGCTTCCTGGGTACAAATCACGGACATGGCAGCATCTGCGAAGAAGCTGTGACCTGTGATAAAACTAAGGAAAGCCTACTGAGATACATCTAGAAAATCAGGGCAAAACCTCTAAGGTTGCTGCCAGCCACAACATTCTCTTGTTCTGAAAAGTGGGGGTGGGATGGGGGGAGGGGAGGAACTGATCCTAAATTGGGCACTTATGAAAAGGAAAAGTTGTTTCTGAAATTAGGAGCTAAAATGGGACCTCTAATCTTGGGGTAGATAAATTTGTCTTTATAATAATAAATTTTCAACATAATAGTTTTCCTTTCTTTTCTTATGTATCTTATTTTATGTCTGCATTTAAAAACATGATTCTGAGAACATATCCATAGATTTTGTCAGGTTGTCAATGGACAGAGGTCAATAGACAGAAAAAAGTTTAAACAACATTAGTCTAATGGAAGCCTGAACATCAGGTCTCCTCCCTCTGCTATCTGTTTACACTTGGAGCAGAATACTTCCTTTGGTCTAGAAGAGAGTGATTCTGAGGAATAATATAAGTCTTCCTTACTTCCTTTCTAAATATTAAAACCTTTCCCTTTCCTGATTGGTCTCCCTCTCATAAGTCTCTCCACCACTGCTCCCCCTCCATACTGGTACCAAAACCATTTTCCTTAAGCTCTGATCTGACTATATCATTCTTCTATTCAATCAACTCCAGCCTCCCATTGCCTTTAGCTTACCTTATTATCCCTTCCTCATATTGAGAACCAGAAGAAAGGGCCTTCTCTACTCTTCACGTAGACTATTCCATCTTCTCTCTTCATGCCTTTGAATTGGTTGTCACCAATGTCAAGATCAAAACACCTTGATGTCATTCTACATTCTTTCTTCCTTTTCCCCAGTTTCTTTTTATATATAAGTTTTTATTGATATCTCCTGTTTTTCACATCATCATAATTATCCCAAGTTTCCCTCCTTCACCCCCTCCCAGAGAGCGAGCCCATGTAACAAATGGTATTTTTCAGAGGAAAAAAATCAGCACAACTGATCCAGACTAATCTTGGAATCAGGAAGACTTGGGGTCAAGCCCGAACTCTGATACATGCTAGCAGAGTGACTGAGTAATTGCCTAAAGCTAGGTCTGGAAGCTACCTTGGATAAAGTGCTGAGCTTAAAGGCAGAAATACTTGAGTTTAGATCCTGTCACTTATTAGCTGGGTGACCTTGGGCAAGTTGCTTAATTGCTGTTTGCCTCTGTTTCCTCAACTGTAAAATGGAGAATAATGATGGCAATGCCTTCCCAGGGCTGTTGTTAGAATCAAGTAAGATCATAATTGTAAAGGGCTTAGCACAGTTCCTGGAACATAGCAGGCACTTAATAAATGCTTATTCCCTTCTTCCCTTCCTCCTCTCCTCTTTCCCTTCCTTGTATTTAATTACTTAGTATTTATCTTAGTGGTAAAGTGGATAGAGCGCTGGGTTTGGAGTCAAGAAAACTCATCTTGGGGAGGCCAGGTAGCACAGCGAGTAAGAGCACCGGCTCCAGTGTCGGGATGACCTGGGGATCAAATCTGGGAGCAGATACTTAGCACCACACCCAGAAATAACTGGCCGTGTAACCTTGAGCAAGTTACTTAACCCTGATTGCTTAAAAAAAAACAACAACAACTCATCCTTCTGAGTTCAAATCTGGCCTCAGACACCAGTTGTGTGACCCTGGGCAAGTCACTTAGCCCTGTTTGCCTCAGTTTCCTCATCTGGAAAATGAACTAGAGAAGGAAATGGCAAACCACTCCAGTATCTTTGCCAAGAAAACCGGGATTTTCTTGGTCACAAATGGGGTCCCAAAAAGTCAAACATGACAAAAAAGATGACTGTACAACAAAAATAATCTATATTTATCGTGTGTATATATATATATATATATAATATATTCACACATACATTATGTGTATATCTATATATGTGTGTTCATGTATATATATTCTAACTGGGAGACATATATATGAAGGAAATGGCATGCATACATACATATACATACACACATATGAAGGAAATGACAAACTACTCCAGTATCTCTGCCAAGAAAACCCCAAATGGGCTCACAAAGGGTCAGATATGACTAAAAATGACTGTGCAACAAGAAATATACATATACATACACACACATAGATACTTACACATAAGCATGGACACACACGTATAGCTAGACAAGTATGTGTAGATACATCTGTGTTTGTGTATGTCTATGCATGTGTCTCCCAGTTACAATGGAAGCTTCTTGAGAAGAGGGCTTGGTTCCACTCTTTGTATTTTCATCCCCAACACTTATCACAGTTCCCATCATACAGCAGGTGCTCAATCAATGCTTGCTGATTGATTGAACAAGGAAATAGCAGGTCAGGTTTATAGAGCACAGACAACAGAATATCAGAGCTGAAAGGGTTCTCTGAGACCCTATCCAGCTCATGCTCGAATTTAATGTTAGAAAGAACCTGGCCATTCATCTAGTTCAACCCTTTGGATTTTACAGATAAGACAACTGAGGTCTACAGAGTGCGAATGATTTACCACAACAGGTCATGTATGGGAGAGCATGAGATTAAGAACCAGCAGGGTCTCCAAAGGCCATCCAGTCCTGCCCCCAGGGAGTAAGAAGCAGAGCCAAAATTCTAACCCAGGTCTTCTGATTCCAAACTCCACACACTTCCAGGAGTCTAATTCTCATTTTTTTCCAAATATGGGCATCTTTTAATGGAATGATATTTATTTGTTTATTTCTCTTCCCTACATTATAAACCCAAGGATAGTTCTTTTTCCCCTTCTAAACCTGACCTCATTCTGTCTCCTGTTTGGAAATGTCCCCAGCCCAGACTAAGTCCTATTCTGATTTACAGGGCCCCTACCCTCCAACCTCTCCTCCATCCCTATAATAATAATAACTTCCATACATATAATTCCTTACAGTTTACAAAGTGTCCTTTATTCTTCCCTCCAGATATTTACAACAGTATTTTGTGACAGGCAGGTCAGGGATCATTGTTCTTATTTGTATAGACTTAGAAACTGAGACTCAGAGAGCAGTGACTGACTCAAGGTCACATAGCTAATAAGTAGCAGAGATGGGTCTAGAAATCAGGTCTAATTCCTTGTTCAATGCTCTTGATGCTGCCTCACTCCTTCCTCCATATTGTCTTGGATGATGGGCTATTTCTCCATCCAAGTCCTTTCTCACTTCTCAAAGGAGAATGGAATACTGGAAAGAGTAGTGGTTTAGACTTAGAGGATCTGGGTTCAAATCCCTGCAACATCATCTCTCTGGGTCTCACTTTCTTAATCTGTAAAATTAGAGAGTTAACTAGATAGCCCCTAAGGTCTCTTCCAGCTTTAAACCATCTAAATCATAGAGCTTGCTTGAATCTCCCTACTTCATGAATTCCCTTGACCTTCCTTTGACTCCCTTTCTGGTCCACAGATGGATGAAAAACTTTTTTTTAATAGTGAATTATTTTGTTTTCAATTGTTTATGCAAACTGAATATTGGGGGGAGACATTAATAGACATAAAATAATATGCACGAAGCAAATAGGGCAGAATTGTAAGTGCACACATTTTATGTTTTCTATGCTCTTGAGATCATTTGTTCTGCCCAATTACAGAATTCTTTGTTGGGAATCAGGTCAATTAAATGAGCAATATGGTTAGATATGCAAGAGAAAGCAGAAATAGCAGCTGTGTCCCAGACATCTTCATGCAATTCCAGTTTTTGGAAATTTTATTCTCTTACATCATTGGCCTAACAGCAAGGGCAAACTCATTGCCAACTATCAGGATCATAAGTTGGTCCCCTTTTCCAATTAATGATGATCTGATCAGCTAGACAAATATTTTTGGAATATATTCTGTATCTCAGAGCACTATAGGCAATTAGGCAAGTAGGGGCATCTATTATTAACACCTGTAGCTCAGATGGTGAGCTCTTTATCAGTCTTGCTAAGTTCTCCTGTGTTTTATTGATAATGGCATTGCAGTATGTAAAAAGCACTCGGAACACCTTAAAGATGGAAAAATCCAGCCCTTTTTTCTACCTCTTCCATAAGTTCTATATAAAAAAGTGCTCTGTTCCTAAGAGTAATGAAATGAGCAGAACCAAGAGAATGTTTATACAGTAGCAATGATATTGTTTTAAGAACAACTTTGAGTGACTAAGTAATTTTGACTATTATAAATACTCAAATTAACTACAAAGAACATATGATGGCAAATGCTATCTGTATCTAGAGAAAGAAGTAATGAGGGGGTGGAGTCAAGATGGCAGAGTAGAAACAGGACTTCCTCGAAGCTCCGGCTCCTACCTCCTCCAATTCATGTAAAAAATGACTCTAGACTAACTGTGGAGCTACAGAACCCACAAAATGACCAAGAGAAGCTAACCTCCTGCTGAGAACAGCCTGGCAAGCCAGCAGGAAGCAGCCAGCACAGCGCTCTGGGAGCTGAACCCAAGCAAGCCCAAGGTTTTAGCCTCAGGGCCGCCTGACCAGCTACTGGCTGGAAGGACTTCAGATCACCAGCAGCTGTGGCAGTTTCCAGAATTATCAACCCACAGATGCTAAGGAAAAAGTGAGAGGTCAGTACAGTGTGGACTTTGGGACCTGAGAATTCAGGAGTTTGGTCTGGCCTTTGCCCCTGGGGTGAGAAGCAGCCTGCCATGTGGCTGCTTCAGAGCTCCTGGTCTGCTGATTGTAGAGGGACCAAGCAACCAGTCTGAGGGGGTAATCACTCTTGCTTTAACCTGCTTGGATCTGGGTTGTGGTCTAGGGTGGAGGTCCTGGGGTACATGAGCAGTCTGCCAGAGTGTGTGGAGGCTTCAGAAATAATACCAACTAATACCTCCAGCAGCTGAGAAAAACCCAGAGTTTGGGATAAAGCTCCTGTTTCTGGTAGCAGAGTTCTACTGTGGCAAAAGGCTCAAAAACCAAGTAATTGAGTGGCAACATGAGCAAGCAAAGGAAGCAAAGCAAACAGAGAAATCCAACTTTACACTCCTATTTTGGGGACAAAAAGGATCAAAGCATGGAACAGGAGGAAGACAGCAAAGTCAGAAGTCCTGCACCAAAAGCTTCCAAGAAAAATATGAGCTGTTTACAGGCCATAGAAGAGCTTAAAAAGGATTTTGAAAATCCAATAAGAGAAGTGAAGGAAAAATTGGGAAGAGAAATGAGAATGATGCAAGAAAATTATGAAATGAGAGTCAACAACCTGACTGAAGAAAATAACATCTTAAAAATAGATTAACTCAGTTGGCAAAAGAGGCTCAAAAAGGCAATGAGGAGAAGAATGCCTTAAAAAGCTGAATTTGCCAGATGGAAAAAGAATCTCAAAAGCTCACTTACAGGAATCATTCCTTCAGAATTAGATTGGAGCAAATGGAAGCTAGTGATTTTATGAGAAATCAAGATACTATTAAACAGATACATACAAATGAAAAAATAGAAGACAATGTGAAATATCTCATTGGGAAAACCACTGACCTGGAAAATAAATCCAGGAGAGATAATTTAAAAGTTATTGGACTACCTGAAAGCCATGATCAAAAAAAGAACCTAGAAATCATCCTTCAAGAAATTCTCAAGGAAAATTGCCCTGATATTTTAGGACCAGAGGGCAAAATAGAGGTTGAAAGAATCCACTGATCACCTGCTAAAAAAAGATCCCAAAAATAAAACTCCTAGGAATATTATAGCCAGGTTCCAGAATTCCCAGATAAAGGAGAAAAGATTACAAGCATCCAGGAAGAAACAATTTGAATATTATGGAAACACAATCAGGATAACACAGGATCTGTCTGTCAGCTTCTACACTGAGGGACTGAAGGGCTTGGAATATGATATTCCAGAGGTCAAAGGAGCTAGGATTAAAACAAAGAATCACCTACCCAGCAAAACTGAGTATCATGTTTCAGGGGAAAATATGATTATTCAGTGGAATAGAGGACTTTCAAGCATTCTTGATGAAAAAACCAGACTTGAATAGAAAATTTGACATTCAGATACAAGAAGCAAGAGAAGCATGAGAAGGTAAAGAGGGAAAGAAATCATAAGGAACTTATCAAAGTTGGATTACTTATATTCCTACATGGAAAAACAATAATTGTAACTTATGAAACTTTTCTCAGTATGAGAATAGTTGAAAGGAATAGAAATGTGTGTGTATATATATATATGTATGTATACATACGTATATATGTCTACATAGGAGGGTATATGGGCATATGAATACATATATGAGTGTGTATATAATATGTCTACAGGTATACATAGACAGAGAGCACAGGACCAATTGAATAGGGAGGGATGATAACTTAAAAGGTGAAATTAAGAGGTGAGAGAGGAATATAATGAGAGGAGATGGGGAGAGACAGAATGGGATAAATTATCTCATATAGAAGAGGCAAGGGAAAACTGTTACAATGGAGGGGAAGAATAGGAAGGCAAAAGGGAATGAATCTACCTTATTCTCATTGAATTTGGCTTAGGGAGGGAATGACATACACACTAAATGGGGTATCTCACCCTACAGGAGAGTAGAGGGGAAGGGGAAGAGAAGGGTGATAATGGAAGGAAGGGCAAGCTGGGAGGGAAGGAAGTTGGAAGCACCCACTTTTGAAAAGGGACAGAATCAAAGTAGAGAACAGAACAAGTGTGGGTGGGATAGGATGGAGGGAAATATAGTCAGTCTTTCACAATATATCCACTATGGAAATGTTTTGCATAGCTACATATGCACAACCTATACTGAATTGCTTATTTTCCCAGTGAGGGTGGCTGATGAGGGAGGAAGGGAAAGCATCTGGTATTCAAAGTTTTAAAATAAAATGTTTAAAAATATATAGACATATCATTATTATTATTATTTTACATGTAACTGGGAAATAACATATACAGGCACTGGGGCATAGAGATCCACCATGCCCTACTAGAAAGTCGAAGAGGGGATGGGGGAAGATATGTAAGAGAGCATATCAGGGCAGGGGATATTCAGTGGGCTCGCTGTTTTGGGGTGTGGGTAGGGAAAAATGGGGAGAAAATTTTTAACTCAAAATCTTGTGGAAATGAATGATGTAAACTAAAATAAAGAAAGAGAAAGAAAAAAAATTAAAAAAGAGAAAGAACTAATGAGTAGAAGTATGTATAGAATAGTTTTACGCACACATTTTTGTCTAATGGTAGCCATCTCTAGGGTGGGGGAGAGGGTAGAAAAAAGAAAAAAAAGAAGTTATATGATAACTTTATTATATATTTCAAAGGAATAGTAAGTTTTTCATGATAGATTTGCAATATGATGTACAATCATCTCTTTTTTTGTATTTTATTATGTTATAGACATGCTTGCTTTATTTCTTAAGTTCATAATAAAATAAAGAAAAAAATTTTTAAAAAGAAAAAAAAGAATAATTACTGATAGGCTCTGTGAGCTCTCCTGGCTGAATACCACATTCATAAGCTTGTTGTTGGTTAAGGTTTGCAAAGTCCGTTTGCCAATAGCTAAAGAACAAATGAAAACAGTCCCAGAAGCCGAAAGAGAAGTTAGGAGTCTCATGATGGAGAGTCTCAAGTGAGCTGTTCTCCTGCCCACAGGTCACTTACCTTCCCACCTGGAGTTTGCAGGGGATTGGGAAAGCAAGCCAGTCTGAAGGGAAAACTCTAAGTAGTGGTTGAGAAGTAAGCTATGACACTATTTAAGATCACAGAATCTTAGAGCAAGAGGTGGTAGCAAGTATCCACCCAGTGGAACTCTCTGACTTTTGATTCTGTTGTCTTTATGGGGCACGCATCCAAGGCAAGATGGAGAGCCTCTCACAGCACATCAGAATAATGACAAACACGTACATACATTGTGAAACATATAGGCATAAATGACAGTCCTTGGAAGAACCTCAAAAATTTTGCTGATGATTATGAAGACTTGGGCAAGAAACTGAAGATCAAGGGGTCACTGGATTGTTGCCCATTAAAGGCAAGAATGTAGGAGAGAAATTAAGTTGGGAAGTGAGCACTTGACCAAGAAGGTGGTGGTAGAGAAGGTTATAGGTTATAAAAGGCTAGAGTTGACAGATTCTTGGCCAGAGACGGGGTACATCTAACAAAAGCTAGCAAGAATATTTTTTTTTGCCAGGTATCTTACAAAGCTAATTAAAAGGATTTAAACTAGTAAGAATGGGGGAGGAATACTTCTATATTGAGAAAATCAAGTTGATTCTGATTCCATTTTACAATTCCATATCATTCCCAATAGGTTATAAAATTGCCTAAGCCATATTTCTTTCTCTCTAAATTAAGTTCAGAAGTCTAACTTTCTTCTCTGAGCTGTTATCCCATAAATCACCTTAATACAAAGGAACACGTTGTCTCTATACATCTTACTGCCCCTATACAATTAAGGGAGAACTGTTATCTCTTTAATAAACCTACAGGTGGGCTCCAAGAAGTCTTTATCTCTACAATGCTGACTGTCCTTCAAGAGAGTCTTGTCTGTTACTACTGTGACTCTAACCATGCAGGTGGACACCACCAAAGAGCTTTCCATAGCAACAAGATGCAAGGATGGGGTTGCTAGTCCTACATTCCTGACTTCCACCCAATCGTACTGTTTTCCATCATCCATGATATTTCAGACTTTGAAGTTAATTATATTGTTTTATGCCTCCTGGTATTTATTCTCTTGTATTTCTCTAAACTATATGGGGGTGGCTAGGTGGTACAGTGAACAGAGCACTGGCCCTGGAGTTAGGAGGACCTGAGTTCAAATCCTGACTCAGACACTTGACACACTTACTAACTGTGTGACCTTGGGCAAGTCACTTAATCCCAATTGCCCTCCCCCCAAAAAAGCAACAAAAAAAATTATAGGAAGGCTAGTAAGCCCTGAATCATGGTCTTCTGACTGATTGAGGAGTTGAGACCCCTTTTATTGTTAATTGCCAGTCTTGTCAATGAATTAGATGCGCTTCAGTCTACCTTAATTTTTGAATGTATGGTATATACCTGACGTTAGATATCATGGATCCAAAGCTTCTCCATTTTGAGAATCACTCGATTTTGTTCACACATACTATACAGAGTGCTAAAAAGATGAACCCAGAAATTCATAGGAGACAAAATTCAAGAAAGAAGCCACTAGTAAATCCCAGAGCCTCAAAGGCCTATCCCAGATGCCCAAGGTTTAGATAATAAGCAACAGGACCTAAGAATATTAATGTAAAGGGTCAAATTTAGCCTCATAGAAATCATTAAGACTTAGTTGGATGACTTGATTATAGTCCTGGATATGCCTTATCCAAAAGAAACAGGACAGGTAAAAGGATGGGGAAGGTAGTATTGTACAATAAGAAGGTATACTCATATGAGGAGATCCTAGACTCAAAAGGAAGAAATATAATAAAGAATATTTGGATGAAACTCAATGGAGGGAGAAACTGAAGTCATTTTGTCATTGAAATATAATACAGATCACCTGGACTGAAAGAAGAACTAGATGAGGAGTTTGGAAAACATTGCAGTCTAGCACAGAGACATGTGAAGGTGATGATGTTGGACTTCAATCATCAAAACATCCACTAGAGTTCTCTCTCCCTGTTAAAAGTAATAAGTTCTTCACTTGATTTAAAAGATCAAGGAAACTATACAGGGAAATTCTATTCTGGATCAGAGTCTACTAACAGGGAGGGATTGGCTTCTGGTGTTGAAATGAGGGGAACCTTGTGAATAAGTGACCACTCCTTCCTTGAATATGTGAAGAAGAGGAAATCTGGGAATAGTCAGACATGTGACCTAGATTTTAGGAAAGCACATTTCAAATGTTATAAGGGGTTCTTAACCTTTTTGATGTCATGAACCCCTTTGGCAGTCTGGTAGTTATCTATCTTCTGTCAATAATAATAACAATAACCAGCATTTATATAGCACTTATGATTGCCAGGTACTAACTTTAAATCTCAGTTATGTGAAATATCATCCCTCCAAAAAGAATTTCATTTTTTTGTTTGCTTTTTTTTTTTTTGCTTTTTTTTGGAGAACAATTGGGGTTAAGTGACTTGCTCAAAGTCACATGGCTAGTAAGTGTGTTAAGTGTCTGAGATTAGATTTGAACTCAGGTCCTCCTTACTCCAGGGCCGGTGCTCTATTTACTGCGCCACCTAGCTGCCCCATTTTGTTTTTGTTTGTTTGTTTGAATTTCATTTTTTTCATTAGTAAACCTTTGTTATAAAGAATTATATCAAATTGATTCTGTATTTTCGATTTCATCAATAAAACATTTATGCAAATTTTAATCTCACTTGCTATATAAATATCTACATAATCTCTTAATCTCTTCTATTTTGCCTCTTGGCCTTCAAAGCCTAAAGTATTTAATCTCTAGCCCTTTAGAGAAAAAAGTTTGCCAACCCCTGGTTTAGACTTGTGAAAGTGATGAAGAAAATGTCAACAATTCTGATTAAATTTAAAGGTTGCTGATGCTAGCAAGATCTTATTTGGCTGTCAGCTACACCTTTCTTGCTTTAGGCGTTCATCTAGTTGTTTTGCTCTACTCAAATGTACATGTTTCCATTTCAGTTAGGGTTTAGAAGGACACTGAATGACAAAGGTTAGGGGAAAAAAGGCCTTTGTACAAAGACTCTGGGAAGTCTGTCTGAACATGAGAAACCTGAAAGGCGACTTCTAACAAAAGTTTTCAGTGCATAGAATGGTTACATGAAGCCTGAGGACCCTACCCTAATGCCTTCTATCACCATTAAGATGAGAACAAAACTGAATGGTCTTAAAGGGTAGCAAGAGAAAGAGATTTTTATTGGTTTTAAGCAGAGTTGGGGTTGCGGTACTTTAATATAACTAAAAAAGGCTATTGGCTCTCTTCTGAATTGTAGAATTTTAGACCAGGAAAAGGCCTTAAAATCATACATTCATAGGTTCTGGAGCTAGAAGAAATCTGAGAAACCATCTACTCCAATACCTTCCTTTAACAGATGAAGAAAATGATGCTTTGAAGGTGAAGGCACTAGTCCCAGGTCATACAGATGGTTTTCCAGAGAGCCAGGTCTCCTAAGAAACCGGTTTTATTGGCTCTCAGGTCACTTTCTGGGACTCATTTTAGTGATACAATAGATTCTTAAGTACTAGGACTGATTTAGTTTTATTCTGTCTTAGAGACAGTAGGATGGTCTCTTCAAATTCCTAAGATAGTTTCTGACTCCAAGGGACTGTTGTGGAAAGCAATTTCCAACTCATTTATTTTCTGCTGGTTGTGCATGGCAATGGCATTGCTTACCCTAAGTGTTCACAACAGCCATAAGTCTCCCTTAGCCTTGTCAGATGTATAGGGATTGCTCATTCCAGTTGACACAATAGGCTATTTTCTGGATTTGATTTAACAGTACCAATAAGCCCCTGGGTTGTTTTTTTTCCCACCAGCCTCTTTAGGAATAAGGTAATTGGTCAGCAGTCACAGCAAGATCTTTGAAAGAGAGAGTGAATTTGAAGAAGACAGAGGAATTGAAAAGAATAATTTAAAACCAAACACACACACACAAATACATTTGGGGGATTTTTTTTTTCGGAAGTATTTTTCACCTTTTCAGATGTTGGCATTTTGTAATTGAGTCAAGATCTGACTTTACTCTTTGTCCAATTGTGTAGAAAGGAAAATGAAGCCTTTTAAGAGTTATCAGGTTGGATGGGTCCTGCTTTAGTCTTCTGTGCTTTTGGTCCTTATATGCCATATTTTAGAGACTAGGTTGGTACCATACTCTATCCTGTTTGAAATAATTCTGGGAAAAGCTAAATGAAGCCTGACCTATTTAAAAACTGAATCATAGAGTAATTCATTCACTAAGGAAATTTCTGAGACCAAAGGAAGAATTGAAAATTCCTCCAAATCTCCTCTTCCTACTTTTCTTTAATTATCAGTTATGATTGTGCACAAGATTACACAGACCTTGCTTGTGTGAATGTTCCCTGACTCTTGTGGCAGCAAGCATATCATAGAGAGGAAAACATGGGCACCATTTAAAAATTTTTTAAAAACTGCATCTCCCTATTTTGTGCAGTCTGAAAGTGTAGTGGCTAGTCCCAGGGCTGATCCTGCTACTGGCTCAAAATGTTTGACCTGTTTTGTTTCTTACCTGAGCTGGTTCCTTCTTCTTTAGGTAACCTAGAGGGCACCCCACTCCCAGAGTCTACCATATTGATGGTAGACTTAGTGTGGATACTTAGCTCACTGAAGCTCAGAACTCCTGAGCTCAATCATCCTCCATCAGGCTCCAGGGCAGCAGGGATAATAGATGTGCCCAGCTATAGGCATTCACTGTTTTCATGTATAGAATTAAAAGTTTTCTGAATGTGATTACTAAGGTATCACATTATACATTCAAATATTAAGCCAATTGAATTGAAAATACCATTGGGTTTCTAAGAGATAAGAGGAGAACGGGCAGTGTAAGAAGCAAGGTGTCATAGCAGAAAGAGAGAGAGTCAGTCTCAGAATCAGGAAGAACTAGGATCAAATTTTGTCTCTAATACATTGCCTGTGTTACCCTGGGCCCATCACTTTCATTGCTCTGCTTCTTCCCCACCCTCCAATGCCAGCAACTCTCTAAGAGCATAAAGCACAGAACAAGTTCAGGTCTGCATTGGTAGAAGGAGTTTCCTCACCATGAATTCCATATCCCAATGCAATTATAGGTCCAGGTCAAAAAAGTCTCCACCTCAGGACAAAGAGTACCATTGGCATATCACAAACTTGCTTCCCCAGTTCTGGCTGGTGATAGGTATCCCTTGGACAAATTTTGGCAATGTTAATAAGAATTTATTCTCATGAGAACTCCTAGTTATTTATATGACTAAAATTTACATCTAAAATACGATTATCTCTTCATATCATATCAAATCACATAGTAATAACAGCTAGAATTATATATATATATATATAGAGAGAGAGAGAGAGCACACTTTAGGGTTTACAAAGCACTTTACACATATTAGCTCCTCCAAACAATGCAATTGTTGTACCCATTTTACAGATGAGGAAACTCTCTCCCAGAGAGAGTTTCTTAACTTATCACACAGGCGACAAGTATCTGAGGCAAGATTTGAACTCAGGTCTTTTTGATTCCAAATCTATCTACTGTGCTACCCAGCTGCCCTTTTAAAGGTAGTATTTATATAACTGCCATAAGATTTAGAAAATGCTTTATGTGCATTCCCCCTCTCCCCATCACTACCTTGGCATGGCAGAGGGGCTCATGTACAATGAAACTATGAGCTATGCCAAGAAAGGTTGCCCAAGATGAACAAACAGGTCATAGTGGAGAATTCTGACAAAAGGTGATCCACTGAGTGAGGAGGAAATGACAAACTACTCTAGAATCTTTGCCAAGAAAACCTCATGGTTCATATTAATGGCTTAGGGCCACGAAGTGTCCAACAGGATCGAGTGAGTGAATGACAACGATTGCATATATTATCTCAGATGATTTTTACAATGATTTTGTGAGGTAGGTGCTATTATTATCCACATTTTACTAACGGTGAAACTGAGCCTGGGAGAGGGAATGAGGTAGGATTTGAATCTGGGTCTTCTTGATTCCAAGTCTAGTAAGCTATCCACCACATCTGAGATATCAAACACCTGTGGCCCACAGTGCTCCTGAGCACAACCCAAACCTGATTAAAATGCATCTTTTAAGCTGAATTTAATGTGATATTATTATTTATCCAATCAATCAATAAACATTTATTAAGAACCTACTATATGCCAGGCACTAAGCAGATATATTAATAATTAAATACATAAATATAATAATTATTATATATTATTAAAATTAGCCACATATATAATATAGAAAAAATATCACATTAAAATTTTATATTATAAATAATTGAATATTATTGTGTTATATATTATGATAAATAATAATATATTAATAAAATTAATACAATATTATAGGATGTATTAATTAAAAATAAATATATAAACGTATTATTTTCCGAGTTCCATGGGGATCTTTTTGTGCCGTTGAGTGGTTCTGGTTCTTCTGCAAAACATTTGTATGACCTGGGACTATTCCCTTCAACTTCTGGGCATCATTTTCATGACTGAAAATTGCTGCCTTTACTTTATTCCCAGATTTTTCAGGCTGTTTGGGGTAACTAACTGAAGACCCTGAGAGCGGGTTATAGTCCCTAAAGAGGAGCAGAAACCATCAGGTATCAGGGCAAGAATTTAAAGGATTAGATAAAATATCATTTAGTTTCAAAGTGATGGAACCCTTGTCCTGTAAAGAAAACAGCTTCCATTTGTGAGATGTAAAGCATCAGCCAAACCCAGAGAGAGGAAAGTGGCAAAAGATGATGTTGGAAATAATTGCAAAGGGGAGGGAATGATCATAAAAGACTTCCTTCCTCTCTTTCAGAGGACTGAGATTGCTGTTCAGAAAGAACAAATGCACCCATCTCAGAAATCCCTGAAAACCCTTTAGATGAGCCATAATGACTACATGTGCCTGTCTCCGTTTGCTAGAGGGATGTTTATATCTTTCCCACAATGCCTTTACTCCAGCTCTTGACTTCTCTTAATCTTCATTTCTCTTGACATTAGAGTGATTGCTTTGAACAAAGATTTATGAGATTCTGCTCTCCTGGGAAACCGGGTGAAGTTGTTGCTAATTAAGTAAAGGGTTGGCTGACCAGCTTAACCTGAGGCTAGGCAATCTTAATTGCTTAGGGAGCCTTCCTTCTTGGGGTTCTGGTCAATTCCGGAAAGAGAAGTCCCCTTTTGAAGGATGCCTTCTGATCACAGACCTGTGGTGTATATAAGGTACCTGGGTCAGGTTCCCTCTCACGTGTGCTTAGGAGGCAGAATGTTATAAAGGAAAGAGCCATAGGTAGGAAGTCAGAGCACCTAGCTGTCTTACGTATGTGATTTGGGGCCAAGTTATTCTTCTCCTCAGTGAGGCTCAATTATCACCTCCCTCTCTATGCAGTAGGGTTATTACTCATACTGCCTAGTCACAGATCATTGGGAAGAAAACTAATCCAACTAAATAAGAATTTATTGGGGCAGCTAGGTGGCTCAGTGAATACAGCACTGACCCTGGAGTCAGGAGGACCTGAGTTCAAATTTGGCCTCATACACTTAACAAGTATTAGCTGCGTGACCTTGGGCAAGTCACTTAACCCCAATTGCCCTGCCCTCCCCCCTCCAAAAAAAGCCAAAAAAAAAAAAAAGAGAACTTATTAATCCCCTCCTATATGCCAAGCACAATGTTATGTGCTAGGTTAAAAAGACCATATAAGTTCACACTATTACCATCTGAAACTCATTCACAACATTCTATCTCCAATCTCTGCCCCCCGTGCCTAGAATGCTTTACCACCTCACCTCTGTTTCTTAATGTCTCTGTCGTGCTTCAAGATTCAAGTCAAATCCCACCAATCCAGGGGGCCTTTCCAGGTCCCCCAGGTGCTAAAGCCTTCCTGCTTTCAGAGAACCTTCTATCTACACAGAATCTACCCAATTTTTACATGTCACCTTCCTCATTGGAATGTAAGCACCTTGAGGGCAGGGACCATTTTTGCTTTTTGGGTGTCCTCAGATTAGTTTACTAAATGCTTGTTTTCTCTATACTTAGTGACTTTTCCACAAAGTCTTCTGAGCCATTGGAATAATAATTTGTTTTTACAAATGAATATGCACATTTAATAAGAAAAAAATTCTTATTAGAATGTTTGTGCCAGAGTGACCTGATTTTCCTTCTCTTTCAATTTACCTTGAAGCGATTGTTGAGATGGACTCCTTCTGTCTTGTGAGATCTTTGTTGCTTTGTCTTTTCCCTGGGTTTCTGCAAATTCTGCTATGTGTCTGATGAGAGCCAAGGCCCCAGAACATTGTAAGTAATTACCACTAAGATAAAGTTCACTAGAGTAAAGAAGCAAAATAAAGGTTTTAAGTAACATTATTTTCAGTCTCTCTAAATACCAACTATATGCTGAAGTATATTATAAATATATGTATATATATACACATACATACATATATGGCATTTAGTAAATGATTGTTGAACTGAATTGAATTGAATCTCAGTTAATTCTTTTATAGTCATTTTGTCACTTTGATTAATACTGTACTTTGCATTTCATAGAACACGTCACTTAATCTTCTTCTATAACCTCTCAGTCTCAAACAGACCTCCCTGGATCAATACCTAATCCCTTGAGAATAGGGAAAGTCGGTACTGCCTTTATGTGGAATCAGAGCATTCACCTTTAAGGGAAGGGAAAGGCAAGGATCTTAGCAGATACTTATATCTCTTCCTGAGTTTAGTTATTGTCATTAATCCATCTTACTGGGTCTCAGGTCTCATTCCTGACCTTTAATACATGTTCTGGAAAAGAAAGGGTCAGGCTTGAGAGAAAGGATTTTAGTGCAGGGCACTGTTGGGAAATTCAATTAAGTACTGATATACTTTCCTTACTTCAGGTTAGTCTAGAAAGAAACTTTAGACTCGAGAAATGTTTATTTCTTGAAATTTTCAGTCTAACTAAAAAGCAGGCTTAAAAAAAATACATTTTCACATTATAGAGACTTCAGCATAAACCCTAGTGGATCTGTGATCTCCACTGTGCAGATTGCAGCCCTTCCTCACCTTCTTATCCAGGGCAGATCTTGTCTGTGCTAGCTCTCTCCTCCTCATCTGGCTTCCCTGGCTTCCTTCAAGTCCTAGCTAAAATCCCACCTTCTACAAAGAGCCTTTTTCAATCCCTCTGAATTCTAGTGTCTCCTCTCTGTTAATTATTTTTTATTTAACTGGCATATAGTTTGCTTGTATTTATTTGTTTGCATGTCTGCTGATTGTGAGCTCTTTGAGGGCAGGGATTTCCTTTTATTTTTCTTTGTGTCTACAGCACAGTGCCTGACAATAGTAGGTCCTTAACAAACGTTTGACTGATATCTATAGTAGCCTAAGCATATCTGGAAAAGGAGGAGGATTATATCAGGGAAATATATGATCCATACACTGCAGGGGCTAGGGAGAACAGGTAGACAGCCACAATGCTCCATGGGTAGTTCCATAATGTCAGGAAAAAGTGAGGAAGGTCCCCAACACATTGGATGGCCTTATGGGAGGACCTGGACAAGAGAGGAGTTGGGAAGAGCACTCATGAATGGATTGCAATTTACCCATCGGAGGGAGCACCCAAATGGATGAGATCATAGATCCATTTCAGTTTTGAGTATATATGAAATATGATCCTGTTAAAAGAATAAACTTGATTTCAAGACAAGCAGGCCTAAACTAGTCTAGAAACAGGAAATAAGACCATGAAGAAAAATTAGGCAGAGTCATGAACGATTCTGCAAACAAGGAGTGGAAAGATACAAAGATCAATGAACAAACTTTTGCAGGCTTTGGCTAGAATAGTCCTAGCCGTTAGACGGACGCATTTACCAAATGGCGCTTTGGCTAATTGCCCAGCCCAGTGTTGAGCCGCTGGCTGGTCCCAGATTGCAATAGCGGAGGCTGAGAATCTTAAGCTTTTGGTTTTTTTCCAGGCCAGCCATAAGTATGTCAACTCCCTCATTTCCAAACCTTAAAAGAGAAAGAACAAATTAGCTACTTAGCATTGTATTTAGATAAGGAAAGGAGAGATTATTTAATCGATTCCTTCATTTTATTGTGGTGGCAAGAAAAGAGTGATGGATTTGGAATCTGAGGGCCTGGGTTTGAATACGAGTTATCTGACTTTTGGCACCTCCAGGCTTCAATTCTCTCATTTGCAAAAGGGAAGGGGAGTGAGGGAGTGAGTTGGACGTCCTAGCTCTAAATCTGAGGTCTCTAAAGCTGCAATCTACAGGAGTAAACAGTTTAACCAAAATCGCATTAAGTGACAGGGAACAGAGTCGGGTTTGAACCAAGGTTCTCAGACTCCAAATTCACTTCTGAATTCCACATTTCCCATTTGGTAACTGCTTTGTCGAGGAGCCTTTGGGACCAGTTTCCTTACAGGCAAAATGAGAGGTTTGGACCAAGTGACTCCCGATCCCTCAATACCAATATATTCAGCTGCTTGCTTCCCTTTCTCCAGGATCTGAAACTCACTGATATACACAAACTAATCTCCAACAGGGTGTTAGCTAAAGAGGTATTAAGGATTGTAAACTCTTCCCCTAGGTAAACCGTGCTTCCCCTAACATAGAGTACTAGACCAGGAGTAAAAAAGACCCCTGTTCAAATCCTGCCCCAGGTACTTCCTAGCTGTGTGGGACTGTACAAAGTCACTCAACCTCCGTCTGACTCAGTTTCCTCAATTGTAAAATGAGATATAATTTGCAAAAGTGAATTTAGCTAGGCAGGTCTTTGAATGAAATACAGTACATACACACCAGACCCTTCCCAGTTTAATAATTCAATTCAACAAATGTTTACTAAGTATCAAATATGTATAAAGAGAGAAGCAGTCTCAGTGTAAATAAGATCCAGGTTCAGGTCCTGCTTTTGACACATACTAGCCATGTGATAGAGGGAAAGTCATTTAACATCTCTCTGCCCCAGGCAACTCTGTAAGACTTTCAGTTCTAGAGAAATGTGGATCAGTGATGAAATGCTCGTTGATTTGGGATGACCTAGCAAATACAGCAAATGACCTAGCAAATGACTGAAAGGGGAGAGACTGTAGCAAAGCTTCAGTCAGAGAGAATTAGCTACTAAATCAAGAGGGATGACCCACTCAGTAGGGGAATGGTCCTGCCCTCTACGTCTCTCTCTCCCTTCCCTTCTGATGATGGTATCAGGATTCTTCATGCTTCTCCTTGGAAGGAAGAGGAAGGTATAGCTCTCAATTTGAGCTGCCATTATTTCCTCTTAAAGTGCCCAGAGCACAGGCTCAGGATTCCATGGGGTGTGCTTTAGCCAGAGCAGACAAGGGAGCCCTGGTATTTCATTCCCATTACACATGTCACTACAATGTCTAGCTGAGGAAACTGGGACTCAGAGATTAAATGACTAGCTCCAAGTTACACAACTAATAAATGATGTGGCCAGGCTTCAAACCCAAGTCTTTCGAGTTTGAGTTCAGTGCACTTTACACTACTTCAGGCTATTCTGCTTGGCCAAACAGAATCAGGTGAAATGAGCAAAATGAAAGAATAGAAGACAGTTCCACTCTTGAAAAGAGTGACCTAGCCCTAGCCCAAAGAGAGGTCATCCTGCTAAGGCTTTAACATTACATGCAAATCATTTCAATCAGGGAAGAAGCTGGATTGTTGACGTGGGATCTAAATGGATTTTCTGAAATATCTTGCTTTTCTTGGAGATATTCAGAGGCATTATTTAAAGAGCAAGAGGTTTCCAAGTACATTGGAAGCCCTGACTCATGAATCCAAGGACCCAGATTTCCATGGATAGTAATTTTCCTTATAATGGCTTTGAGTGGCAGATTCACTCTCCTAGGACATTGATGAAACTTCCCAGCAGCCTAAGAGTTAATGGGTCTGATTAGCTACCGAGATATGACTTTCATACTCTTTTTCTTACTTGTTGTAATCCAATACAATTGAGAGCAAATTGCTGGAAAGAAGAGACTTGCCCAGTCTCTCCACAGACCACAGGTCCATTTGGCTGTTAATGATTTCTAGGGTAGAAAATGGGTACATGGTACGTTCTCGCAGCTCAAGAAGTATGGCCTAAGAACACAAATTAAGAAATAGATATTTAGCAACTGAAATATAGCTAATGCTTAAAATGTGGTATTCAAAGGTAAATTATTTCAACATTATTGTTCCAATTTGCATATAACTTTTAGATGTTTAGATGTGGTCCTGTCCAGAGTTGGAGAGTTCCTTTGATCAAGCCCTTGCCATTTCTTGTTCTAGGATTCTATGATTTTCAAAAATTTAACTTATCCTCAATAGCCAAATGAAAAAATGCTCCAAGTTACTATTAGAAAAAAAAGAAAATTAGAACAATTCTGAAGTATTATTACCTCATACTCATCAAATTGGCAACCTTGACAAAAAAGATTACAAATGTTGTAGTTATTATGGGAAAATAAGCATATTAATGCACTATTGATGGAGATATGATTAGGTCTAGCCAGACATTCTAGAAAACAATTTGGAACTGTGACCCAAAAGTTATTAAACTGTGTGTGCCCTTTGACCCAGGAATATCACTAGTATACTTATATTCCAAAGAGATTAAAGGAAGAGGAAAAAGCCCCACCTGTACAAAAATATTTACAACATATCTTTTTATAGTAGTAAAGAACTAGAAACTAAGGGGATTCTAATCACTTAGGGGAAAGCTGAACAAAATATATTATGTGAGGATAGAAATCATGAAATGGGTTATTTTAGAGGAATCTGGGAAGACATGTATGAACTGATGCAAAGTGAAGTGAGTAGAACCAGGAGAACAATTTATATAATAGCAACATTAAAAAAAAAACCTTTGAAAAACTTAAGAACTCTGATCAATGCAATGACCAATCACAATTCCAGAAGATCAGTGATGAAGTATGCTTCCCACCTTCTGACAGAGGTGGTAGACACAAGATACAGAATGAAACATATTTTTGGACATGGCCAATGCAGGAATATATTTTGCTTGATTATAGAGAAGTGCATTTATTGCAAGTGTTCTTTTTTTCCAATGGGCTGAGGTAGGAATAATAAGAAAAAATAAAATTTGATCGTTGAAAAAATTAAATAAAAGAATTAAGTGTCCTCCCTCATCATTGGTCTGTTGGAATCATGGTTGGTCAATGTGTTGATTAGAATTCTTAACTCTTTCAAGGTTGTTTGTTTTTATAATGTTGTTCTTGCCTTTTAAAAAATAGTCTTTTGAATCATTAAAAAATTAACCTTTCATGCCAATGCAAAAATTTGCCTCCCAATCACTGTTTAAAAATCTTCACTCCATCTGTGGGTCAAGGAGGTAGGGCAGAGGAAGGTTTTGGGGAAACAGCCTTCATGTAGATAGAGGTAGAAGGGTCATAGGATTTTTTTCTAAGAACTAGAAGAGACCCTTATCTAGTCCAATCCCTCATTTTACAAATGAAGAAACTGAGGCCTATAGAGGTGAAATGATTTGCCCAAGGTCACACAGATAATAAATGTTGGAGGCAGGTTTCCATTGGGTTTAGATCTGAACAAGTGGAGGGCATACCCATAGATACATTGAAGTATTATTTATGAACACAAGAAATAGGATGTAGACATATAGAGAGGACTTTAGAATATACACTGGAAAAGGACCAAAAACGGAAATATCAAAACACACCAATGACATTAGTATGGTGGAAAAATAAGTTCATGGGGTTAGAGCTGAAAGGAACTATCATTAAGGTCATGTCATCCAATCCACTCATTTTATAGATGAGGAAACTGAGGGCTAGAGAGGGTAAGCATTTGCCCAAGGTCCAAGTAGCAGGAGCTAGTCTGCTTTCTGCACCACCCTGTTGCCTTATCCTCTGCTGCACAACTTTATACGTATTTGTGCGGAAATATTTCCATCTCCTGGGATCAGGACAAAAGGGCAGGATTTGTAAAGAAATACATTGTGGTAACGGAAAACCACCACTGTTACATCACCACCCTATCCTGATATGGGAGGTCATTTAAAACCATAAATCACAGGAGCATGTAGATATTCTTTGAGTATCTTAGGGATACAGAAACCCAAAAGCTGTTTCAAGCCAGAAGTTTTGGAAACCAAAAAGAGGTTGTGGCTTTGTGGAGGGAATTGAGGGGTGGGTTTTTGGGAGAAAATTATATGTGGGTCAGATATATGGTTTGGAAATATAACTTGGTCCGAAGCAAAAAAGGCTCCTGCAACTCCTTAACTATGGAGTGGGTCTAGGAGGGTTATTTAATGAAAGGATACCCCCCATTGTTGAGTGCTAGATTGGATTTCTGAAAGTGTGGGGTGATGGGGTAGCTGATGTGGCACACTAGGTCCAGATGCTAAAAGCCTGCCATGCACAAAATGTGCCCACCAGTGTTCAGCAGAGCCTGATCAGCAGACAGACAAGAGCCAGGTGCAGCTGCAGAAGACTAGAGAACACCGGGCAGAAACAGGAGCCTCAATTTCAGTGACTTAGACTGAAAAAAATGGATTAGCATCCTTGGCAGCATCCCACTTGTAAAAGAGGCTGTTTTTTAAAAATTAAGTTATAAGAAATTATTTATTATAAAGTTATAGGACGAAAGCCCTAAAGATACAGAAAAACTGTTTAAAAAGGAAATGTTCTTTGTTATATGCAAAGACCCTCTGAGAAGGGGATATGGGATATTTAGATGTAAGAAGATATAAGAAGAAAGAGATGGCAATAAATATCTATTTAAAATATAATAAAAAAAACAAATAAAAGGCCTTGAGGGTGCCAATGTGTCCAGTGACCCCAGCAGCCAGTCAAAATATTAGAATGCCAGATATGGAAGGGACCTCAGAGGTCGTCTAGGACAAAATAGACATATACAGAAATTCCCTCTACAGTAGATAACAAGTCATTCTTCTTCTTCTTCTTTTCCTTCTTCTTCTCCTCCTCCTTCTCTTCCTCCTTCTCCCTCTCCTTTTTTTGCTTTTTGGAGCAGAGAAGGCAGGGCAATTGGGGTTGTGACTTGCCCAAGGTCACACAGCTAGTAAGTGTTAAGTGTCTGAGGCCAGATTTACAAGTCATTCTTGAAGATCTTTGGTGATGGGGGAAGCCTCTAGGCAGTCCATTCTACTTTAGAGAGTTCTCATTATTGTGAAATTTTTCCTGTATTTGTCATTACTTTAAGGGATTGTTAGCTTCTCTATATGGATCCTCCTTCCAGTGGTGCAGGTCCCAACTTGTATCCTCATATCTAGGAATTTGAATATACAAATGATTGTCTGCTTAGATCCTTTGACCTCTAAGCTCATTTACCTGCCTTATTCCTGTTACCTGCACTTTCTGTTTTAATGTTTTAAAAATTAATTTATTTTTAGTTTTCAACATTCAGCTCCACAAGCTTCTGAGTTTTTAATTTTCTCCCCCTCCCCAAGATGGCAGGCAATCTGATATAGGCTCCTTGCATTTTCAATCTACCTCAGCCATATTCTCAGTAATGCTCATGCCTTTAGTCTCACCATCACCCTTAGCTTTTTTGTCTCTGTGATGTGGGACTCTGAAATTCCTCATTCTAATCCCAATCACCTATGCTGCCATCTTTCCCTCAGTCTCACTCATGAAGGAAAATGCTCTCCACATCCAGAGAAAGAACTATGGAGTCTGAATGTAGATCGAAGCAGACTATTTTCACTTTTTTTAAATTTTTCTTTCTTATGATTTTCTTCACTTGTTCTGATTCTTCTTTCGCAACATGATTAATGAGGAAATGTTTAATATGATTGTACATGTATGACCTATATCAGATTGCCTGCCATCTTGGGGAGGAGAGAGGGGAATGAGGGAGGGAGAAAAAAATTGGAACTCAAAATCTTATATAAGTGAATGTTGAAAATTATCTTTATATGTAATCGGAAAAAAACAAAATGCTATTAAGGGAAAAAAAGAACACATGTATATGTATACACACACACCTATATATGTACAAATACCTCTGTTTCATCCTAAGTCCACCTATCTATAAGAAGTCGCATCTCCTATGCCATATCACAGGCTTAGAGCTCTTTCAACCAATCAGGAGACACATGCATCACAGGGTTGTCCTTCAGGGAATCAGTCAACCTTCCCCCAAGTTACATAGGTATCAATTAAATTTTTCAGAAGAAAAAGGAGGAGGAGGAGGGGGATTTAGAGCCTCAAAATAAGAGAAGGTAGGAGAGGATCCAAAAATGTCCAGACTCACTTAGACCTGGACAGATGCCCCAGGGCAATACTATCTACGTAGGGGCAGCTAGGTGGCGCAGTGAATAGAGCACTGGCTCGGCAGTGAGGAGGACCTGAGTTCAAATGCGACCTTAGACACTTGACAAACTTACTAGCCATGTGACTTTGGGCAAGTCACTTAATCCCAATTTCCCTCCATAAAGTAAAAAATACTATCCATGTAGCCCTAAAAGGAAAAAAAAGATTGGCCAAGTGTTGACTGAGGATCATCTTGATCGTTGGCAAATACCATGAGTCACAGGGGAGGGCTCCTTGATGTCCTCCAGAAAAGGGAGGCAAGTTTTTCTGTCTGTTGAGGTGTTTCAGGATGAACCCATGTATGCATAATCTGTCCTGTACCCAATATCTTGCTAGCCCGAAGGCTTGTTGAGGAGCTGAGACAAATTAGAGAGATATGAAACAAATTATGGTGCTTCCATATGAAGCCCTGCATATAGACATGACGCATAGGGATTATTATTGAGAGAGGTACCTAAGATTAACCTGTTTCATATTGTAAGAGGCTGCAGCTCAATTGGCATACCAGTTATGTAAATGTTTTTAAAACCTGTAACTTACTAAGCTTGCAACATCTGAATTTTTCAGCTTCATCCCCCAGATGCAAAGGTCTCTACCCAGCATGTAACGTTCGTCTCGAATCGTCTTGAGCAAAGGTTCAAGAGAAACTTCTGGTAAGCCTGTTGGGGAGATTGCAGGGCTTACAAGTATCAGCTAAAAGGTAAGAAAATAAATAAATATTGGCAAAGAAAACCTTTGAGTATATTTTGTTATGTGGATAAGGAGTGTTGCAAAGATATAACACAGAAACAGGCAGAATTAAATTAGTTATGTGTGTGTGGGTGAGGTTGGAGTCAGGAGACCTGAAGGGGCATCTTTTTGGTTGGGGAAGACTCTGGGAAAATGTATTCATTTCATAGAGGAAAGAGGCAAGCCAGAACACTCCTTCACCTTCCTGAGAATCTGTTCATTCTCTATGCTGGTTTTCAAGGCCTTCTTGATAGCTGGGCACACAGAAGTCTGAGACTGGACACAGTGCTTTTCATATGTTTTCAGGAACTTTGTAAGAACAGGGACAATAGACAAGGAAGCTCCTTTAATTTTTGATTTTTCTTTCTTTGTCCTTGGCATGTTTTAAAAATTCTGTGAGAATCTTCTCGATGGCCGAAAGCATTTGCTTATCCTGAAATATGAGTATCAGATTTACCATTACTAAGTTCAATTATACATTCATTAAACAAAGAGAAAAAATTGTATCTAGAACCAGAAGTTGTTGTTCAGTCATTTCCAACTCTTCACGACTCTATGTGGGGTTTTCTTGACAAAGATACTAGTGGTTTGTCATTTCCTTCTCCAGTTCATTTTACAGATAAGGAAACTGAGGCAAACAGGGTTAAGTGACTTTCCCAGGGCACACAGCTAGTAAGTATCTGAAGTTGAATTTGAACTCAGATCTTCCTGACTCCAGGCCCAGGGCTCTCTCCACTGCCTCAGAATCAAAAGATGTGAGTTTCAATCTTGTCTCAGCCACATATTGACTATGTGCCTATGACAGGCAACTTTGCCCCACTGGGGCTCTCCTCCTTTGAAAAATGAAGGGATTGGACAATACGATTTCTAAAATTCCTTCTAGCTCTAACCCCATGATCCTACTCTTCACACCACATGAATGGTTTGTTTTGATGCTGCCCCTCTTTGGTCATAGCCCAGTGTGCTGGATTCACCTCCAGGTTCTACTTATTTTTATACTCACTCACAAGTTATGCACAACTCAACCTGCCTCTGAGTTCTAGAACCTTATTTGACCTTAGACAAATCATATCATTTCTCTGAGGACTGGACTAGGTGACATGAGTATCGGGTCTCTTCCAGCTTTGAATTTATAACCTCATCCTCTGATCCCTACTCCATGAATGCTATTTCCCCAGAACTTTCCTCTGCCTACCTCCCATGGTCCTCACATAGAGGGAGAATTTCTAAACAGTGTTTGGGAGATAAGCTATGGTATTGACCTGATGGTTAGGTCAATTTTTTAAGCAATACTTTCTTTTAATTTAATTAATTATACTATATGAATTATATAATTATATAAATTAATAGCAATATTTTCTTTTATTTATTTATTTTCTTTCTAGGGAAAACATGCATTTTACAGGACCTGTAAACACATCAATATGTTTCCACTGATTTGTGAACTCAGTACTTTTGGAATGTTGGAATATAATCAAACCTAATATGATATTCAACAATAACAAAAGAGAGGAAAACATTAAGACATTTTATGGTTAAAAATACTCTCAGCAACAGGTTTTGAAAGATGATTTTCTTAAATCAAATCATTGCCCTTGGTGATTTTATTGTTACAGCAGAACAAGGTTACTTTATTAATTTTTATTTATGATAATTTATAATTATATTTTATTATTAAAGTAATTTCTGATTTTAATAGATTGTCTTATTCTTCTCAATCTGTAAGTTTTCATGTGGACAAAATATTTAAAAATAATCTGGAGAGCATTTTTTTGTGCTATGCTCACAGTGAGAAGTATAAAAAATAAATTTCTATGATATCAGGTCTACTTGTTAATTTTCATCATTAGAGAAATCTTAAAAGACAATTCTTCTAAAAAGAAAACAAATTAACAGACAACAAATATTTTTAAAATTAGGAGTGTTCATTTTTGATGCCTTTAGGAAGTTGAGTGAATATTGAATCAATGCATCATATGTCAAAAACTGGTGTGCCTGTATATGTGGTATGCTCTCAGACAATTCAGCATTTTAATAGCTGCTGCAGATATCACATAGCTGGTAGGTCAAATTTTTTAAAATCATAAGTTCCTAGATTAAGAATTGGCACCAAGTGCCCACTCAATGGAGGTCTCCAACTCTGCAGTTCCACAACTACATGAATATCAAGGTAATAATGTTGAAATCAGCCCTAGCCCCACATTTAAGCACTAATTCTATTTCAATCACTTAATAGTTGTTTGTATTGATTTTCACTGATGTTTAGTTGTTTCTATTGAAGTTAATGTTCTTCCTAATAAAGCAGCTAATAAAAAAACCAAATAGCAAATCCTGAAAAATAATAAAGCAGTCACATCAAGGTTATTTTATTAATTTTAATTTATAATAATTTATAATTATAATATTTTATTATTAAAATAATTTCTGATTTTAACAGACTGTCTTATTCTGCTCAATCATCATAAGTTTTCATGTGGACAAAATATTTAAAAATAATCTGGAGAGCATTTCTTTTTGCTATGCTCCCAGTGAGAAGTATGGAAAATAAATTTCTGTGATATCAAGTCTACTTGTCAATTTTCATCATTAGAGAAATTTTAAAAGGCAATTTTCCAAAGAAAAATTAACAGACAACAAATATTTTTAAAATTGGGAGTGTTCTTTTTCGATTCCTTTAGGAAGTTGAGTGAATATCAATAACTTCCTATTTATCTCTGTTAAAAAAAAGACTAGCTTGATTCTCTTGACAAGAAGGATGCTGCTGGGCTTAGGCAGTTAATGCGATTGTCAATTTTGTTCTTTAAGCTGTTATTCATGAAAGAGATTTCTGTATCTTAGCAATCTTATTGGAGCAGATCAGAACCAATAATACCATGAGGAAAAGGGATCTAGAAGGATCACTGATTTGACCATTGCTGCTTATTAATTAAAATAAAGGGGAGTTAACATTGGTATGTATTCCTTTCTTGGTGGAGCATCTCAGGAACCAAGCAATGACTTAGGGTGTTCAGGAGAATAAAGAGACAAAGATGCCCTTTTCTGAAAGTGAATGCTTTCCTTCCTTCTCTTGATTCCCCAGGGGCTTGCACCTTCTTCCCATTCTTGCTTTGAATCCTGTTCTAAAAGACATTGACCCTTTCCAATTTATATAGCCTTGACAAATGCCCTTTGTGACCCCATACTTCAAGTAGGTAAGGTGATGTCTGGGTAGTGGTCATTCCTCCCCTTAAGGCTCCCTATTTACAATTTTACTTTCTTTATTTCCAAAGAGAATGACAAGAAGCTACCCAGAGCTAGGAGAACTTTCTTAGTCACTTGAATCCTTTTTAATTTTTCTTCTTTTTTTTCTAATCTTCATTCCCCTGTCTAAACTGGAATAAGAGGGGTAGGGATAAGGGGATCAAGATTCAGAGATAGAAAGAAACTCAGAGATCATATAGGGCAATGTTTTCATTTTACAAATGAAACTGAGGCCTGTGGAGGCTAAGTGACTTTTCCAAGGTCACACAGGCAGGAAGCATAAGAAAGAAAAGGATTTGAATCCAGGACTCTTTTCCTCTTATTTCTTTTTCATTGTACCAAGGAATAGAGTATAATTAAAAGACCTTGTTTGTTCTGTTGGTGGCCCATTGACCTTTTAATCTGAACCACCAAGGGTTCAAATCCTTACCCACGTGGAAGCTTTTTCTATCTTATATTTTAGTAACCTTTCAGTTACCCTCTACAGTATCTCACAGGTACTATACATTACTCACAGTATATGCTCCAAAAATATTTTCTGAATAAACGAAGAAGGAATTCTTCTGGAACCCAAAGACCTAGGTTCTAACCCCAGCTCAAACACTTACTAGCTAGATTATCATGAATAAGTCACATCAAGAGCCTCAGTTTCCTTTGCTGTAAAATTGAATGGAGTACACCCTGTGTCAAGGAATGATCATAAACTGTCTTGTAGACCTTAAAGTCTATAGAATTGTGAGTTATCGTTATTCAAAAGATCATAGACAGAGTCTTAGAGGCCATCTAAGCCCAATCCCTGCATTTTACAGATGAGGAAACAGGCCAGAGAAGCTAAGTGTTTGGGGTGAGATTTGAACCTGACTCCTCTGATTCCAATTCTAAAGCCCTTTCTGCTTTACCATATCATTAATAAAGTTGGAAAACACAGTTATAATTCTGTTCCGGTTCCATAAATATAGAAAACATTAAACAGGACACAAAAATATATTAGCCATCCAAATCTGGTTTTCACAAATAATTGATTGTCAATAATGTCCTCCCATCCCATGGACCCAGAAATGAACAAATAGTACCTGATTCTTTACTGAAATGTGGTTCTAGTGGAGGAAGTTCAGGCCAGGCAAAAGGGCTCCCTTGCTACATGGCTTCAGTGCCCATGGAGATAAGTGCAGAGGGACGTCAACAGCAACAAGATTCAACTCTGGAGTCTTAACCACAGCCAAGAATCCTAGAGAGAGGGGAGGGCGAGGCTATTTTCATCCAAGAAGAAGGTGCAAAGTGATGAGTGCGATGACAGGAGCTGCCAGAAACACGGCGTCCTAAAGCAGATTCCTTCTATAACTCAAAGCTGTAAAAGTGTCAATGACAGAGAAGGAGTGGGGAGAGTCCAAGAGATAAGTGGAAAGGAAAAGGACAAGGGGGAGTTAGGAAAGGGAGAAGGGATATGGGGAGGGGGGAAGCACACAGTTTCTCATACTAAAATTATGGTTATTGACCTCCCCTCTGAGTGGTGCAAACTCTTTTCTCTATATGGGAGAAAACAAAATACCAAATAGGATATTTTTGTTTCTCAACTTTCACTTTGAATGCACATAGGCATAAACGAGGCTTTCAGTCTTTCTGCTCCCCCCAAAGTGAAAACTACAATTACCCTTGGAGGGGGTTCCTGAGTGTCCATGCAGCACTCATAAATTGCACCTATATATTTCGATATCTCACCATGTGAAAACACATATTGCATGAGGATTTTCTCTTACAGAATTCATCACGAGGAGTCACCATACGTAATATGGAAATAGGTTACCTCTTAGAAAGAAAAAAAAAGGGGCAAGATTGGATTTATTGGGTCAACTTTAAGAAGACAAGGGAGGAGACGAAGTCATTTTGGGTGGGTGACAAGGGACAAACCAGTTTGAGTGAAAATGGCACTTGAGAGACCCATCAGAACAAAATAACATCCAGCCAGAAGGTGGAAAAAAAGGGGTAACTTTAGTGAAGGAGGGCAGGGCGTGACACTGCTTTCTTTCCCCTGGTAAAAAGTTTCTTTTCTATTTACTCACTCAACATAGAAAGGTTTGCTCCTACAGACCAAGAATGAGTCTCCATGGAGTTGATTACAATGGACATTTTACGGGTGTAACCAGAGAAAGACGTTAAAGTAAAGCAAGGGAAATTTTTGACTTAGAACATGGTTAAGTATCTGACTGTGGAATGGAAAAGCAATCAAATAGATCAAGCAAACATTTATTAAGAACTTGCTCTGTTCATGTGTTGTTCTAAGGTCTGGGGATACAGAAAAAGGTAAAAACAAGCAACAGAGATTCTTTACAGTACAGGTTACTAGCTTCTTTAAACTATCTTTCTTCCATCAGGGATCTTGGATCCTAGTAGAAAAGAAAGGAAAACAAGAAAGTAAAGGTCACTGATAACTTAATGACTGAAGCATTCTCCTCAATATGTATTCCCTAATTACCCATACTACCTATATATGTGTTCACTTTTATCACTGATGATACATATTTTTGTGGGAGAATGTGCCTCAGGTTTATGAGGGAAATGTTTTATTACTAATTTTCTTACTCTGCCATGGAACTGAATTCTTTTGGTTTGAACAATTTGTGTCTTACAACTGACTACAAAAGGTACACACGTTGGTGGGGGCTCATATGCTACATGGTTTTGATTAGATAAAGACCCACTGAGAACCATGAAAATGGAATAAGCTCGTCTGGGGGGCCCATTAAGAGCTGGAGGCATCTGAAGTGATACAGAGACATTCTGCTTTTGCAGTGGATTTAGCAGTGGGACTTGGAAGATGAAGATGGAAGAGAAATACAGTTGAGGAGAAAGCCAAGATGAACAGGCCCAGGGGGACCTGCATACCATGGCCCATTCTGCCCATGGTATAGAAGGCATGGATATTGCTCATCTTTCCGATATGCCAGATTCAGTCCTTCATGAGGAATTTGACTCTCCCTAGTAGGAAGGTTCCATTTGGGAACTGGCAGAGAGTGACAGAATTTCCAGGACCAAGAAATGTGACCTTGGAAAGTCATTTGACTTATCAGGGCCTAAGATTTCTCACCTGTAAAATGAAGAGTTAGGATTAGATAACCTAAGGTCCATATATGTGATTTTTCTGCCACTCACATTTCAACCACTCTAAAATGGAGTATTCTTGATATTAGAGAACATGAAAACTAACAATAACTATTGTTTTTCTCTCCAGTAGGGAAACCAATTAATCAATAAGATTGACTGAGTGACAAATAGTACCCATATGAGCCACATAAAAGTGAGCCTGGAATTCATTAGGTTCCATTCAAAAAAGACACCTTGGCTTTTATATATCCAGACCCACAGAACATTGAAGACAGACTAGACACACTGAGGAAAATCAACTTCAGGACACTACCAGAATAAGCAGAGAGCTACTCCAAAGGTAAATTCATGAGAATTCTATGAAGAGGGAAAAAGATTTCTAGTAACCAGAAGATGAATTTACCCATTAGTCACATTTAAGCATGGACCTACTTTCCCCAGGGACCCTATATGAGCAAGAGAAATGTGTACATTCAGTTTGGGAGAATTAAAAAAACAACTGCCTTGCCATACCTTAACAACAAACACCCTAGCATACCCAGGATGGGTGCTAGCACAGGTTCTTTGATCTGCTTTTCTAAAGGAAAGCAACTTTAAGGGAGTCAACAATCTTACTTTAATTATATCTATATATGCGTGTATACATACATATATATGTGTATAATCAATTACTTAGTTCAGGAGGAAAAGTCAGCCCCCTGAACTTCAGGGAAAATACAAACAGAAATCACAAACAGAAAAAAATACAAACATGGGGTGGCTAGGTGGCACAGTGAATAGAGCACCAGTCCGGGTGTCAGGAGGACTGACTCAAACCTGAGTTCAAATCTGGCCTCAGACACTTAACACTTACTAGCCGTGTGACCTTGGGCAAGTCACTTAACCCCAAATGCCTGCCTTTCCCCCTCCAGAAAGAAAAAAAGAAAAAGAAAAGAATAGAAAAAAAGAAAAATACAAACAGAGAAAATAACACGAATCAACAGACAGGGCTTCTACTTGTTTGACCAAAGCTATATATACATAGTTACCAGAGAGAAAAGCACCCAACATCTGGGTTTTCAAAGCCAGGGAGATCATTAATGGCTAATCAGAGTCACCTCTGACCAAAACACACCAACACTCTTCCAATGAATGATTCCCAAAGCAAAAGGTCACCTCAGAGTATAAATACCCTCCTTCAGAGCCAGACAGCATCACATCCTTCATGCCCCACTGCCTAATTACAAAGTAACAAAAGGTGGGGGCCTTCCTGAACAACAAGCCTCCCCTAATCAAGCTTCTGTAGTTGGGCTCCATGTGAGGCCTATTAATAGTTGGAGGAGATATTCAATTCCCACTAACATTACACATATCAGCTTAGTAAATGGAGAAGTACAACACTGATGGGGGCTCATGAATAAATACTAGAAAATACCATCTTCCTTAGAGCTGCTTCTAGAGCTCTGAAGGTGTAGTAGTAATCACCCTCTGGGGACCCAAAATACTAATCTGGGAAAATAGCCCAGAGGAGGAGCTACTTTGTGAAGGATGACCTAGAAATCATCCAGAAGACCAACTTTCCTACACATTTAAGTTCTCACTATGTATCAGGCACTGTCCGAGGTACTTAGGCTACAAAGACAAAATGAAAAAACAGAAACTTTAAAATAATTTTAGGGTAGAAATAGGTACCTTACATAGCCTATTGGTAAGTTACTTAATATTTAGGGGCATTATGTCACAAATTTATGGAAACGATTAATTTTGTTTTATAGCAGATTATAGTGGAAAGGACACTGGATTGAGGACTGGCCTCAGTGGTTGCAAGGTCCCTTAAAATTCTATGATTTCATAAGGCCTGGGTTCTAATCTTGGCTCTGTTACTTATTATGTATTCAGTTATAAGCAAATTACTTAACCTATATGGGTCTCAATTTCCTTATCAGTAAAATGAGGAAGGTGTACTGAATGAGCTCCAAGTTACTTTTCCAGATAATAATATTTATAATAATATATAAATAATACATCATATGGTATATTATAATTATTATGGTAATGATTTATTATGTAATTATTTTATATAATAATAAATGCTGATCAGTACACATTTATAAAGCACTTTCAGGTTTACAAAGCTTTTTCCTCCAAACAATCTTGTGAAGAAGGTTATTATAACCACTGCTATCATAACCTCCATTACTGAAGTGAAACACAGAAAGACTGAATCCAAGTAGAATGGATATTCCCTGGGGGTGAAACTTATTTTCTTTTTTGTATTTGTATTTACAGCACTTAGCATGGTGCCTGCCTCACAGTGCTTAATGAATGCTCATTGAGTTAAATTTGTTAAATTGAGTTAAATGTATTAAAATTATTAAGAATCAGGAAGGGACTTGAATGGAGATTTGCCTTACTCAAAGACAAAGGTTCCTTCCACTCTACCAAACTGTTTCTCATATTATCAGGTTGATGTGTGGGATGGATGAAACCTGAAGCCCTTAATATATATATATATATTCTTCTGTATGTAATTCAATCACCAAGCATTAATTGTATCTACTATGTTCCAGGTACAAATTATATCTCTATGATCTGCATCTAAGGTCAGGACTACCTATTAAATAGCATCGTGATGGAAACAATCAGGAAGTGGGACAATTTATATAAAACTACTCAGTGAGTTAGTTACCAACTTACAACTACCTAGATATTTCAGTTCAATTCAACAAACATGAGGTACCCACTATGTACAAAGCAGTAGGGTTACAAAGACAAGAATCAAATAATACTTGCACTCTAGAATCTTACATTCTACTAGTGGAGATACACAAGTCTTATGCCTTAAGAATCATAGAGTGAATGTAAAGAGAAGATTCTGAAAAAATTCTTGGGGGTATGTTCATCCTTAGTGTGGGTGGGGGAAAGAATACCATCAGGAAAGGAACGGTCAGAGAGGTGGGAGGAGTACCATGGAAACCATAAGAAGAGAGTATCCAGGAGGAAGGAATGGTCAACAGCATCAAAAACATCAGAGGGACCAAGAAAAGGACCGAAAAGGCTTTGCAACACAAGTAGACTCCATTTGTCGTTGGAGAGAGCAATTTTAGTAGAGGGTCAGTACTGGGAGCCAAATTGCAGCAAGACTAAGAAGTGAATGGGAAGTATAGAAACAGGGAAGCCAAATAGCGTAGTGGATAAGTTATTTCACCTGTCTCATCCTGGTTCCTGATTTGCAAAATGAGGGTATTTGGACTACTTAATCTTTAAGGCAGTGGTACTGGTTCAGGGATTCCTGAGACCTTTTCAGAGAGGTCTTTAAGATCAAGACTATTTTAACATAATAAATGAAGACATTTTAATTTCTAATATCTATAGATATAACCCACAAAACCAAAAACTCTTAGGCAGGTCGTCAGTAATTTTTAAGAGTGCACAGGGGTCCTGAGACCAAAAAAATTTGAGAACTGCTGCTCTAAAGGCCCTTCCCTCTCCAACTGATTTCATTATCCCACTCATCAGTGCCATTCCCAACCTTTTCATCCCTCTTCTTTTTTTTTTTTTAAAGCAATTGGGGTTAAGTAACTTGCTCAAGGTTACACGGCCAGGTGTTTCTGGGTGGGTGCTAAGTATCTGAGCCCGGACTCGATCCCCAGATCATCCCGACACTGGCGCTGGTGCTCTTACTCTCTGAGCCACCTGGCCACCCCATTTCATCCCTCTTCTAAAGCCCCCCATGAGTCATCCTCTGCCACTTTCTTAGCTGAGGACCTTGCCTCATATTTCATTGAAAAAATTGAGGACATTCAACAGGCTGACCCCTCTATCCCAGCTCTCTCTTTTTTTGTCTTTTAAAAATTATTTATTTAGCATTTTATTTTCCCCTAATTACATATCAGCCCAATCTTCACTAATCTTCATTCTTTCCTTATTTGCTGGCATCTTTCCTACTTCCTACAAACATGCCCACATCTCCCCCATTCTCAAAAATGCATCACTTGATCTGTCCATCCTGCTATTGTCCCATATCTTACCCCCTTGTTGTGGCTAAGCTCCTTGAGAAGGCCATCTACAACAGTGCCTCCACTTCCTTTCTTCTCATTCTCTTCTTAACTTTCCATAGTCTGGCTTTTGATCTCATTATTCAACTGAAACTCCTCTCTCCAAAGTTACTAACAAACTCTCAATTGCCAAATCTAATATCCTTTTTTTTTTTCAATCCTCATCCTTCTTGATCTCTTTGCAGTCTTTGACACTGCTGATCATCCTCATTGACAGTCTCTTGTCTAGGTTTTTCTGACTTGACTCCCTCTTGATTTGCTCACCTATATTACCACTCCTTCTTAGTCTCCTTCACTGAATTTTCATCCAGATCATACCCCCTAATCATGCCAGGATATTGTCCTGGCCCTCTTCTCTTCTCCCTCTCCACTGTTTAACTTGGTGATCTCATTGACTCTTATAGATTAAATTTTCATCTCTCTCTGCTGATTTTTCCCAAATCTTCTTATCTAGCTTCTCTGCTGTCCTCCAGTCTCCCATCTCCAACTGCTAAATGAACATCTCAAACTGGATTTGCATAGTCATGTCCAAATCCAAATTCATTATCTTCCCCTCCAAAGCTGTCTCTAATTTTCCTGTTACTTTTGAGGATCATAACCTATGTGTCATTCTTGATTTTTCATTTTCATCTCCTAGGTCAAATTTGTTGCCAATTGTGGGGAATTCTACCTTTGAAATAACTCCCATTCATGACTCCTTCTGTCCTTTGACACTGCCCTAATATAGCCCTTCACCTTATGCCTGGACCATTGGAAGAGCCAGCTGGCTGGTTCCTGTTTCTAGTCTCTCCCAAATCTAATCCATTCTACACTCAGCTATCGGATTGATCTTTCTGAAGTGCAAGTCTATGTCGCTAACCTATTCATTAAACTCTAGGGGCTCCCTATCACCTCCAAGAACAAATCTAAAACAGTCTGTTTGACATTCAAAGCCCTTTACAACCCAGGTCTTTTCTTCCTCTCCAGTCTTTACACCTTACTCATCACCCACCCATACTCTACGATCCAGTGACACTGGCCTCTTTGATGTTCCTCACACAAGTTACCCGGTCTCCTGATTGAGCATTTTCACTGGCTGGCTCCCATCCCTGGAATTCTCTCTCTTCGTATCCCTACCTCCTGGATGCCTTTCTTGGATTCTGTCATGTCCAAGCTAAAATCCCACCTTTTACAAGAAACTTTTCCTGATCACCCTTAATTCTAGTGATTTTCTTCCCTCTGTTGGTTCTCTCCAATTTAGCCTGTATATAATTTGTTTGTACATAGTTGTTTGCATGCTGACTCTCCCATTGGACTCTGAGCTCCTTTAGAGCAAGGACTGTCTTTTGCATTTTTTTCATCCTCAGTGTTTAGCACAGTGCCTGGAATATAGGGACACCTAATAAATGCTTGTTAACTGACAGACTAAATCTATGATCTTTGGAAGAGTGACTTTAATTCTCTCATGTTGTTTTTCCTCTCTGACTTTTAATTCTCCATCCAATGTGCTATTAATAAGTAGATTGTGTATTAAAGGAAGAAACAGTCATGGAGCTGATAACCCTAATGTAACCTGGGTTTCCATATTTGACAAGCTTTCTAACTTAAAACCCATTTTTCTCTTCATGTTTTTGCATTCCTTGTTACTGGTGAATATATTGAACAGTCATGTAAAGATTTCCTTCTGTGTCTTAATATTCCTTGAACCAACATGTATTTTAACAAACACACGAAAAAGCCACTTTTGGTTGAATGAACAAATGAAGGACTGATTGGAAGAATATAAGCTTAAAAATCTGGTTTGCAGTGCTCAGGAATAAATTGGTGGCAGTCATGGGGAAGGGCTTTACAGTAGGAAGAGGGGGTTGTGTATGCCTGCTTCATGCATATTTGCATTGAGATTATTTGCAAGACTTTTACCAGGATCTAGCCTTCGTGCTTTTTCTCAGATTTAGCTGAATCTGCCCTATCATGGTAGGTTGGTTTCACTTTTGTATTCATTGTTTTCTCATAAATGTGAAGTGTTTCATTGTTCCATCTCAGCAAGAGGCTGTGAGCAAAGCTGTATGATAGATTGCTGATCTGCCAGGGCCTCCCCTGACATAGGAATGTCACCCAAGGAGCACTGAGCATAGGTCATAGACTTTATTTGACAGTTGAGGAAACAGAGGCCTATGGAGATTAAGTGACTTGCAGAAGTGAGCATGAGAGAAGGGATTTGAATTCAGATCTTCCAACCAACAGACCTCCATGATAGGACCTTGTTCTCTAGACAGGGATTGATGTCATGAGACCATGATGCTGGGTAGGGTTCATGAAACTCATGGACTAAGAGAAGAAAGGATGGATGAGTCAGTCATAGCTGAAAGGACAATATCCAATAGGTGCTGTACTCTTGCTAAACAACTGATCTAATTCAATCATTTAGCGCCTACTCTGTGCCAGGCATGGTGCTGGGGTGTTCCTACCTCCAAGGAGTGCATATTCTAATGGGGTTACCTTAAACAATTATAAGGCAAATGAAGTCCAAATGCAGAAACAGAAGTCCATTTGAAAGCTGGTGGATCATACTTTTTAGAGTGCCTTCCAGCAGGTCCTTTCCCGAGTGTTCCCACCTGGGGTTTGCACTTGTCAATGTCCTTGGTATGTGGGTTGCCTGCTGCTGCTGCTGTGAACACAGAATCACAGAATTTGAGAACTGGGAGGGACCTTACCACTTATCTCTAGACCAACCCATGAACAAAGGATTACCACTTTAAAAGTACCTGACAAGTTTGCCCTTGACTAGAAGGCATCCAAGGAAGGGAAAATCTACTACCTCTCCAGGAAGTGCATTCCACATCTCTAAGGGTTAGGAAATTTCCCACTTACTTTTTCCTGACATCAAGGCTAAACTGGATTCTTTGCAATCTTTACTTATTGTTCCTGGTTTTGCCTATGGGGCCAAAAAGGACAATATCCCCTAAGGTGAATGTCACAAATATTTCACTCTGGTAACCAAGAGCTGTGAGGGATCTGTATATATTTTTCTATAAATATGCCTCACTCCCATTTTCTTCTATTTGAGTCTCCTCTCCCCAGGGTTCTTATGTGTACAAGGGGAGATTGTGCCCCAGTTTGGGAAGAGTTTTTTTTTACCCAGCTGTTCTTAATATTCCTTCTTAGTCAATACCCCTTAAAAAAAGACAACAAGGCAATATGCATTCTTTAAGCACTTACTATATGCTAGTTACTTTGTTACCACTAGGGATGCAAATACAAGCCAGAAAAGGTCCCTGACTTCAGCAATCTTAAATTTTAATGGGGGAATACATAAGAGGGAACAGAAAAGCAGGTAGAGGATGGGGTAGGGGAAGAGGGGAAAATGCTTGTCATAGGATCACAGTTTTGAAGTCCAGACAGTTAGGAACAGGACCTGAGAGGAACTCAGCAATGGGAGAAGCAGGGCAGGCTTCATGCAGGGATATTCCAGGGTAAGTTGGCTACAGGGATATTTTAGAGCACAGAGGCTCCAGATGACGAGGGAAGTTCCAGGAAGAGCAAAAAGTAGAAAAGGCATGGTTTTGAAGCCCAAAAAATCTGGGACTGGGATGAGAAAAACTAATTGTTATATTGGCTAACTGTTTCCAGGAAACACATTGGTGGGGTCCCATAAGTAAGAATACTAAAAACTACAGCCTCATAATCACACCTAGAACCCTGAGGGGAGTGGAGGTCATGTCTCTGGGGACCATACATGCCATTGTGAGCATAAGTTGGGCCAATGGTCCAGAGGGAGTACTACATGTAAAATGAGGGTGTTGGACTGGTAAGATAGAGAACATTGTTGGGCCATATGTTCTCATGTCTCCATTGAGATATAAAGTGGAAGGAGACAGACATTTACTCCCAATGATGGTAATTTTGTGTTTGGGTGAAAAGTAGAACAAAAGGAATAAGCTTTTATTAGGTTTCTGAATACATTTTTAAAAATAAAATACGCATTTGGGGATTTCCAGAAAATGTTATTTTTATAAACTAATTTATTTCAAATGAATAATAATAAAATTAAATTGTTAACTTTTATATAGCACCTACTATACTAAGAACTTTATGAATATCTCATTTCATGCTCATAACAACCCTGGGAGGTAGTTACCATTATTGTCTCCATTTTACAGATAAGAAAACTGAGGCAATAAGAGGTTTCTTTTCCATTGACCTAATTTTCTATTTTTTTTCATCCAGTACTAGGTAGTTTTGATTGTTACACTTCTATAATATAATTTAAGATTGGGTAATGGAAATCTTCCTTCCTGTTTTTTTTTTCTTTTCATAGTTCACTTTGATATTTTTTGTCCACTTACTTTTTTTTATTAGCAGTTCTAAACCTTTTGGCCTCAGGAACCCTTTATATTCTTGCATCTTTCTGACTCCAGGGCTGGTGCTCTATTCACTGCACCACCTAGGTGCCCCAACACTTTACATTCATAAAAATTATTGAGGACTCCCCCAAAGAGTTTTATTTATAGAGCTTATCTCTGTTATTGTTTACCATGTGATAAATTAAAAATCATACACTTAAAATATGTATTTACTAAGTCATTTAAAAACAATAAGCTCATTGCATGTTAACATAAATTAAATTAATAATTTTAACTACATTATCATGATTATTATTTATTAAGTCTCTGGTTACCTGAATATAACACTAAATCAACTTTAGATTCAAACCTCTTCCTTAACTATTCTCATTCATTTAATTTCTTCTTCTTACTTTATTGTCATAGCTAGCATTTCTAAAATGATGTCACATAGGCATGGTGAGAATGAACAGCCTTCTTTTCTTAATATGAAAGCCTCTAATGTTTCTCCACTATATATAATGCTAGTTCTTCACTTAAACATTCTTCACTTTAACATTTTTTATCATGCTAAGGGAAAAAAAAGCCTTCCATTACTTTATATTTTAGGTTTTTTTTTTTTTAAAAGACATTAACTGGTATAGTACTTCAAAATGTTTTATAATTAATTTCTATAGATTTTACATATATATGTATATATTTATGTATACCTTTTCTATAATCATTTGGTGTCTATGATTTTTCTTATTGAGCCATTATAATCTTAAGAAAGTCTACTTGAAAATGACTGTTTTTAATATATTATTGTATTCTATTTCCTAACATCTTATTTAATTTTTCGGCATTAATATTCACTAATGGTATTAACCTGTAATTTTCTTTTCCTTCATTATCTTTGCCAGGTTTGTCAATCAAAATCATATTGCCTCATAGAAAAAGTTATGGAAGCTGCCTTCCTTTCTTCTTTTTGAAAATAGTTTAGATGTTATAGTCATTATTTTAAAAATTATTATTTTTATATTTTATTATTTTTATTTATTGTTGTTTATTGTGTTATTGTATTTTATAAATTATTATGCTTTAGTTGTCATCCATTTTATTTCTTGAATTCCTTGAATTCAAGGACTACATTTGATTGCAGTGCTTTTATTTATTCATTCATCTATTTACTTGTTTGTTTATTTATTTAACACAGGAGCTCATTAATGAACTCAAATATTTTCTTTGAAAACCAGATTATTTAGGTTAGGTGTTTTCTGCCTTATCATTTTTTGTCTTCATGTTTTGTAACTATGTTTTTCTTTTATAGAATCAGCTTTGCTAACATATATCTGTGTATAAAATTCTCTGGCAATTTCTTTTATTTTGTTTGCATTAATTTCATTTCTGATTTGAGTAATATGATTTTTCTCTTTATTTGCTAATGGCCTATCAATTTTATATTCTTTTAGAAATATCTCTGCTTCATTTATTAGTTGAGTTATTCTTTTATTCATAATTTTATTGATTTCTCATTTTTGAGTGATCTATTATTAAATTTGGTTTCTTCAGCATGCTATTATTGATATGTATAACTTCATTCTTATTTATCATTTGATTTATTATAGCATTCTTGGAGTTTTGAAATCTACTATTGTTGATTTTGTATCTCATTCATTTTACAACTCCATTAATTTTTTCTTTACAAATTTAGTTGTTAAACTACTAGGTATATAGGTTTTATTATAGATATTAATTCATCCTGATTTGAAAATTACCATAATTTTTCTTCAAAAATAATACTTACCTTTTTGGGAAAACTGTTAAGTTGTATAGCTCAACTTTTATTATGATGTGTTCCAAGTTCTGTTATTTCTTGTGTATGTAGAAAAATATAAAATTCAAACTTTTTTTTGTTTCTGAGATGTCATGGTCTTTTTGGCTGGTTATAAGATCATACCACTATTATAGACCTGAAGGTTGATAATGATTGTTTCTGCGTGAATCAAGTTTTGAATTTACCTCTGTTGGCAGTCTTTGCATTTTGTTGATTTCTAATTGGTCCCACATTTGAAATATTTATGAAAAAATTTAAAATAATTTCCTGAAATGTAGAATTTACAGTCTTATCTTTGTCATAGTTTTTGTGAATTCTACTAACTCTTGAATTTTTTTCCCCTTGATCTGTCCTCCATTTCCTTCTCCTTACCTATATTCCTTCCAAATTTCTTTCCCAGTCAAGTAATTTTATGAGTTTATTTTTTTGTTTCTATTGTTCCTTCCCAAATTCTACCCTGAAACAAAGTAATTCTACTTTTCAATGAAACTATTGTTTTGTTTATATTTTTCATGTAAATTTTATGTTCCACTATGAAGTCCTACTCTGATGCCTTAGCATAGTATGGTAGTGAATGAAAATTCATTGTTTTTGTTTTAAAAAATTTGCATATGCTTTTTATGTTTGCATCATAGTCATTTATGAATAAATCCTCCACCAATTGAGCTTTCCCTTACAACAAAGAAAAATGATTAGGCCCAACCAACCAATATAATGATCTAATCTTACAATGTATGCAACATTTCACACCCATTGTCCTTCACTTCTCTGTTGCAAGGAAGGAAACACATGTTCTCATCTCTTTTCCAAGTCTACCTTTTGACTAGTGGTATAGCTACCAATGTACACTCTGCTGCAAAGGATGAATAAGTAGAAAAACTCTAGGAAGAGTTTGACAGGATCCTTCCAGAACAAATCAACATATACTTTGTTACTTAAATGCAAAGATGGTCTTAAGGGAGAGTGGAGGAAATATATTTAAAAAGGGAAAAAAAGAAGGCAAAGGCTTATGGACTATTCAGAAGCCTCACACATATATGTACCAACTCATGAATGAACTCCTTCTTTGGGAGTCAAACTGGGTATTTCAACCTTTCAAGCACTGCAGAAATAGTAAGTACAAAGTATTGAATATTTTACAAACCTATACTTTTTACATACCTAATGGAGGTCTCACTTCTGTCCGGAAGGGTGAAGGTTACTTAGAAGCCTATGAGTCACTGGGCCAATGACCATATTGAATCAAGAATTATTTTGTATTTGCACAGATTTAAGAGCTGTGTTGTAATCTGATTGCAAGGATTCTTTTTTTTCCCCAAAAATTTTATTTTAGACTCAAACACCAGAACACAGAGAATAGAAAAAAGAAACAGCATACCATAAACTTAAATATTGGAACTTAAATACAAAGTTAGAAACAAATAAAAGCATGTCATGTGCATAGCAGAACATAAGAGAGGATTCAAAATATGTAACAATAAATTTTCATTTCAAGAAAGCCTATATGATAAATAATACTCATTGTGTTGAGAATTGTCCATCTTTTTACTTCCTAGTGAGTTTTTTTTCTCTGCTGTGTACTTTTTTCTTTTTTTCCCTCCCTCCAAACCCCTCCCCCCAGGCCAAAATAAAGTTTAGATATGTTTCTCTATAGCTATAAATATATACATACCCTCTCCCACTCCCCCAGAAGGCTACAATAAAGTTTAGATATGTTTCTCCATAGCTATATATATATATATATACACACACACATATACATATATACATGTATAGACATATACATTCCCAAATCTATTATACTCCTGATCTTTGTTTTTATGTCTATACATATCTCTTGTTTCCTTTCCCTCCTGCCTCCTCTGCTTTATTTTTAACCATTCCTTGCCCTCCTGTGACTTGCCTACTCCCTTCCAAGGATCCCTCCCCTATCCTTCCATTCCCATAAATTTAAATACCCTTCTATCTCCCTATTTACCTATTCTCTCACCCTCCCCTCTAGATTGCAAGGAATCTTAACCAGAGGTCTGTGAACTTGTTTCAAAAAACATTTTGTCAACTATATTTAAATACAATTTTTCTTTTGTAATCCTACATATTATATTTTATGTATTTAAAAATATTGTTCTGAGAAGGATCTACAGGCTTCACTAGATTGCCAAAGGCTCTATAATATGTGCCCCCCCCCAAAAAAAAGATTAAGGATCCCTGGCTTGGAGGAATTGGTGGATATTCAGCACATTGCATTCCAAATGACTTTCCAAGATAAGTCTCCTTGAATTCCATATTCAGGTAAGAAGAGAACCTTCCTAAGAAGAGCAAGGTGCTTCATTTCTGTTTGGCACTAAGGCTCTCTAAGATTGTTGTCTCAGTAACACAACCCTCTAAAATTCAGAAATGGTAAAAAAAAATTCATGCTAGATGATAATGATCCGACTTTATCCCTGGGGAGTAGGGCAGGTCATCATTTCTCAAACTTGCTTCATGGGGAGCAAAATCTCAATGTGCTATTTTACAGAACAGCATAAATAAACTCAGAGGAGTTCCCCACAAGCAAGAACAGGGAGAAAACATTTTTTTAGCCCCTCTCCCCACAACCCATCTCTTTCTTTTTCCAAGATGAATGAATGAACTTAGCTGATTAGTCTTATGGAATGAACATTAGATCAAAATTAGTGGTGCCTTGTGAATGTAGGATTGAAATTGGCAAGGGCACTTTCTTCTAGTTTTTTTTTCAATCTTATTTTTGTACGTATGTCAATTAGCAGGTGCCTTTTTGTGCATGTGACCTAAGGTTTTTGTTTTGTTTTGTTGCTGGACAAGACCTGTGATTTTATTAGTGTTGAGAGCTCTCAGTGGGTAGACTGCCTTTACTGATGTAGACTGGCACCTGTTTCAAACTTTATCATCTTACAGATTTGTTTCTGGGCACTAAGTTGGGTGACCTGCTTTTGGGTCATGTAGCCAAGTATGGATCAGAGGAAGGACCTTCCTAACTCCAACGGAGTCTTCTCTGTCTACTCTCAACCAAAAAAACTTCTCTTTTTAAAATGATATAGTCTCCTATTTCCCCCCCTCATTTTCCATTTTAATTTTCTAGACTTTGAGTATCTTATAGCTGGAAGGAACTTGAGGGGCCATTGAGATCCATCTGCTCCTTGATAAAAATTATCTTTTACAATGACGTATTCCTTCAGAATCCCCATCTGTCACACATATCTGAACCCATCCCAAGCCCCTAGCTTCTAAGGACTTACCTGCTTCCCAGCATGTGTGATCAAGGAGGTCCTATGGGGATACTATTCTAATATCCCCTACAATATGGTCTGCTAGCCTGTGTTTCAATACTTCTAGTGATGGAGAAATGTCACCACCAAAATATTATTTATTCTAGAGAGACAACGGGGAGAAAAAACATCTTTCCCAATAAAGTCCGATTTTCTTTTTTTTTAATCTTAGACTTGAATACTAAAACTTAAATATACAATAAGAAAAGAAAAAAGAAGTGGATTATAAACTTAAATATTAAAATTTAAATATAATGTAAGAAAAATATGTCATGTGCACAGCAGAACATGAGAGGATTTAAAGAGATATAGCAATAAATTTCCATTTTGAGAAAGCCCATGTAATAAATGCTATGCATTGTGTTGAGAGCTGTCCATCTTTTCTTTGCTTCCTTGTAAGTTTTCTTTTGTTCTCTGCTGTGAACCTTTTACTGTGTTCTTTTCCCCTTTCTTGTCCCCCCCCACCCAAAGCTTCAATTAAGCATGGATATTGAAGTCTAATTTCCTTAAAAAGAGAGCCAGAAGTGCAAACACATTTTGATTAGCATTATTTCCAAATGTGAAGGGTCAAAATAAGCACAAGATAACAGCTCAGAAGAAATCTCTTGTTTTGACACTCCCAAAGACCCTGGGAAAATGGATGCTAAAATCGCAATAAGACATGTTCCATTATTTGTTTGCTATGCTAGCAAAAAATACCAGGCAGTGGAGTACCGGGGGAAGAATGCTGAATCAGAAATAATAACACGTGGATTCAAATCCTAGCTCTTCCATTTGCCTTTTGACCCTGGGGGAGCAATTTCTCATCCCTGGGCCTCAGTTTCCTCCTTTGTAAAATGAGAGGATTGGATCAGAAACCTTCCAACTCTCACTCTATGATGCTATCTATGGATGCCAGAGTTGTGCTTGGTGAATAATGGACATCTGGATTCCGGGGTCTGGGGCAGGGTTGGAGGAGTTGAAGGCAATCCTGAAAGCCCCCCCATCAGATGCAGAGACCCTTGCTGACTTTACAATATGCTTTAATGGGGAATGGGAAAAAACTCACAAGTGGAATCAAAGCAGCACTTGGCCATCCAAGATGAAAAATTAAAATTTAAAAAATATTATTGTTGGGAAGACTTGGGAAGGAGCTAGTGTGGTGCCTTTTACACAAATATTGTGAGTCACAATAACTTTGTTTACCTTATTTTTTCCTAGGCAAATAAGGAAACATCTGTGGGGGTGCTGCTGTTTATTTTTTCTTGATGAGAATGGTAATAGTGGAAATATTTTCTACAAGATTGTAGAAACGGAGGGATCCTGAGGCAGAGCAGAGATTCCATTTGGAAAATAATCTTGTCATGGCCTTCGGAAACAAGAAAATGAGAATTCTAAGGAGGACCGTTTTGGTTAGAGATGACAGTATTCGAACTTTTCCTTTCCTTCTAAGATTCCAGGTCAGGATGGTAGACAAAACTCAGGGCTTGGAGGAGGATCCTTGCCTTGGCCAGTATGAAGTTATTTAAATGTTTTTGTATCTCAGTTTCCCCAGGTGCAGAAGAGAGACAATAAACGTTATTTTCCTGCCTCACATGGGTGTTATGAAGTTCAATGAGGTTGCCCAAGAAAGGTCCTCATCTCTTCTTGAGGAAAACCCCAGAAAAATAGCCTATAAATTCAGATTATTATTACTGTCCTGCCACCATATTGGGCCTTGCCTATAGAACATACCAGAAAGGGTGATTTGTGTCCTCAAGGTGAGAGAAAATAAGGCTCTGCCTTGCTAGAATATTGTATAAGGAAAAGTAGCAATACTAAACCTCCTCCCCCCCAGTTAACCAACTAATTCAGCCTGTTACTATAGGTACTAATGAGGCTTATCATGGAAAGAGTCAGACTGCCTATAGTCAAAGACGACCTCCCTACCTGGGCGTTCCTGGGCAAGGACCTCCATGGAACTCAGATTTCTCCTCTGTAACAAGAGAGGGTTAGAAGCTGATGGTCCTTGAGGCTGCCATTACATCTATAATTCAGTGACTCTTGGTCACCTCACCTCTTCACCCTGGGCCTCAGTTTTCTTATCTCTAAAGTGAAGGGATTACACACATACTGTTTAAGCCTTTTCTGACTCTATACCCATGATTCTGTGACTGAGGAATCAAATAGCGAGAACCCTCAACACCAACCCAACAACGTCGGGGTCATGCTGGGTCTCTAGCCCACTCTCCTCTATCTTCAACCTCTGCAGTATGGCGCAGTAGCTTCTGTGTGAATGGCAGTGCAGTGTAGCAGGAAAGCTTTGGATTAGGAGTTAAGAGAACTCAGTACTAGTCCCAGCTGTGCCTCTAAGAACCTCTTTGCGCCTCATTTTCCTCATTTGATAAATAGAGAAGTTGAAGCAGATGATGTATTTTATCTCTTCTAGCTTAAAAACACTGATGTGACCCCATAGTGTTCTGGGAATAAAGCTCTCTCTGTACATGTCCAAGCTTCTTCCTTCCAGGAATGGCTGACCTGAAGTCCCTAATTGGCAAAATTATGTCACAGAAGAGTTTTTTCTTTGGCATTATCACTCTCTTCTGGTCTTCTTGACTTCCACAGATGTGTTTGGGCACTGATGAGCAATGGCTAAAAGAAGAGAGAAGGACACAAAAAGAGAGGGTGAAAGAGTGTCAAAGATAAAACTTACCATGTAGGTTGACTGCTCTAATGGGACCTTTTATGATGGAAACACCTTAGTGGGGTCATTTTGGGGCAAGGGTCAGAAATTCAACTTTACCAGAGGCAATCAGGTTTTGGGGAACTGACTTCTGCTAAACAAACTCAAAAAAAAGACTGGTTCGTAAAGCAGAAAACAGATTTCTAAGAAATATACTTGGCTAAAAAGCCAGTACTCTACAAGTCATGTCTTCTGGGTAGGTAAATCTCAAAAGAATAAATTACAAAGAATGAGAAGATGAGCCCAAAATTAGAGTCAAGGGTCTTAAAGGCAATTTAATGAAATGTTTTAACCTAGCTAGGGCAGTAAGAATGTAAGCTTATGGAGGACAAGATTGTTTGGTTTTTTGTATCTGCAGGACCTAGCATCTTGCACATTTTGGAAGGGGGGAGGAGGGCTCCAGATCTATGTTTTCAGCTCAGTGTGGGAAACTCCCTTGGAGAAAGTTCAATCTAGACAGATCGACACTTAATCTGTCGCTAAAAGTCATAGAAAGTTTCCTGGAAGAAAGGAGACTTGTCCATGGTCATGATACTAGTATGTTTTCCTTTATCTTCAGCCCTATGCTGCCTTTCTCTGCTTTGTACTTAGTAGACATTTAATAAATGCTTATGAATTGATGTGTCTTCTACTCTAGAGGTGTTTGAATGAATGAAATGTAAGTGCTCTCTAGATGCTAAGCAATAGACTAAACACTGGGGACACACAAACAAGCACAAAGAGTTTCTGCCTCCAAGAGACATAATCTAATGGGGGAGAAAATATACAAAGGGGAATGGTGGCCAAGGAAGGGGTGCTTTGGTCTGAAGAGTTATGAGGATGATGAGTGAGAAAGCCCTAGGGAAGAGATTGGCACATGGTCCAGGGGTATGCTGGAGCCAGCTCTTACTGGCTTGGGAGAGCCAATGATTAAATTTCAGCATAAGCATTTCAAAGAGAACATTGTAAAAATCATCAAATGCTAGAAATGAAGGCTGGATTTATTTTTATTGATTGTTGACTTAAGAAAGTGATGGAGATGTTAATAATGCAGATTAAATGTAATAATGTGTTGGTACTACACCTTGCTGGTTGCTAAACATTTACCAGCACATCCCATCCAGGAACAAAAGCAAAGTTGATTTGATTGTGTTCAGAGTTCTAAAACTAGGGGATGAGGGTATCCACTTAGGAGCAAGTTAACTGGTAACATTGGAGTAAAGTGAAGCATAATTGGATTTTTCCCTGAAATAATGAGAAGCATTCACCAACCAGAAGAGTATACATTCCTATCTAAATGATTTGCACTGGTTTCCCCAAAATAAAGCATCAGCTTCCCAGGGCAAATGTTAGGTGGAATGCTAACCAATTCTTCCTCTTATAACTCTCCTTTTCTCATACTCTATATACACTTTAATGAACAAAAAGGAAGATTCTTCTCTCAAATCTCACTCTACACCTTTCATTCATTGTACCACACATGGATTTGGTGGCTTCCTGATTTTCATTTATGTGTAATATCTTGTTAAAATAATTAGCTTGGTTTAAACAAAGAGGTCAATATAATGGTCTCTAAGATTCACGTGGTTCCCTTGTCTCTGACATTAGGAAGTTTATTTTAGATGAAACTTAGGAGTTTAATCACAGTGGTTTTGAGCTCCTACTTTGAAAAGTTCCCAATACTTTGGGCAGAAGTTGGGCTTACTGCATAACTTTACATTTCTCTCTGTGTCTCTGTCTTTGTCTCTGTCTCTCTCTATCTCTCTCTGTCTTTGTCTCTGTCTATCTCTGTTTCTCTTTCTCTCTCTGTCTTTGTCTCTGTCTCTCTTTCTCTATCTCTCTCTGTCTCTCTATCTCTCTCTGTCTCTGTCTCTCTTTCTCTATCTCTGTCTCTCTGTCTTTGTCTCTGTCTCTCTTTCTCTATCTCTCTCTGTCTCTCTGTCTTTGTCTCTGTCTCTCTCTGTCTCTCCCCTCTGCCATCTTTGTGGCTAAGTCAAAATTCAGTTTGCTAGAAATATCTGGGTAACAAAGAAGATGATTACATTATAGTGTCAGTGACAGGCACCCGGGAAAAGCAGTTGGGGAAAACTAAGCTGACCTTGTCTCAGGACTTCCTTAGTCTGAGTCTGCTGCGAGATGCCAGTGGAGTCCAGGAAGCTCCTCCCTCCTGAATCCCAGCTTTCTTCTCTGCCACAGATCCGTCAGGGGTGTGTTGGGAATACCACATTTGCTCTGACCTCTCGAATCCTTTGATTCCAGTCAACCTGATGCTTTCAAACAGGACTCGGGCACCAGGATGAAATCCCCCAGCCAACTGAAGCAAGCTTCTTATCTGGCATGGTTTACTTCATCAAATGACTTTCAAAGACTTTCCACACTTAGTTTAAGGCTTATGGTTGAAATTGATTATTTAAGTGTCTTATCATTTATCTCAAGAGGAGTAAGGTGACTTGATTGAGTAAATAGTCATTATATCACCCTTTCAGCTTTCCTTCGATTTTGATTTTTTCTGTCCACATTAAATCTACCAGAATGTGTCTGGCAAAGGCCATAGTCCTATATCACAGAAAACTTTTTAGTCCCTTGAGGAAGTTCTACATTTCATTTTTAAATGCCTTCTTCACTGACTGGTCCTCGTGAAAAGTCTACGTGGTGCAGTTTGAAATCAAACCTGGTAATAATTCACATTCTTCTTGCTTCCAAATATGTGGTGATACAATTGAACAAATATAATTTTTACAAAGTACTAACAGATTAATGCCTGTCTTGTTGTTTCCAAAAATGGCCTCCCCCAACCTCAAAACAGTTAATTAAAGAACAGACAAGAAAAAGAGGTCTTCTTTCTCAGAGGGAGAGCTTAAATCCGACAGTGACCTCAGACTGCCTGAGACTCTCCCCACAGGGATTAGGGACCTGGGATTGCATGGAAATCACTCTTTGACCCTTTGTTGAGAAACCAAACTGTTTGAGGTGAAAACTCAAAACTCTTTCATGATTGCCGTAGCTTTTAAGGCTATTCAGCTAGGATCTGGATGTCCTTTTCTATACAATAGAACCATGGGTTTACAAGTAACGTGGTTTATGCACTTCCCTGGACGAGGAAAAATTTCTTGCAAAATTTGTCTTGCAGGAGGAACAAAAATTTGCAGTACGAACATCATGTTTGGACTTGCATGGCTTGTTAAGGGATGACACTCAACGAGGCCAATGATTTTTTTTTGCTTTCACATGGCAAACAAAGGGAGCTTTGGTCAGTATACTGCCTAATTGGCCTCATTCGGGTTGACCCTTCATGAAGGCAGCATCGTTCACTCTTAACAGTACCATTACAAGTGTGGTCGTGTGTGTTTGTGTACTTTGCATAAAAGTGTGCGGTAGTAACTGTGACTTACAACAAACAGTATTTGTAACAATGGAGGAACATAGCCAGGAGCTGGCGATGGACAAACTGATGGATCTGCATGAGAACAATCAGCAGAAGTTGGAGGGGAGACCTCACCTGAGGAGGAGGCTGAGAGGTCAGAGGAATCTCTCACATCAGGGGAGATTATCAGAGGTGGGAAAAGTTCGAAATTTTGTTGAAAAACATCACCCAAATAAGGCTGTAGCAAGGAGAGCCACAAATATTTTAAATGATAATACCAGGTCACATTTCTGTGACATTCTGAAAAAAAGGTCAAAAATAAGTGTCATTAGATAGATCCCTAGTCAGAAGCCAACGTAAAGAAAAAAAAAATCAGTGAGTCGAAACATAAAAGTGATTCTAAAAATAAAGAATAAGCAAAGGCAGTGGTGTTAGTCTTACTTTTAGAGAGAACACTTCCAACGGTGAAATCCCTGATGTTTTCATGGAAGGAGATTGTCCTTCCAAGCAATAACCCTTCCTCCTCCTCCTTTTTGTCTCCCTCAGGCCAGCCATGACTCTTCTCAAAGGTAAAGTGCAGGTCAATTTGTTTTATTTTTGGTTTATATTGTGTACTAATCATTGTTATTGTATTTCAGGTGCATTAGAGGAAAAAAACTTAAAATTATAAATAATTATTTTTACATGAATATTTTTTTGGATGTGATACCGATCATCCAACTTTACATTATTTCCTATGGGAAAATTTGCTTTGCAATATGAACAAATTACATGACGAACAGAATCGCTGAACGAATTAAATTCGTAAACCGAGGTTCTGCTGTGTAGAGCACACCTAGATTTCTCTAGGCACTTCTGTACCATCCCCTTTGAAGATCACAGAAGTTTTCTCTGGGTCTTTATTCCAAAAGGCACCTTTGGAATGCCAAATGAACATCATCACTGCAAGGGCACACCTACTCTAATTCCAAACTCATCCAATAACAAGCCAAATAAACTCAGTTAAAGGTAACAGAAAACAAGAGCAAAGAAACCCTGAACAGGGGTGAGGTTTCCCTTGGAAAGGGATTAAGGATTTAGGGCTGATTACCAGAAGTTTCTGGGCCAGCTGGAGAACTTAATCCTTTGGACCTAGACCAGTGATTAAGCCTGATTGATTAAGCATCTTATTACTATTTTTTTTTTTGGCTTTTGGAGGGCAATTGGGGTTAAGTAACTTACCCAAGGTTACATGGCTAGTTTTTTGTGGGGGTGTTAAGTGTCTGAGGACAGAACTGAACTCAGGTCCTCCTGACTTCCGAGGCAGGCGCCACCTAGATGCCCCATCATCTTATTACTTATTTCAAGTGTGGGAGGGTGACTGGTTTTAGCAAATATTAATGAGCCCTACCCTTAACACACACACATACACACAATGTGCACATTCATATTTATATATCTTTATGTATATAGTTTATATATTGTTTCCTTTGTTGCAATGTAAGCTTCTTGAGAGCGAGGTCCATGTTTTTCCCTTTCTTTGTATTCCCCCTGTATAGCACAATCATTGGCACACAGTAAGCAATTAATAAATGCTAGTTGACTGTCTGGGTAAAGTGAATCAAATCATGAAACCTATGAAGGTTGTTTCTCCTATCAGCACTCACCTTTTCTCCTGCCTTTCTCCCCTCCTCAGCACTGCCCCAACCCCTTGCTCCAAATCAGAGGCTCATTCCTGCAAATTGCTGCTAAGGTGTTAGTTAACTCAGCAATTACCCAGTCTGACTGAAGGCATGAGCCTTCATGAGCATGAAGGTCTGACCCTTCCCAGGGACATTTGTCCTCCACAGATAATTATAAAAAGACCAAAATCCTTCAAAACTCAAAGGAATGAAGTTGCAGAGACCTCAGTAATAAGTAGTGGATCGGGTTGATATTTTTGGACAAGAAACCCTGTGCAGGCTCCCTCAAATAACACCCTCGACTCCTAGTGTGAGTCTGGCCCTGAACAGAAATCAAACTGAAACAGGTAAAGGGAGCCAATAAAATGAGCTGAATTAGGAGTTTCCGACTCACCATGAACTCCCAGCAGGAAGACTTATCATTTGCTATAAACAGGGTTTTAATTAGATCCTGGTGGATTTAAATCCACAGGTTTGGCATTGGTATTTGAGAAAATACCAAAGGGCTAATTGGGAATGGTGAGCCATGATTTGGTAGAATCTCAGTATTTTTGTAGAGCTGGAAATTGACCTTTTACAGATGAAGACACTGAGGTTGTAAGAGGGAAAGTCACTTGCCTAAGTTCACACAGCTGGTAAATGGAAAAATCAGTATTGGAATCAATCAATCAATCAAGGGCGAAGGTCTAATTCCTCCTACAAGGCTCTTTCCACAAAAAGAGGAAAAGGAGAAGATATACTGAAAACAAAGAAAGTAGAGCCAGTGGACATTGCCTCTAGTCTTTAAAATGGCAGTCCTCTATTACTCGGAAACAAGCTACAGGTGCTGGAGATTTCTGGGGAGCTATGCAAAATGTCCCACCCCCTCTCAGTGACCTTTGTCAAGAATGTAGAACATCAGATAGGGAAGACAGGAAGGCTTAACCAGAAGGAAAATAAGAATCTGGAAAAGATTACAAATTAATCGGAAACTCTAATCTGTAGCCCTTGGTAGTAATTAAGGAGATGGCTATCTGGAACTCCCTCCCTGTCTATTTATAAGAGAAATATGGGGATCCACTACAGCCAAGATGGCATTAAAGAATGAATGAAATGTGGCCTTGGCCTGCAGAAGGCTCTTTCCTTGGGCAACATCACCAATACATTATAAACAATAATATGATATTTTTGAATTCTTCGAGGGGCTCATTAATGTGGACCTTCCATGGACATAGATCAAAGCTTGTCTTTCCTTAGATATTACCCTTTTGGTTGGTTGTTGTCCTTCATGCTAGAAGAGGACAAGAATGACATCACTCTATCAGGGTCAAGGTACAGTGGGTCTGACTGTAACTGATCAGACCAATATGAGCTCTGAAGGCTCTGCCACAGGGCTGAAGAATTTCTGACCTGCTAGCCAAACTACTTACCAAGAAACCTCTCCAAACTCAGCTAGGTTGGTGCTTGAAGAACACATATATACAGCTGATTGAACCCAAATTCCCATTGTATTCTCAGTGGAGCAAAATTAAGGTGGTTCTATGCCTAGAATGTGTGGCCTTGAGTGCTTGGATGAAATCTGGAGAACTATTTTCATTACATATGTGGAAACTTGGAAACAAGCTATACATGGATTTTATTTTGGAGATTTCCTGGAATAACTCCAGATGGGGGGCAATGAGTCAATTAATTAATCAATCAGCAAAGCTGTATTAAGTGCTGGATCACAGGCTAGACAGGAAGATATAAAGATATAAAGGCAAAAACAGCCCTTGCCCTCAAGAAGCTCATGCTTTAGTGGGAAGGACAGTATGTAGTACATATATAGGTATATGAAAGAAAGAATACACAGTAGGTAGTGACAAGGTAACTTTAGAGGCAGCTGTCCTAATGGTGTGTGTGTGTGTGTGAATGGGGAATCCTAGGAAATGCCTTCTGCAGAAGGTGGTCTTTGAGCTGAATCTTAAATTAGCCTCCAAAAGAACATGTTTTTTTGGGGGTCAGCCCCCAAAACTGAGCTGGTTCTAGGTAAGCAATGGGTTACTTCTTGGGAGCTGGTAGTGTTTGTGCTAGACTGGCAAAGCCTTCCAGTCACTCTCCCTTGAGGTACAAAAGGAAGATTTTAGTGAAAGAATAAAAAGTAAAAATCATACCATGGTCATTCTTTGCTAATGGAGAAACTTGCCTGTAATTCATTCATACATTCTGATAACTAAGAAGATTTCAAAATAATATTACTAATTAATTAATAACAATTAATGACAATATATTGTCATCAACAATTAAGAATATTAAATATAACAATTACTATTAAATTAATAATATTTGTTGTTTTGGTCATGTCCTACTCTTAATGACCCCGTTTTGGGGTTTTCTTGGCAAAGATACTGGAGTGGTTTGCCATTTCCTTCTTCAGCTCATTTTTATAGAGGAGGAAAATGAGGCAGAGTTAAGTGACTTACTCAGGGTCACACAGCTAGCAAGTGTCTGAGGTCAAATTTGAGTCAGTAAGTCAGGAAGTCTTACTGATTCCAAGCCCTGTCCTCTATCTACAGCTCCATCTAGCTGCCCTAAATAATTATACATTTAAATATAATGAAATATGAATTATAAATAGCAATTAATGATAATAACACTTACTCATATATTTATGCAGCATGTTCAGGTTTATATGGCTCTTCCATTATAGCAACCCTTGGAGTTCTACAGTATGAGTGTTTTTGCCCCCATTTCTCAGATGAGGAAACTGAGCTTGAGAGAGGTAAAGGGTTGCTTCAAGAGTGTGCTGGAGCCAGCGTACACCACGCAGCCAATTGCTCAATTTTCAGTGTGAGCATTTATACTTTGGAAATTGGCAAACACTACAAATGATGGCTTGATTTATTATTTTATTGATTTCCTGAGCTTAAGAGAGTGATGGAGCAAATGTTAAAAAGGCAGATTAAATTTAAAAGTCTGTTGTATGTATACCCTTCCCACCCCCTTTTCAGAGAGTCACTTGTTAAATGTTTACCAGCACACCAACCCTGGGTTGTGCTCCAGGTTAAGTCTTATGAATTAAATGTCAGAGCTGGGGTTGGAATGCAGGTCCTCTGCCTCCAATCCTGATACTCTTTCTGAGCTATTGGCATAAATTAAAGACTCTGGCTATAAGTTTTCAAAAATATGGTCAGTCAGGTTGGTATAGGGGAATGTGTCCTGATGCCACAAGAAGAGAACCTGTGTTCAAATTTTGGCTCTGGTACTTGCTGTCTAAGCCAGACTGGGTGAGTCTCTGGGCCGATGTTTCTTCTCTCTGAAGGGAGAAGCTTGGACTAGATTCCTGAGCTTATGATTGACTCTCCATCATGGTGTTTGGCAGGGTGTGCCCAGGGGAGGAGGTGAAGGAAGGAGGCTTCCTTTCTATTCTTTTTTTTTTTTTTAAGCAATTGGGGTTAAGTAACTTGCTCAAGGTTACACGGCCAGTGTTTCTGGGTGGGTGCTAAGTGTCTGAGCCCGGGATTCAATCTCCAGGTCATCCTGAAACTGGAGCCGGTGCTCTTACTCGCTGAGCCACCTGGCCGCCCCTAAGCAATTGGGGTTAAGTAACATGCTCAAGGTTACATGGCCAGGTGTTTCTGGGTGGTGCTAAGTGTCTGAGCCCGGATTCGATCCCCAGGTCATCCTGACACTGGAGCCGGTGCTCTTATTCGCTGTGCTACCTGGCCGCCCTTCTTCCTTTCTATTCTAATGGGTCACTGTGGACCAATCTGTACTTAAGGGAATCTTTATTTAAAAAGCTCTTGGACAAACTCTGAAAAGAAATGTAGATATGGAAGGAGGGATATTTCCTTTCACCTCTTCTCCTATTATGGAACAACTCAGGGCAAAAAATAACTTGCTAAGACATCTTAGGGAGCAGGTTGTATTCAGTCTATATTAGTTCCAGTAACGCTGTAGTATCTGACAGTGATCTGGAAAGCAATGGGCTCCATCTGAGGTGAAATGCTGGCAGAAGTGGGATGGTAAGCTTGAAGCCTGTACTTAAAGGTATGCTGGTAAATGTTTAACCACCGGCTCTCAAAAAAAAAATCTACCCATGACACACTTTTTTTTTTTTGGCTTTTGGAGGGCAATTGGGGTTAAGTAACTTGCCCAAGGTTACACGGCTAGTTTTTTTTTTGTGTGTGTGGGTGTTAAGTGTCTGAGGCCGGAACCAAACTCGGGTCCTCTCAACTCTGGGGCTGGCGCTTTACTCACTGAGACACCTAGCCGCCCGGCCCCCCCCCCCCCCCATGACACACTTTTAAGTTTAATTGGCATTATCAACATTTACTCCACTGCTTTCTTAAGTCTAGACAAATAGCAAAATAATGAACCAAACCCTGATTTGTAGTATTTGTCAATTTCCATGGTACAAATACTCATACTGAAAATTTAACCATTGGCTCTCATCAGAGGTTCAAGATAACTCCAGTATATCTGCCTGTATCACATTTGTGTTGTAGTATGGTTTAGGGAGCAGATTATTGGCTGTAGAGTCAAGAAGAAAAAGGTTCAAGTCTAGCCTCTAATACTTATTGGGCATATGAGCCTGCCTGACTCAGTTCTCCAGTTCTCACTTTCCTTTTTTTTTTTTTTGGAGGGGCAATTGGGGTTAAGTGACTTTCCCAAGGTCACATGGCCAGTTTTGTGTTAAGTGTCTGGGGCTGAATTTGAACTCAGGTCCTCCTGACTCCAGGGCTTCACTGAGCCACCTAGCCTCCCTCCAGTTCTTATTTGGAAAGTGAGGTTAGACTTAAAGTTCCTTCCTACTCTCAATCTAGATCTTATGATCCTTCTTACAACCCACTCAATAAGTCAGTAAACCCTAATTAAGCCCCTACTGTATGCCAGGCATTGTGCTAATGACAGAGTATACAAAGAAAAGCAAAAAAGGACAATCCTTTCCTTCAAAGAACTCAAAATTTAACAGGGGAGACAACATGCAAATGACTACAGACAAACAAAGCATACACAGGATAAATTGAAGATAATAAAAGGTTTAATAACAACAGCTAACATTTATATAGCAATTATTATGTATCACTTCAGGTACTTTGCATTCATGATATCATCTGATCCTCACGACAACCTTGAGAGAGAGGTGCTACTGTCATTCTTATTTTATGATGAGGAAACTGAGGCAAACAACAGTTATGTGACTTGCCCAGGGTCACACAGCTTAGTAGGCAGGAAACTGAGGTTATACAGGTTGGGTAAGTGTCTGAAGCTGGCTTTTAACACAGGTCTTCCTGATTTCAGATCCAGTGTTCTATTGAGTCACCTAGCTAGGTTTGGTAAAGTCTTCCTGTAGAAGGTAGGATTTTAGGTACTTAGTGTTACATGACCGAAGAGCATATGGGGGTTGGGGTGGTTATGGAAGGTGTAAGAAGACTGTAAATATCAACAAACATTTATTAAATGTCTACTGTGTGCCTATTAACCATTAGAGACCCTAACTTCTGGGATGTCCCAGGGCTATATGTTCAGACTGAGAGGAAATGTAGCATAAATTTTATTTTGAGATTTGATCTAGTTCTGGGCTGACCTAGCTGAAATATAGCACTCTTGTGAATGGACAGTGGTTCTACTGGGATGCCTGGAGCCTTAGTCTCGGCTTACAAGGCTATCCCCACTTCTTGGGAGACCTTTATAGCCAGGGTTGGGGAGGGAAGACTCCCTAGAAGAGCCATGAGGGGCTTTTTCTCAGATCATCAAAATGAAGACTAGCCTGACAGAACTTCCACTGCTTTTGGTGGTAACAGAATCACTGACTTCAGCACCTTGTTAGCAAGAATAAGTAATTAAAATAGGAAGCTACTCCCTTCTGACTCACACCCTCTGAGGCAGGCTCCCCAGCAACGACCTCTGGATGTCACCAACATAAGGTAGTCTTCAGGTGTCTCTCCTCAGCTCCCTTCCAACTGTATTGGCTTAAAAAGGGTGTGAAGGAATAGCATGAATGTGATCACAGTAATTCTAAAATAGGATGGTGTCAGAATGCCCGAATCTATGACACAGAGTATTATAAATACTATAAAACACCTGAGAAACAAAATAAAAAGGCTGAGCTGTAATTCCAGCATTGTAAATCTAACATGCAACGTTGTAATTACTTGTAGTTGTTCACAAAACAGAAATAGTACATGCAGGTGTTACAGATCTTTTTACTGTATGGACTGCAGATTACAATCAAAACCACATTCTCCTTAAAGCAGCCATTTGAACAAAAACTTCAAAGAAAGAAAATGGAAGTGGAGAGTGAAGGAAACTTTAATATTCTTATTGTTGGTTGGTTCAATAGCTTTAAGTCTAATTTAATTGCATAATGTTAAAAAAATTATTGGAAAGGCAGCATATGCAGATGAGGATGAAGAAGCTAACTACCTTGATGTTTTGAAAAAAATAATTGAAGGTGGATACATTGATCAATAAACTTTTGTGTGTTTTTTTGGAGGGCAATTGGGGTTAAGTGACTTGCCCAAGGTCAAACGGCTATTTTTTTGTGTTAAGTGTCTGAGGCCAGATCCGAACCCAGGTCCTCCTGACTCCAAGGGCCAGTGCTCTATTCACCGAGCCACCTAGCCACTCCCAATCAATAAACTTTTAATTTCGATGAAACTTATTCTGGAAAAGGATGCCTTCCAGAGGTTACATTTATTAAACAACAAAACAAAACAAAACAAAAACCATCCTGGATTTAAAGTTAAGGATGGCCTAATGCTTATCTTGGAAGTTAATGCAGAAGGGGATTTTAAATTAAAACCAGTGCTTGTTTATGACTTTTGAAATGCTTGAGCTCAAAGACTACAACCGTTGATTGTTTCCAGTTCTTTGGTGGTCAACTAAGCAAGCATGGGTGTTTCTGAAGACTAGTTTTTGAATTATTTTAACCCACCTTTTGATAGCCAGTTTAAAGCATTACTGATTTTAGATAATGCCTCAGGTTATCCAACCGCACTTGGTTCATTGTAGGAGAATGTGAGTTTGCAAATTATAGGAGAAGCAGGTAAAGCTCCCTCTACCTACCAGAGTTATTTATGAAGCTTTAAAGATCAGTCTACACTGCTAAAATATTTCAAATGATAATAATGATTTTTTTCATATCACCAGTGTAGTCTTATCTTTAGATATGATATTCAGTAATTGAAAATTTTTTAAAAATTTGCTCTCTATAATTACTCTTTTCTTTTGTAATAAACAAATGATCAGAAATACATCTGCTTTAAATCGATGTATTAGTATAGTGCTTTGTACATTATCTATAGAACACATAGTACTTGATAAATGTTGATTGATTATTGAAGTATGAGTGATTATTAACAATCAATTCATCCTTCTGCTTTCAGAAACCAAGCCATCCTGGTCAGATCATAATTGATAGTTTTTAGTGAAATTAGTGATAATGCCCATAGCCTCAATCTCACAGGATTGTGTGGGGATTAAATTAGATTATGTATGAAAAGTGCTTTGCGAACCTTTAAAGAACCAACTAAGTATTATTATTCATAAATTCTTTGAGCTTCGGTCTTCCTCATCTGTGAAATGGCGATAATTATGCCCATTGAATCTTGCAGGGGGGTTGTGTGGTTTGGTTTCTTTTGAACTAGACTGACATTGGCCATTCAATTGGCCATTGAAGAATGAAAGATCGGCCCTTTCTTAGCAGTTCACCATCTTAGAGAGTTGCCTGGGGCCGTGGAGAGGACTTCTCTGGGGTCCAGCATCACTCAGACAGTAGGCGTCTGAGGCCCTGCTTGAGTCTGTCTTTGCAACTTTGAGGAGCTTTTTCTGGGATCGAATACAAGAGATAAGGCACCTCCGGTCAAATTCGAGACCCTGAAGTTATAATGGCAGCTGTTATTTTTCCTGGATTTGAATAGTATCAGTATATTCTTTTCTTTGCCCTGCCCAACACTTCCCCAGCCTTCTGGAGCTAATAATGCCTAAAGTTTATGTAGCCATTTACTGACTGCAGCATTTGTCATATTTCTTATCTTATTTGATCCTCACAATAAAAACCCTTAGAAGTAGATGCTGTTATTATCCTCATTCTGCAGATGAGGAAACGGAGGCAGATAGTTTCAGTAACTTGCCCAAGGTCACCCAGAAAGAAGCAGGATTTGAATTCAGGTCTTTTTTGACTCCCAAGTCCAACTCTTTTCACTGTGCCACCTAGCTTCCTCTGTGATGATAAAGAGTGGTTGGAATTAAAGTGTTAAAAGCTTAAGTTGGAAGTGGTTTTGGTTAGTTGTCATGGAAGACTTCTCTTACTGACATCACTCATCCATTGCAATAATGTCTCATATGTGCTCACTGAAACGGCCTGCCTTCCTCACTAAAATGGATTTCCCTCCTCACTGAAATGGCCTTCTTTCCTCATTGAAATGGCCTTCCCTCCTCACTGAAATGGATTTCTTTCCTCACTTAAATGGCCTTCTTTCCTCACTGAAATGGCCTTCCTTCCTGGAGGATGACTGGACGATGAAACCTAAATAAGGCTTTAGGGAATAGTGCGCTTTTTCCTAAGTCATCTGAAATTATTTCAATGCTTACACATTATCAGTTTATTCATCTCTGCAGTGTTTTTCTGATGTAAACAGGACTTGCCTAAAGTGGTAGGAAGGAAGGTCATTGGAAATGTTGGCTCCACTTTGAAGTGGAATTATTTGCCTCAAGAATGCAGCGTTGGAAAGGTGATCCCACAACGTCCTTCACTAATCAGCAGAGCTGGAACTAACCAAAACAGGACCTGGAGCAAGTGTAGCTATGGGGCAGGAGGCCAGTGAGGTGGAAGCATCCCCTCCTCATGCTGAACCCTTGAGGCAGAGCCATATGCCTATTATGGCTTTGCATTGAAGACTGTCACAGCATCCTCAATGTAAGGAAACCTTTCTTCAGATTTTATTTTTAAGTTTTAATTTCCAGTTCCACGTTCTCTCCCTCTCCTACCCATTGAGAAGGCAAGAAATATGATATTCTATACATAGGAAGTCATGCAAAATATTTCCACATTATCCATGTTGCAGGGGGAAAAAAAGAAGCAATTACAATATAAAAAGTGAAAGAAAAAATGCTTCAGTCTGTACCAAGACTTCATCAGCTTTCTCTGGAGGTGAACAGCATTTTTCATCATGGATCCTTTGGAAGTGTCTTGGATCATTGCCTTGATCAAAGTGGCTAAATCTTCCACAGATGATCACTGTTACAATATTGCTGTTATTGGGTACAAAAACTCTTTCAAAGAGTATGTATGGTCAGATTGAGGTTTAGGCATTTTGGACTTCCTGCAAAAGTCTTCACATTTTACTTGGCATTTACTATGAAATGAAAGTAATGCTAATGATTAATTGTGGGCATTTGAATGGTGTTTTCTACACAATGAGACATACTTATGAAGTAGGTGCCATCATAGCTCCATTTTATAGATGAGGAAACTGAGGCTGATACTGAGAAGTAATGCAACATTTCGGCAGCAACGACCCTCACTTGTACTCCTTTTAGGTTTACTTTTTTATTCGTACTTTTTGTTTTGCCCGTCCTACACTTTTTCAATAAACAATCCTCCCTGCCATAATCTCTTCCTGTGAAAAGAAGAGTCCGGCACAACCAGCTTTATGTAGCTATAGCAAAGGACCACCTGGGTAACTTTCCATTCTGAAAGTCCAACATTGCTTAGCAGAAAGGAAGAAACATGTTTTAATTGAAGTCTTCTGGAGGCAACATCTGGCTCTTAATTTTACAAGCTGTTTTAGGCCAGGGCTATTTACTTCTCTGCCACAAACGTTAGGATCTATTTTTTTTTTTTTTTGTCATTGCCACCAAAGCCTCCACAAAACTGAGGCCTAAAAATAGACCAGTCCTACACTCATTGGCCACATGGTCTTAGCGTTATGCCAAGTATATCCCACTGAGCGATGGAAGAGGGCCGCCAAGTAGCTTGCCAAAGGTAACAGAGCAAAGTCAGTGATAGGGATGGAGGCCACAAACTTTTGAATCTCAGTTCTGTACTCGATCCTCTTTGCCTACTGTGAAGTGCACATGTCAGGCCCTAAATATTTTTCTGACAAATTACAATGCAGTCTTATCAACCCTATCTGCCTTACTAGTCGATTAAATAAAAAAAAGGATCCCAGGCAGGCTGTTGGCACACTGTATCCTATTAGCCACCACAGTCTCTTAATATTGTCTCTGTAGCTAATTGCCCTAATTATATTCTGCATTCCCTCTCTGTTCACCTCCCACTTCTCTACCTCCCTCCCACCTGACCATCTATCAGAATGTTTCATTTAATAACATTTGGTCATTTCCAAGGAAAACCAAATTTTAACTCGTGTCCCCAAAGGATGAAAGCAAGGTCCAAGAGGAAGGATATATAGTCTTAGGGGTTAGATAAAGTGTAATGAATCTCAGTGATGCAGAATTGTGTGGCTTGAGAAGAATTCTGTGCAGCTTGTTTAGAAAGTACCAGTCCAAAGGAAGGCAATTTACTTTGGGAAAGGGTCAAGATAAAGTTATTGGTCACTTAGAGATCAGTCGATTTAGAACCCTAAGGGGTATTTACCCTCCTCCTTTTGCACTGAAGATACTGAAGCCCAGAGAGGTGTATCTTGCCCAAGGCCACATAGCGTCAGAATTATTAGGACTAAGGTGTCTGGGTTCCAAATTCAATGGGACTTTTGTCCTCGACTACTTAAGGACTGGGATCTTAAGGTATGTTGCTCAGAAAAACACTCCAAAGGGGTGGAATTCACTCCGAAAGGCTTGTAAAACGGGCAGAGGAAGCCCTTGTTCCTGTCCCCACACAGCATGAATTTGTCAGTATGCCAACAAATATTTATTAAGAGTCCCATATATGCCAGGTATTATGTTCGGTGCTAGGGTTACAAAGACAGAATTGTTACTATCCCTGCACTCAAGCTTACATTCTAATTCTAATATATATAGGGCAGTGTGGTACTGTGTGATCAGCGCTGGACTTGTAGGACTTGTGTTTGAAACTCACCTCAGATGCCTCCCTTGGACAAGCCACCCAAAGTCCCCCAGCCTCAGTTTCCCCATTTGAAAAATGAGGAGGCTGTTTTAGCTGATGTCTTTTAGGGTATACCTAATATAGGCATCTTCATTCAGAACTGATGTTGGGACAAACTGAGGCACTCGTAGATCACTGAATAGTTAACAAAAGTTTATGTTTAGCTCTACCAGCGCCAGTAAACAAAGATACCTCGACACTTAGCTTCCAAAGATACTCAGACCTTTGCCTTATCTCAATATGGAAATGTATCCCATCAGCCTGGGATGGTGTGATCTTCAGACCATCCACTGAGCTGGAGGGGCAAATCTCTTGCCCTGTGATGGGAGAGTACCATTTTGCCAGTTGCAACCCACTTGGGTTGTGTGGTTGTTCATACTGGAACAAGGAGCCCAGCTGGACAGAAATAGTTGCCTTGTCTTTAGTTACGGGGGTTATGTGGTCCTGTGCCCAGCACAACATGGCGTCAACATCCCAATGTCCATATTGCCAAATGGACACCCTTCCCAACCTCTGCTGTAATGACTCCAAAGGGTACTTGCTACTCTTAGTGTTTAATCTCTATGGGCAATTTTACTAAGGTTCTTATAGTCTGGTCATCAATTGCTTTCTTAACTTCATGTTTCAGAAGCCACATCTAAAACTCCCTTGAGGAAAAGGTGTCCTTATTACTTTCTGCCTACCTAGCAAGGTGGTAGGTAGGTTTTGTGACTCCTGCCCCCATTCCCATGGCACCTGTTCACACTGAGAGAGCATTATTTACCCAAGTCACAACTTTCCCAACTTCTTGCTTAGATTTTATCAGTTGATCCATTCACATGTGTATTGTGAGGCAGGGGAGACCCACAGCTAAATTCTGAAGCCATTTTGGTGGGACCCCACCTAGAAGGGAGGATCTAATAGCCCCAGGCAGTCCGGTCTGGTAGGTAAATGAAAAATATGACATTTGACATAACAACAACAAAAAAACCTGACCTAGAATAAAGGTCAAGGAGAGAGAATTTAAGAATCATTAGACACCCTGAAAACCATTATTTTTAAAAATCTTAAACACTCTATTTTAAAATTCATAAATGAAAACTACCCAGATCTATTAGAATCAGAAGTAAAGTGAAGACAAAAGGAATCCATTGGTAATCTCCTAAAAGGTGCCCCAAAAGGAAAAGTACTAGAAATAGCTCAAATATGTAGCTATCACACACACACACCTACCAAGAAGTAGTTCAAATACTAAAGAAATAGTCAGAATCACACAAGATTTAGCAGCCACCACCAGAAAGGAAGAGAAAGCTCACAATGATAATTTAAAAGACAAAAGAGACAGGCTTACAGTCATGAATAATTTACCCCAAAAAGTTGAGTACAAGCCTATGTGAGAAAAAAAATGACTTTTACTGGAAGAGAGAACTTTCAAGCATTTCTGATGAAAAGATCACATCTCTGAAGTACAAACACAAGGCTGCAGAGAAACCTAAAAAGGTCAATTTGAGCAATTGGAATGAGCTGTATGATGATATGGTGTTAGCATTCTAATAGAGGGAGAACCAAATGTCCCTTCAGGAGGTAAAAATTTGAAAATGCCTTTAAAGGGTATTGAGGGAATTAAATACTAGAAGGACCAGGCGCATCAGTTGACACATTTCCCTTTGGCAGGGAAAGAAGCAAATGGAAATCAGTCAGAAAGGATCAACTGCAACTTTGTAAAGAGTGTATTAAATTGCTCCCTTCCCATAGCTCTGTTTCAGCTTTCAATCATCTCATTACCATTGTTCTTTCTCTACTTTATAATTATTTAAATAATTTTGAAAATACCTTGGAATCAGCAAAAAAAAAAAAAAAAACAACTTTCATGCAGAATAAGTAGGCTTCCTGTAATTTATTTGAGTAATTTTTCAGCAACAGTTACAAAAGTTTTAAACTTTTTTAATACTCTTGATAAGAAAATAAAATTTAAATAAAAATACATTTTTAACAATACAACACACAAATGAAAACTACAGTTTTGATAACTTACACTTCAAATTGGACCATAAGCGAATATTAATTGTTAGATTAATAAAAACGCAAGTAACTTAACATTGGCATCAGTATGGGACAATCATTTGACTCTAGAATGACCTGCACATTTTTAACATCCTGTAACGACATGTGAAGTTTAGGCTGGGTGGTTTTCTGCCTTTGTAGGATGTATCATCAGAGCAAATTAAAACTGCTTCATTAAAAAGTCTCGAATGGAAGGGTTTCTGAAAAATGAACTTTAGGAGAAATGAATGAATCTTTGCTGATAACTGAAACTAACTTAAAAAACAAAAAACAAAAAAAAATCAGTTGTAAAAACAATGAAGCCTAATTTTTACTTTCGTCATTATCACAGTGATATTTTAAACTTATTTTAGCAAATAAAATATTTCAGTTTGACCAATAAAATATATACCCTGGAGTCAGAAATCTTTTGCTTTGGCTTTGTCACCTGATTTAAAAGCTACTCAAATTTTTAGAAGAGCTTTGTTTATAATTAAGATGTACATTATTTTTGGCTCACTGAAATCAATAGGGTAGGTCGGCTGCGGCAAATGGTTAAAGGAAGAACCAGTAATAGCTAGAACATAAGGACACATCCTTCCCATTGCCCACCCCTTTCTTCTTGCTTTTCAGGATTCCAGGGTGACTCGGGGTACCAAGAGACAGATTCTAGTCAGGGAGCAGACCTGGGAATCAGAGGGGTCTAGGTCTAGGATCTAGGAGGATCTAGGAAGTGAACAGATGGACAAAGCTAAAGAATGTTAGGAATGTGAAGTCACAGAAGTATGCTTCTACTGTGTGGGTCCCCTGCTAATTCTCAACACTAAGCCAACCTTACAAAGAACATTCATTTACTTGTGTTTTCTACTCTTTGAGTCAAGACCAGAGCATTCCAAATTGGTGGTCTGAGTGACATGTAGACAAGATGACAGTGGATGAGCAGTGTTTTGTCACTACAGACAAAGCTTTGCTCATGACAAATGCTATCTGTTTCCTTCAATGACACCTGAACCTGCAAGTACAGGAGAGAATTTCTCTTGTCTTTAGGAATCACAGAGTAAAACAGCTATTGTTGAGGCCTCAGCAGCAGTTACCTCGACTGGCACAGGACGTAGGTAGGTAGCTCATGGTTTTTTTAGGCAGGGGGAGTCCAAGGATTGAGAAAAAGGTAATATGTTAAATTCACATGCCAAAATATATTATGAACTGTAGCTTATGTTTAAAAACATCAACACCACCAATACAACATAATCCAGACTTATATTGATAAGTCACAGTTTGAAACAGAAAAACATAAATACTCCAAGAACGAAGTACCATAGGGAGTGTTTCTGCATTTAAAAAACAAGAGAGTACCATAGTTTTTTAATACTGATGAAGCAACATTTATGCCTCCTACCAATTGCAAAGAGGCAACTGGCTTCTACTGCTTCTATACAATTATCATTTTTAGGGCAAATTATTTAGAGAAAACAAAACTCAAACTTTTGACAGGCAAAACTTGCTAACCCAAATTCCACTGGGTCTAGCAAATTCTAAAGAAACACAAATGCAATACAAACATGTTCACTTAAGAATTGCTTTTTAGAATCAAAAAGACAAAAACATGAACAAAAAAACCCCCACTGATCATTCAACTGATCATTAGATTATTAGATACTACAAGGTATCTAATGTACAATCTGGGACAGGCCAGATTTGTAAAGTGCTCTGAGTGATTATTTTGGAGTAAAATTCTTTAACATGAGATGAGCTGGGCCTACGTACAATGACCCTTCATTTTTCAGGAAACAAGTGAAGTCAAGTGATTTTTCTAACCGCCATCTTTCACTGTATCCCTTCTTTTCATTTTCAGAAAAGATATCTGTCTTCAGAAGTGATAATACCCTGAATTTTCTATTAAAGAAAAATGAGTACCTGATTTTTTTTCTTTTTAAAACACAGTGGTCTCATCTTATTTTCACCTGCCATTACTCATTCCAAATGTAAACAAGATGCACAAATTCCCTGATTTCTCCTACTTGAATCATATTTAAATTTTAAAAGCAAGTACTGGTTTACCTACCAACCTGGCAGTTTTCCATAGTATCTGCTTCAGTCACCTTTGTGACCTGTTATGATCAATGGATTATCAAAGAAAATTATTATTTTGAATAAAGAGCTCTGATTGTCCTAAATGGAGAGCCCTGGATAGCTTGGTGCCACGTGTTGGAATTTTCTATTGCAATAAACTGTTGGCAGGATATAGCAGGCACTGGTGGTGAACATGGGTTCTCCAACTACAGACAGATTATGAGAAGCTGTCTGCAATGGGAGATTATAGCCTTCATCAGAACTTATTTTCTTAGGAATCTTCTTCCCAATTAAAAGCAGTTGCAGAAACATGACTGCAAACACAGTTGATATGAAAAGAACCTTGATTTGAAAATTTTCTGGCAATACAACACAGGGAGTGAGCCTCAATATGGCTTCCCAAACAGTTCCATCGATTATATATTAAATACAATGTGAACACAGATAGTATATGTTATGAATAAAAAAACTCCAATAAAAACAGTAATTCCAGTTTCTTCTGAATCAGTTGGCCATGTTCTAATCTGATTAGGACACTTTCCCAACAATTGGATTTTCCCTGAAAAAAGATGAAAAGTAATTGTCAATTCTTAAAACAAAAACCAAAAAAGTACGTCAACTGTTTTTGTACCTATTTTTTTTAAAAACTGCAACCCTAAAATTTTCTCTTTGAAAAACAACATGGAGATACACTGAATTATTATATATAATTATGATTTTTTTTCATGAAATAAAAATGCTTTATCTGTTTTTTGCTTTCTTCACCACTTCCATTATCATAGAAGCAGGGAACTGAGAGATACTAGAGTTCAAATCCTTATTTCATAGTAGAGGAAAATGTGACAAAGTAATACAGCTGTTAGGCAGCAGCCCCAGGACTGGAGTTCAAGTGTGATGACCCCAAGTCAGGCCTCTTCCTCCTTCAGCACATCTTTCCTTGTCACTACAACCCACTACCGAACATGTGATAATAAACCACACATACATTTACAGACTAGATGTAGGAAAAGATGGGTCCTATAGTGGTACCACTATGGTACCTACTATATTTAACCTCCTTTCTATAACATGCCTTGGTGTGATCTTGCCAATTAATTAGCTAATTTGATGAGTTTACATGAAGGATTACACTGTAACATTGAAGTGAACTACTGTCAGAGAACTTACTGTACAGAAAAATGAACATATAAAACAAGACCATTATGTTTAGAATCCAAGTTTTCTAATCATCTCAGTTTTTTAGTCCATAAAGAGTAAGAAAAAAGTACTGTGGTCTCACTAGGTAATAATAGGGATGGGGCTCATTCACTTTGGCAGCTGAAACATCATCATCAGTAAATTGTGTGTTTACATCCTAGTTTTCAAAGAGCTTTACAAACAGTTCACTGAATCCAAACCGTGAGAAGGAAGTAACTCCATTCATTTTCTGGAGGCTTATGAACTCCTACAAAGCAATATTCAGTGCCTAGAAACTTAAAATATCTAGCAATGGCTAGTTGGTTTTCAGTTCTGCACATTGTAGATTACCTGGTGGGACCAGGGGCTTTCCTTTCAAGTATATGGTTGGTCTTTGGACCAGTATCAGAGGTGAGGCAAGAGGTGGCAGACAGCAAGCCCAGAGGAGAGTGAATTTCTACTGTATCACAATGACAGTGCTAAGAAAATCTAAGTCCATTTGGGGCTACCTGTTTGAAGTTGTCTGTCTTGCTCTTTCCCTCCATTTGCCTGTAAAGCCCTGAAGTGGCTAAAGTACCATAGGAAAAAGTCTATAAAAATTCATACAAACCAAAGCACTTACATGATGATCAAAAGTCCACACCCTGTTTCCTCTTTTTATTCACAGAAGTATTTTAATTAGTCAAGCAGGAAGCTGGTTTTATAAGATCTCAATCTTGTTAAGATCAGCCATCTTGTGTGGCTGTGGGGGCATGTGTATGTGTGTGTGTGTGAGTGTGTGCGCATGCATGTGTGTGTCTATTTTTCCTGAGATTTCTATATATGGCTTCACTTCAATTAATTAACTATTTATCTGCTGTATTTACTATATTTAAGGTTCTGTGTTAACTACGGAATCTGAATCAAGCCTCTGCTCTGGATTCCTCTCTAGCTCCAGCTTGCATCCCCATCTGATTGCAGATGACGTCCCTACTTGTGCTGGCTCCTGGTTGTTCCTGTGCATGCACAACCCCCTACCCCTGGCATCCCTCGTCCTGTTTGTGTTTAGGTCTTTCTGTCCCTCTGTACACATTTTGTAGTCACTTATATGAGGAGGCAGCCAATCCTCTCATTAGAATACAAGGTCTCTGAGGGCGGGGGGGGGGGGGGGGGGGGGGGGGGGGGGTTTGATTTTGTATTTTTATTCCTACTGCCCAGTAAGATAATGTACTGCATTAGAGAGTGGGCCAGCCTCAGACTCAGCATGACCCAGGCCAGTCACCTCGCTTCTCAGGCCCTTAGACACTATTTAAGTCTTTAAGTTGGAGAACAGTAGCCAAAAGACAAGAGGAGTTTCCTGCCTTGGAGCTCCCACACAAATGTACATCTCCCCCCAACCCCCCCAAAGTAAGAAGTGGTACATGACCCAGTGTTGTAAGCACTGGGGCGGGGTGGAAAGGCTTCTGCCTTTGGAGGTGGAGGACCTAGGGTCTGAGATTCACATAAATGTGTGTATATGTATGCATATGGTCTTTAAATATCCATAAATATGGCCTTTTCCACAGAACATATCTTTGTATACCCTGTCATCGAAAACAGTTTTGGTTACACCATCCTTGCTGTTGATCCACACCCTACTCATTCTTTAGGGACTCAGCTCTGATTTGTCCTCCTTTATGAAACCCTCACACACTCACATGTCCTTCAGTCTGACCTCTCCTGCTACACACGTTTCACTACATCAGGGACATTTGGGGACACCCTCCTGTGATGTGATGTAGACTGTGACCCATCTGTAACTCAGCAGTGAGAAGCTGCCTGCCTCTCCCTTACTGTGGATGCCTTGCTGGACCATCTCACAGATGAGATGAGCCTTTCTAACGCCAACGTTAACTTTACCCATCATGTCATGATGCTTGTGCATAATATGTACGCACACACACACTCACACATATGACATCTGCAACAAATACTCACTCACTACCATATTTGGCATTCGTCGATCTCTTCTTTCTATACTTTTCGTGCGGTTCATTTAGCTTTTCAAGGATGACTTTGATTTGCTGAAGTGTTTTAAAAGTTGTTACGGAGTCCTCAATTGTAAGATAGGAATAGTCATCTGGCTCTGTCCGTGGTCCTTGGTAAACTGCTATACTCCCACAAGCTTCTACCAAGGGGAGAAAACATCTGATTAAGAAATTATCCCAATTTCTATCAATATAACCCTCCCTCCCCCCTCCTTTTGGCAAAAAGGAAATTAAATCTTATAAGAAAAGTAATCATGTAATTTAAATTAACCATAACAAGTCATAACAGTAAGGACTACCCAAGTTACACACCATTTTCTGATATATTTACAAGCCCCAAGATTTATCAGCAATGGCATCTACTGGCTCTACATAAACTGTAGCCTTTTAAGTTACAATTCCCAAATAGTTCTTCACCAAGACTAACATTAGTGTTGAGAGTTCTCTTTAAAATGAGGCTAAAGAATAAATTTTGTTGCTGTTGCAGCTGGGTGGTGCAGTGGTTGGGCCTAGAGTCAGGAGGACTCGTCCTCCTGAATTCAAATCCAGCCTCAGACACTTACTAGTTGTGTGATCTTAGGCAAGTCACTTAACCCTGTCTTCCTCAGTTCTATCTGTAAAATGAGTTGGAGAAGGAAGTGGCAAACCACTCTAGTATTTCCCCAAATCAGGTCACAAAGAGTCAGCCACAACTGAACAACAAGAGCCCTCCAACTAGTATTTTCTGTTTTTTTCCTTGTCCCCTGCTTCCTTTTTTACTTCTTCTAAAGGGCTTTTCTCTCTTGACAAAAATGGAAGATGGAATTTTCTGTACAATCCAATATAAAATACTATAATTATTATATAGCAAAAACATTATTCTAGGACAAGATGAGATTTTAATTTCTGTTTAAAGCATATTTAGAAAGTATACTGTCATTCAGTGTTGTAGTGTGCTTTAAGTACTTGGATCAATATTTCCAAAGGAGGATGAACTGTAACCTTCACTTTCTAGTCTGAGTTTTGGTAATGGTGTTAAGTAAAGGGGAAATGACCAAAAGGTGCACAATGCGTGGCTGGAGATAAGAAATATCTGCTAACTTCTTTTTCAGTTTCTCATACTTCTGTGGTCATTTTAAGTTGCTTTCTTATGTTCTTTCACTAACTTCTATCCCTTCTTTCACTTTACAACTACAGATTAAAGACGAAGATAGGTCTGATCGGTGTCACAAATAGTGGGATAATCACTTCCCATTTTGTATGCATGAGCTGTTATTACAGCATTATCCTCCAACAAACAGAAAGAGGACCATCTCTCTCATTCAGGTCCATCTGGTCATTCATTGACTCACAAATCTGTTTCTGTTATATCTGAACACAATATATCATTCCTTAGCTACCTGGGTAGTCTACCTTTATAAGGATTAAGTGTTTATATATACAATAGTATGAGAAGGAATATTTTATTAATATAATAAAACATTTATGGTTTTAAAGAAAATTCTACAGCTTGATGGATTATACCAGTCCTCTCACATTTTTCTCTACCAAAAAGAGTAAGTATGATTTTCTTGTGTTTGAAGGGTGAGTGGGAAAAGGATGTTTTACTTTGCTCATTTCAGAAATGCTATAGATCACATAAATTTTAAGTTTACCTTCCATCTTCTGCAGTTTAGGCATACAAAGGGTAAAAAGGGAATAAATTCTTTCTGTTTCTCTGTCTTCATCAATATCTATTTGGATGTCTGCAGGAACACCTCTATGTATAAAACAAAAAAACAGAATTAATACGCTAACAAGGTAACTTACTCTTCTAAAAACGTCTGCTAATTTACTTAAACAATTAATCATGTGATTCCAATGAGATTTGTCTAAAGAAACTGATGAGGATGCAAAGAGAATACTCTAATCAGATCAGATATGAAAAAGAGCTGCAGAGACAAAAGAAGCAAGCACGCCTTTGTCCTACAAAAACAGTGCCAAGAATGTTAAAGCTCAGAAGGCCTGGTGGCTGTCGAGGGAAGCCAAGGACAATGTGGTAGGTACAGTTGTGGGGACGGAGCCAGCATGGAAACCAGACAAGACCTGGTTCAGTCATGCCTTCTGTGACTCTGGACACATCATCTAAGCCTTCAATGATCTAGACACCTCTCCAAGACACGCTCAAACTGAGAAAAGGCTCTGGTCTGGTAAATGCAAGAAGTTTCCTTACCCAGGAGTTACCTATCCTAATGAAATCTGGTTCAATTTCTATTTCTTATTAGTAGCAAAATGAGAATGAAAGAAGCAATAAAATCTTTACTTGAGTTGGATGACACAATAATGAAAAACAGAGAAGATGCATAACTGTTCAATTCTCACTATGTGTCTGTTTTTTCTGCAAAGGAGAATGAACTTTATAATAGAAATGACAGGGGCAAAAAAGATAAAGAGAAACTGATCCCCAGAGAAATAAGGACATATTGAGAAAGCTGCTCAGATGAACTACCACCTTTTCGGGCCCTGAAAGAACTGGCTGGGAGGACACTCGTGTCATTGCCAATATTTGGAAGATCAGAGAACATGGAGAAGGAAGCTAAGCCTAGAGAGGATAAACGCTGCCCCAATTTACAAAGAAGGGGAAAAGAACAGAATCGGTCAGGTAGTCTGACTTAGATTCTCAGGAAAATTTTAGTAAGGATCATTAGAGAAATGGTTGGCAAATAGGTAGAGAAAGAACAGTGACAGCAAAGAGTCAGCATGCCTTCATTAGCAACAAGTGATTCCAGGTGATGATGAAGAGAAAATGCTGGTCTTAGAGTGGAGCGATCTGAATTTGTGTCCTGCCTCAGATACTTCCTAGCTGTCTGCCTGTACTCCTCCCCACAAAACGGGGATAATAACAGCACTGACCTCACAGGGGTGTTGTGACAATCAGATGAGATTCTGTTTGTCTGTCTGTACGCATATGTAATAATGATGATGATAACAGTAACAATTATAGAGCATTTACTACGTGGCAGGCACTGTTTGACCCTAACAACAACCCTGGGAGATAGGTACTATTATCTTCTCATTTTATAGCTGAGGAAACTGAGGCATAGTCAGAGTCAAAGGGCTAGCAAGCATCTGAGGACAAATTTGAACTCAGGTCTTCCTGATTCTAGGACTGGCATCCTCTATCTACTGTGCCACCCTAGCTGCCCTGGGTATTTATGTGTATGAAGATGCATATATACACACGTATATGTGTACTACATAGTGCTCTGCAAACTCTGAAGCACTCTATAAATTTGGAAAGGATTACTAAAGTGCTGCAGACTTTACTAGACTTAATAAAGTATCTTATACTATTCTGGTAGAGAAGATGGGAGATATGGATTATATCAGTGATTATCATTAGATGATAACACAATCAGATTCAGAACTGGCTGGATGGCTTGACTTAATGGTTTCAATAGAGTACACAGGGATCTGTGCTGGGCTCTATGCTGTCTAAAACATTACCATGATTTGGATAAAGGAATCCAAATCTGCAGATGCTATAAAGCTAGGGGAGAAAGCTAAGACAGTGGATGAGAGAGTCAAGATCCAACAGGATCTTGCAGTTAGAGCAATGGGCTCAGTCTAATAGTAAGAGAAACTTAACAAGTGTAAATGGAAAGTCTTATACTTTGGTTCAAAAAATCAACTTCCTAAGTGAAAAATGAGGAAAGCACAAACAGAAAGTAACTGTTTCTAAAAGGAGCTGGTCATATCAGTGGACTGAAAGTTAATGGGATCATAGCCTGTGTTAAGAGTGGCAGTGTTGGGGTGGCTAGCTGGTGCAGTGAGTAGAGCACTAGTCCTGGAGTCAGGAGGACCTGAGTTCAAATCCGGCCTCAGACACCTAACACAAAAACTAGCCATGTGACCTTGGGCAAGTTGCTTAACCCCAATTGCCCTGTAAAAAAAAATCCCAAAACAAAAAGAGCGGCAGTGTTTCTGGGAATGGGGGGGTGAGAGACCCCCTATCCTCTGTCCTCATCAGACTTCATCTGAAGCTGTATTAGTTCTGAGTACCTCAATTTAAGGACAATAATAAGCTGGCGAGTGTCTAGACTTGGCCTACCAGGATGGTTAAAGGGAACCTTGAGCTATCATGACACATGTAGCAGAAACAGGATATCCTCAGTCTTGAGAAAAGAAGAGTTAGGGAGGATGTGATAGTTGTATTTGTGTATTTTAAGGCCTGTTATGGAGGACAGATTTCACTTCTTCTATCTAGCCCCAGAAGGAAGAATCAGAAGCAATCAGTGGAAATCGTACAGGGGCCAATTTATGCTTGACAGTGGGAAATACTTTCTAACAATCACAACTATACAGGTGTAGAACAGATCACCTAGATACATGGTGGTTTTCTGCCCCCTTGGAGGTCTCCAAGTGGATGCAAGATGACTACTTGTTGGGTATGTTAAGAGTGAGGTCTGGTTTCTTAGGTGGTATTGGATAAGAGGTGTCAAAAATGTGGCCCCCAACAAGCCCCAGTGCTGATGAACCAGATTAAAATGTAATCAGAAAATATTTAACAAAAATACAATAGTCAATATCATGTAGTTTTCTAAAGTCTATATGCAGTCCACACAGGAATCTTTTATGTATAGTTTAGTGACCCCATTTCACTTTGAGTTTGACACCACTAGACTTAATGACTACAAATCTTTTCCAACTCTCAATGTGTGATTTGGGAATAAAAGCAGAGTCTCTGAATATTTTAGATCTGGAAGGGACCTCAAAGCCCAGAGAGTCCAAATGCTCCTTTTACAAATGACAAAAGCTGAACAACACTGAAGAGACAAACAACTCTGAAAGACTTAAGAATGCTGAACAACACAATAACCAACTGTGATTCTGGCAGACTGAGAAAGAAACGCACCACAGAACTGACAGAGTGTGGTGAGAGACTATCGGTGCGTGTGGAGACACTGTTTTTGGACATGGCCAGTCACTAAAAGTTGTCACAGTCCTTTCAGAAGTTAATTGCCCTAATTCTTATAAAATAAGGAAGAGACCACAGGGACTTGTCTCCTCTAATACATTCAACCGTTATCTTCTAAAGTGTGAAGACTCACGCAGTACACGGAGTGCAGCCAGCAGTGTGCTCACTAGCAGCTTTACAACAAAGCCAGTTTCCATTCAGATATGCCGAGGGGTGGTAGGCACTCAGTCTCCTCTGGTTGCAGCGGCTTACTCTACACAGTACTTCTATCCACTCACTTGCCTCAACACAGTTGTTTGCCTGGACATAAAGTGGTTTTTCTATATGTGGTTTTTCCATATGTATCACTTGGAACATCTGTGTAGGAATTTAAAAAAGAAACGATCAACATTAATAATTTTAAAATCTGTATTATTCTGTTTAAAAAACAAAAACTAAGAATGTTTCTGTATTATTTTTCATTATACACTACTGCTACAGCTTGTGAGCTCATCTATTTAACATCTGTTTATCCATCAAACATTTGTGCGAGTTCAAAGCACTGAAGGAGGCACTTGAGGAAGTTACAAAACTAAGAAATGATCTCTTACTTAAAGAAGCTTATGATCTATGAGGACACAGGACATGTACACAAAAAACTGCAATATAAAACAAACATCAGTAGTACATAAGAGATGTATCAAGTATAATGGGAGTCTTTATGGAGGAGATGGTCTCTTATCTGGGTCTTAAAAGAAGGGTGAATTCCTTCTATTCAAAGGAATGGATCAGGATTCTTAGTATACTTTTGAGATAAGTGGTGCTAAAGTGAAAACTAAAATACAATTTTAAAGAACTGAATAATAAATCCCAGAGCAGAGGTTCTTAATAGTTTTGTGTCATGGACTATAATCATGTTTTAAATGCACAAAACAAAATATTTAAGATCACAAAGGAAATCAATTATATTGAAATATAGTTATTAAAATGTATATTAAAAAACTGATGAACCTCAGGTTAAGAACCTCTCCAAAAAAAAAAAAAAGAGTTTATTTGTCCATATTTTTGTAAACGCTACATAGATGGGGTCTGTAATTTCTCCAAAGAGTTCTTCATGCCAGAAAATATTGCTTCTGGAGTTATTAGTTTAAGGTTCTTATTATTTTGATAATTATTAACTGAAATGAATCAATAACCACTTTGTCAAAATCACAAATTTAATTCTTTTCTCTGCTCCTTTCTTGGAGACCACTCTTTGCACCAATTAATCTATTTTGCATTAGACTGATGCGGATACCTGAAACAAAACTTTCTTTGGATCAAAGAGTGGTTAGTGATGCCATTTAAAAAGAATTTCATTTCATTTTCTTTTCAATTCCAAATTCTCTCTTTTCCATTTCCCCTACCCACTGAAAAGGCAAGAAAAAACAAAACCCATCATTCACCATGTATAGTCAACCAAAACACATTCCTGAATTAGCCATGTCCATAAAAAGAAAGAACACATGCTTGAGTTTGCACTCTCCGTCCACTGGCTCAGTATCTAGAGTTAGACAGCACATTTCATCATTGGAATTGTGTTTGGTCATCATATTGCACAGCTTCCTAAGTACTCCAAAGATGATTATCTTCACAATACTGTTGTGACTGTATAAACTGTTCTCTTTGTTCAGCTCATTATGAGTACATACAAATCTTCCCAGGTCTTTTTGAAATCATCCTTCTTATCATTTCTTATAAAACAACAATATTTTCTCATATTCATATGCCATAACTTGTTCAGCCACCCCCCTCCCGTTTCTAATTTTTTGCTATTACAAAAAGAGCTGTCATAAAAATTTTCTGCACATAGGGGTGCTTTTCCTCTTTCTTTGATTTCTTAGGGGTGTCAACTTAGTAGCAGTATTGCGGGGTCAAAAGATATGCACGTACAATAGCTTTTTTGGGAATAGTTCCCAACTGCTTTCCAGACCAGTGCACAGCTCCAACAGTGAGTTAATAAAACCTGTTTTCTCACAGCCCTTCTAGTAGTAGTCATTTTCCCTTTTTTGTCAACTATGCCAATCTGATGGTATAAAGTGGTACTTTAAGAGTTGTTTTCATTTGCATTTTCCTAATAATGATTTAGAGCACTGTTTAATATGGCTATTGAGAGCTTGTATTCTTCCTCCAAAACCCACCTATCCATATCATATCCTTTGATCATTAGTCAACTGGAAAACTATTTGCATAAATTTGACTCATTTTCCTCTATATATAATTTTAGAAATAAGACCTTTGTCAGAAGTTTGATGAAAAAAATTTCCCCCCTTAATTTCCTGTTTCTCTTCTAGTTTTAGCTGCATTGGTTTTGTTTGTGCAAATAAAAAAAAAGTAATCAAAATTGTCCATTTTACTTTTTGTGAACCTTCTCTCTTATTTGGTCATGAGCTTTTCCTTTATCCACAGAACTAATGGGTAATTTCTTTACTGTCACTCTAATTTGTTTATGGTGTGCCCCTTTATGCCTAAATCATGCATTCATCTGTAACTCATCTTGGTATATGGCATCAGTGTTGGTCTACACCTAGTTTCTCCAGACGTGCTCATTTACTTCTGTATATCACATATCTCATCTGTTGTATTGATCAATGCCTCTATTTCTTATGCAGCACCAAACCATTTTGATGATTACAGCATTGTTGTATAGTTTGGGAGCATGTACTCCTTAATTTCCACTTAAAAATTTCTTAATTTTCTCGTTATTCTTGACCTTTTGTTTCTCCTTTTTTTATTCTTTTTTACAGCTCTATTCAGTAATCCTTTGGAATTTTGAATGGCATGGCACTGAATAAGTAAGTCAGGTTACATAATACTGTCACTTTTATCATACTGGCATATCCTGACTATGAGTAATTAACCTCTAATTATTTGGATCTGTATTTATGTAAAGAGTGCTATATAATTATGCTTATCTTGCTCCTGTATGTCTTGGCAAGCATACTCCTAATACCTGCTATTATCTTAGATCTCTGACTATCTCCTTCTGCTGGATTTTGTTGGTAACATACAGAAATGCTGATGATTTAGGTGTTTTATATCCTTTAACTGAAATTGTTAATGGTTTCAGTTACTTAGCTGAGTCTTCTAGAGTACTCTAAGCAAACCATCCTATCATTTGCAAAAAAGAGATAATTTTATTTCCTCTTTGCCTGTGCTTATTCTTTCCCTTTCTTTTTTTTTTGTATGTGTTTTATTTCTAGCAAAACACTGAATAGTAATGGTGATAATGGTCATCTTGCTTACCCTGATCTTAATGGAAGGGCTTTCTAGTTTATCCCTCTTAGATACTACTTATCATTTTAAGGAAAACTCCTTTCATTCCTATACTAAACTGGAATTTTTTTTGTTAAAAACAAAACAAGGTTCTGTATGTTGTAAAAAGCCTTTTTTTCATCTACTGATATGATCATTCTTTGGACTGTTTTTGTTATTAATACAATCAATTATGTCTATAAATTTTCCTAATATGGAACCAACTCAGCATTCTTAGCAGAAATCTAGCCTGGTATGTAAGATCCTTGTTTCTTCGCTAATATTTTATTTAACATTTCTGCATTAATGTTCATTAGGTATTTCAGTATAATCTTAGTCTAGAAAACTGCAAGGGTATCATTATTATGATTAGTTATTTGATTTTTTAAAATTCAAAAGAAAACATCAAATGATAATAGCCATTTCCATGTACAAAGTGGAAGATTTTATAACCAGAAGATGGAAATCTGTACCATATACAGCTTGCTTTTCCTTCTAAGTATGTAACAAATTCAACACATTACTTTAAAACCTGTCCTGCTTTTCTGTTTTCTTCTCTTCCATGTATTTGAAACACACGCATACGCATACACACGTATATATGTGCACGTGTGTGCATATACATATGCTTGTATGTGTGTATGTACACACATATGTGTATGTATGCATCTTTCTAGGACCCTTTTCTCTTTCCCATCACTCATTTTGACAACTATCACAATATCCCATCTCCCTGCAACCCCCCCCCTCAAAAAAAATTTGAAATAAAGGAAAAAATCCTAATTATTAAATATGCAGAGATAAGCATGACAAAATCCGATGCCTGTCATGTCCAAAAATGTGTGCCTCGTTATGTATCTAAAGCTAATCATCTCAATGTCAGAAAGTGGGTAGCATGTCTCATCACTGGTCCTCATGAATAATCATGGTTGGTCACTGCACCAATCAGAGTTCTTAAATCTTTTTGGGTTGCTTATTTCCCTTTTCTTCGTCATCTTATGTTATTGCTACTACTAGCTATTATTTTCTAGCGATCTATCAAATAACAATGGTGACGATGGACATCCTTGCTTTTACCCCTAATTTTATTGGAAAGGCTTCTGGTTTATGCCCATTGTATGCTGGTTCTTGGTTTTAGATGGATACAATTTATCACACTAAGACAAGCTGTTTAGTGTTTAACTAAAAAGGAATGGGGGATGTGGTGTGTGGGTTGTAGTTTATCAAAAGACTTTTTTTTGGCATTTATTACTATAATCATGATTTTATTCTTATTAATATGGTCTATTATGTTTATAGCATTCCTAACACTGAACCAATCCTGCATTCCAGATATAAATGCCACGTAGTCATTGTGTATAATCTTTCTGATATGCTGATATAGTTTTTCTGCTAAAATTTTACTTAAAATTTTAGCATCAGCAGTCATTAAGGACACAATGATTTATCATTTTTCTCCCTGGTTTGCGTATCAAGGTCATATTTGTACTAAAGAAATAATTTGACATGATCCTTTTGTTTCCTATTTTTGTTGTTTATGAAATATAGGAATTAATTTTTCTTTGAATTTCTGATATATAACACAGTGGCTTATGTCAGCATTTTTAACACTAAATGTTACTGAAAGGATATTAGAAAATATAATGCTACAATACAAGAGAGAACATACATTCTTTAAGGAAAGATAAGGGATTTAGGTTTAGAGAGACCACTTCTAACAGAAAGGATCTGGGAAGATTTCCTGGAATAGCTAGCCCCAGGGCTTGGCCTTGAAAGCTGAAGATTTAAACAGACAAATATGGTGGCGTGAGATGGCAGGATCATCCAAGACCAGCTGGTAGTCCAATCTGGGTGGAATGCATACTGTGAGAAAGAGAGTAGTGTCAAAAAGACTAGAAGAGTAGATTGGCCAAAGAATGTGGAAGGCCTGGCAACAAGTTTCCTGGATAAATGTCTTATTTCCAAGATATACAAAGAACTGATTCAAATTTATATAAGAAACAGAATCATTTCCCAATGAACTGATGCAGAATGAAGTAAGGAGAACTAGAAAAACAATTTATATTATAATATTGTAATTATTAATTTATACTACAAAACAATTTTGAGCACTTTTATACAATGATGAATGAAAAGAACAGAATGAGGAGAATAATTTTTACAACAAAAACATTGTAAAAACAACTCAGAGAAGTAATAGATTTAGGGTACAAAATGAGACATATATTTTTGCATACAGTCACTAAGGAAATTTGTTTTGCTTGACTGTGCATATTTGTTACCGAAAAAATTTTTTTTAATAGGACGGGAAGTAGAAGGGAAAACAGACTCTTTAAGTTTTTAAAAAATAGAAAGGTGGGGGGAGATGCACTAGAGATGTAAAATGTTGCATGCATTTTCAGATAATATCACTGAATTACTAGTTTTACTTACATGTTTTTGTTACAAGAGAACTCTCACAAAGTGGAAATAAGCTGTAATGTTTGTAATGTAAAAACAAAACACGTCAATACAATTTTAAGAAGAGAGAGGGATGGTCACAATGGTAGGAGAAAAACCAGCAGTTCCATGGAAGCCAAGAGAGGAGTGAGTATCAAAAATGAGCAATCAAAAGACCAAGGAAAATAATATTTGAGAAAATGAGGACATGGGTAACCTTGGAAATAGCAGTTCCCCAGGAGAATGAACATAAGCTCCTTATGAGCAGGGACTATTTCATTTTTGTCTAGCAACTAGGCAATTTAATAAATACTTTTTAAATAAATACTTGTTTAATAAATACTTTTTGAATTCAGTTCAACTGCAAAGTTCCATCTTGATACTGGCTAAATATAGAGGTTTTCTCTGTGGAAGATGGGTCTAGTTAAGTACAGAATTATTTATCGCCAGAAACTATCACTAGTTGAAGAATTCTTTGGCCACAGCAACTCTAGAAAGGGCCTCATATACCCTCCAAAAGCAAGTTGATATAATATTTTGAAATGTGGTGACATTAAAATGAAAGTAGCATAGGGAAAAATAGTGAAAAATACACTGGAAAACAAGATTTGGGAAGGGAAAAGAGGCAAAAGTCTCCAGTGAATACTTTCTCTGAGAAAAAAGCTGAAAGATATAAGACAAGGTAATCGCTACACAAAATCACAAAAAAAGTCAAATTAGCTATAATTTAATGGACAGGAAATCACTAGTTATTGTTGTGGGCATCATTTCAGGATCAACTATGAGCGCACAGTTTGAGATCATTTGTTTAGAGCAAAAGAAAATTAACATTAAAATTTTGAAAAAAATATGATGAAAAGATAGATCCACCCTGAATCACTTAAATATAGAGATAACTATGAAAGGTGGAAAATGATTCAGGTGGGAGAGAAGGGATATTAATTGCCATTATTTATGAGTTAAAAGTTAATTTAAGCTAATGATTTTCTGTAAAAAGGAGGTAAAATGAAGTCTAGAAATGGTAACCAAAAGATACTTCTCCTTGACAAGTAGAAAGACATGGTAACCCAAGGCAAAGTCAACAGTATGACTATAAATTAATGTGTAAAACATTATCAAGAACAGGATGATGGAAAAGTACAAAAAGTTTGGTCTCACAAAAAGCATAATGACATGGAAGGAGGAAAAGTATCCCACAGAAAGCTTGGCATGAAACCCAAATAAGCCAGATTGTCCCGAAAACATTTACAGAGGAAACTGGAAGGACAAATATAGATGTGAAACTGAACAGATGTCTTAGTACTTCTTTACTTTTCTAGTCTCTTCACTGATGACACTGAAACAACTGTGTTTTGGATGGTAACATCTGTATCTAGTATGTAAGGAAATAAAAATGGTATTTAAGTTAATTAGATTGGGAAAAAGGCCAGATCTGACAAAACAGAAAAAGGAAATGAAAGCTAGGGTTGAAAGCCTTAAAGGCATTCAATGTCAGTAACTACTGATACTTATGATTACTTTTTCAGCTTAACAAAATCTACCCATCTGTCTCTCTTAGGTACCATGAGTTTCCCATGGATCTAACTGGCTCTCCTCCTTGATTTACTCCAGCAGTGATCAGGAATGGAGGAGGTGAGGGTAACTGAGGATGACACACCAGCAAAACCTAACTGACAGAAAGACCAGGGAAGAAGAGGTGGAGGTTGAAGGGCAGAAGAAATCAGAGTTCAAATGTTTAACAGTAGGCTCAAATGTTTTACACTAGGCTCAAGTGTGTGAAGGGAAGAACTGGCTAAGGAGAACAGGGAGGAAGTGAAGGACTCCAAGTGGTTCAGTCAAGCCAGCAAGCTGACAAGCATTTATTAACCGCCTACTCTGTCAGTCACTATACTAAGCACTGCGGATACAAGTGAAAAACCAATGATCACCTGCAAGGAGCCACAGCCTAATGCGGGAAACAGTATATAAATAACTGGACAAATAAGATCTATAAAGCACAAAACAGGGATCATCCCGAGAGGGTCCCAGCACTGGACATCCTACAAAAGGCGAGATTTTAGCTGAGACTTGAAGGAAGCCGGGGGAGCCTGGAGAGATGAGAAGGCATTAGAATGCAAGGAGCAGGGAGCGGGGAGTCTGATGTGATTAGATCACAGAGTCTGGGGAAGGGAGTGAGGCATAAGACTGGAGAGACAGGAAAGGACCAAGTGTGAAGGGCTTTAAGAGTCCAACAGAAGATTTCATATTTGATCCTAGAGGTAACAGGGAGTAAGGGACCTTTTTGGGCTTGGGAAGGTAGTAGTGGTGATATGGTCAGTTCTTTGTTTTAGGAAGATCAGTTTGGCATCTAAGTGGAAAATGGAGTGTGGAGACTTAAAGCAGAGACCAACCAGCCAGCTAGTGGAACAGTGCAGGTATAATCAGAGTCTGTACCAGAGAGGTAGCAGTGTCAGAGGAGAGAAGAGGGTATACATGAGAGATGTTAAGAACACAGAATCAACAGGACTTGGCAAAAGATTGGTAGGGGGTTAGAGAGACTGAGAAGTCAAGGAAAACATTCCACAGAAAAGGATCAGCTGTGTTCAAAACATTCATAAGTTGCAAGCTTGGGTGAAGGGGAGGATGGTGGTGTCCTCAAAAGTAATAGGGAAGTTCAGAAGAGTGGAGGGTTTGGGGGGAAAGATGAATTCCGTTTTGTGGAGTCTGAGGTGTCTATGGGCCATCTAGTTTGAAATGTTCCACAGGAAGTTGGAGATACGGAGGGGTTAGGACTGGATTAGTAAATTTAGGAATTATTAGCACAGAGATAAAAATTGAAACTATGGGGGCTGATAAGATCACCAAGTGAAACAGCACCTAAGGAGAGGAGATGAGGACCCAGGAAAGAGCCTTGCAAGATACCCATAGCATCTATAGATGAAGAGGAGAAGGAAGAGTCATCAGACAAAGAGAAGGAAAGAGTAGTGTAATGAAGGCCTAGAAGAAAGAGAGCATCAAAGAGAAGGCTTACAATGTCAAAGGCTGCAGAGAAGTCCAGAAGGAAGAGGACTGTGAGAAAGGTCATTAGATTTGATAACTAAGAGATCAGTGGAAACTTTGAACAGAGCAGTTTCAGTTCAGTGATGAGGCTCAAAACCAAACTATTGAGAGGTAACAGTGAAAAGGAACTAAAAGTACCAATTGTAGACTGCCTTTGTAGAGAGAGATGATAGCTGGTGTGTATGGATCAAAGTGGGTGGGATGGTGGTGAGGAACTGAAGGAACAGAGGTTGAAAATTGGAGAGATCTGGCTGTGTAGGTAACAGGAAAGTACCAAATAGATAGGAAGGGACTGAAGATTAGTGAGACTATGGGAATGACCAATGGTCAATATGCTGGAAGAAGAAGACAGGATAGAATGGGAGCACCTGCGCACCTAGGTTTTGCCGTGGCAAAGAGAATGATCTCCTTGGAGACAGGGATTAGAAGGAAGTAGTAGCAGAAAGCACAGGGGGAATGTGAGATGAGGAGGAGGGGACAAAAAGAAATTCTTGGCGAAAGGCTGTAATTTTTTGAAAGGGTAGGAGTGAGAACCATGGGAGGTCTGGGGAGGGAGAAAATGTTTGGAAAAGGCACTGTGGTCAGTGCTCTGGAGAGTGATGTTGCCTTGCTAATGATGTTGATGCTGTGATGGGGATCAAGTAGAGATTACATTACATAAGTTTGTAGTGTCCTCATTCATCACTCTGATGATTTTTTTTCCAGCCTTGTTCAATATGTTGGGAAAACATAGATGATGCAAGCAAGCTAAGGTTGGGCCTTAGCAGTCCAAGACTGGTAACTGGATGAGGCTGCAGGGATCACGTTGAACACCCTAAGAAGTCAAGATGAGGGAGGACGGTGTAGTTAGTGCAGAGGTGATGGCCAGGGAAACAAATGAGGGCTGGAGAGACTGGAGGGCACAATAGGGAAAATAACAGGCTTAGGGGTACTTAGACAGGGGGGAAAATGGAATGACAAAAGATTATAATCCGACAAAGGAATTTCAGAATTCACAGGGAAACAGAGGAGTTGTGGGTGACAGTAAGAACAAGGAAATGGGGTCATTTCTACAAGCCGCTGAGGAGAGGTGGAGGAGGAGGTCATGGGAAATGAGTAGCTGAGGAACTGAGAGGTTGGAGTGTTTGAGGGCATATGTATGGTGAAGCCCTCTGGTGCGAAGGTAGGAATGGAGGAAGAGAGGAAGACAGTGAGTCTGGCACTTAATTCATGAGGAAAGAAGGAGAATATCATGGAGATCAATGGATAACTGCAACCAGAATCTGGACTGGATGATAAATACAGAGTGAATGGACCTCAAAGAAAGAGAGGTTCCTGAGTGATGATGTTACAGGGAGTGTCTGGAAGTGGCAACTGGTTTAGGAGAAGTGAAATAGGACTGCTGCAAAGGACAGGCAAACATGTTCAGAAGGCAGAGTCCCAGAATTCGAGATCAAGGAGATGGTGCAGTCTGGAGGTGTGACTGTGCTCATGACTGGCTATGGTAGAACAGAGGTGCAGTCTGGAGGCAATGCTAAGGCCGGAGGTGTGACTGTGCTCATGACTGGCTATGGTAGAACAGAGGTGCAGTCTGGAGGTAACGCTAAGGCCGGAGGTGTGACTGTGCTCATGATTGGTTATGGCAGAACAGAGGTGCAGTCTGGAGGTAATGCTGAGGCTGGAGGTGTGACTTGTGCTCATAACTGGCTATGGTAGAACAGAGGTGCAGTCTGGAGGCAATGCTAAGGCCAGAGGTGTGACTGTGCACATGACTGGCTATGGTAGAACAGAGGTTTATGACTGATTCAGTGAGAGGCTAGGGTTCTCAAGAAGACAACGATGTGTGCTCAGATCTCTTCTGGGGAAGACTCTTAACTTTTTTTTTTGTCATGGATCTCTTCTCACAACGTTTTTAAATGCACAGGAATTGAAAGGAAACCAAAAACAAGTCCATGGATTCCAAGTTAAGAGCTCCTGATCTCCCTCAGCATTCTGCAGATGAGGGAACTGATATCCATAGAGGCTTAGTGACTGGCCTAGTCACAGACACAAGAAGGAGCGGAGCTGGGATTTGAAGTAGCCACATACTTTTTTTTTACATGTACAATCATGTTAAACATATTTCCAGGTTAGTCATGCTGTGAAAGAAGAATTAGAACAAAAGGGAAAACACCACAAGAAAGAAAAAAAACAACAAAAAAGAGTGGAAACAGTCTGCTCTGATCTACATTCAGACTCCACAGTTCATTCTCTGGATGTGGATAGCATTTTCCATCACAAGTCTTTTGGAATTGTCTTTGATCAGTGTATTACTGAGAAGAGCTAAGTCTATCATAATTAATCATCGCACATTGATCAACATACTTTTTACAATTCCTACTTGTAGAAAATTTCAGTTATTAAAGGGCCTATTTAATGAAAGGTAAATACATTTACTTTTTTAACTTACATTTTTCTTGTTAAAAGAGCTCTCTTCCAGTTTTTCCACAGCAAGAATGTTTCTGATTGGAATGGTATAAATTGCATCTTTGCCTAAAAAATTGAACGGATATATAAATGGATTGAAAAACATTGAAATGTTTGAAAAACATCTGAGAATCATCTTGACAAACAAAAATGAGACACATCAAGACTAGAAAGTAGACAAAACAATAAATACCATTTGTTACATATTCTTTTCTGTTGCAGATTTAACCAATATGTAGCTTTTTTTGGGTTTCAGTGGATATCCTATATTTACAAGAAGTCCCCAAAATTATATTTCAATGTCAAAGTCACAGTTCTTTTAGAAGAAATGCACATTTCACATTTAGGTAAAAGCGTTAGTGAGTATGTGTGTGTATGTGTGTAAACACATACACACAGTCCTAATTGGATATCTATCATGTATGGAGGTGATCCTGGGTTTTCGAAGGCTACATTAATATAATACAAACTCTGTGGTCCTCCTGCCATGTTGGAAATGCTGCAAGTATGAAATGAATGAATTTGTATGTCTGTCATCTGAGGCCCAACACAGCTAAGTACAAGGCTCATCACCGAGGATGTTTGATTGATTAAACCACTAAGGAAAAGCTGTGGTCTGTGCGGATAGTGACAGTGATTACATCAATGAAATAAAGTCATTATGAGTATGTCTGTATACACTTACATAGATGATTTACACTAGAAATATGTGAGGCCTTTTATGAAGGATGAAGAAAACAGAACCAGAACAATTAAGACATATCAACTATAGTGATATGTATGTATGTATGTATGTATGTGTGTGTGTGTACACACACACACACACACACACACACAAATATATTTTAAAGCAGCAGCAATAAACCTAGAGGGGGAAAAACACAGAAAAACAGAGCGTATGTGGAAGTAAAAAGGCATTTTAAAAAATATCTTATTCAGGTTAATAGACACTAAAACAAACAAACCCAGATTGTAAACAGAGTTTATGATAAGATCATTTTAAAATTGTGTTTACATATCTGAATGTTTCTATTGAGTTTTTAAGCTTAAAATTTATTTTTTAAAATGACCCAATTACAAATGGATATGTTACATTTGCTGCTGCTCAGGCCCTTACGGCCTTCACTACCTCTTGAGGCCTGTCCCATTTCATGTTCGTTGTATGTGTATACATCCACATGAGCATGTACATGCATGTATATGTATACACACATACATTTGTATGCAACCCATATATAAATTCTTAAAATTCTATTTTAAAAGCCCACATCTTGTTCCTTTGTTGACACGGTACAGTCGTTTCAGTTGTGTCCGACTCTTTGTGACCCCATTTTGGGATTTTCTTGGCAAACATACTGGCGTGGTTAGCCATTTCCTTCTCCAGTGTGTCTCCATTTTAAAGATGAGGACCTGAAGCAAATATGAGCTAAATGACTTGCTCAGGGTCACACACCTAATGTCTTAGGGCACATTTGAACTCAGGTCTTCCTGACTCCAGGCCTAGTGCTGAATCCTCTGTACCACCTAGCTACCCCTCTGGTTTCTAAGCAGACCAGCAGAACTTTCTTTTCACTAGACACATGGTATAAAGTAAAACCACCAAAATACCCCACAATACAGAGTAAGCACAACTACCTGGCTGCTTGTGGTAGGTGAGTTCTCTGCTTGTGAGGCAGAACCAGCGCTTCTTGAAATTTTTTTTTCCAATCCGATTTCTTCCCTGAGCTCTTTTGTACATTTCACTGTTAAAACAATGCAGATATTTAGGCCCGTAGACTCACTTATGAATTCAATACATGGTAATATTATCCCTTATACTTTTAAGTTTAAATTTGAACAGTTCTGTGTCTAATAACAATTTTGGAAGACTTCAACTATCTCACATAAATTGAATTTTGCACTTGAATACTAAGGCGTAAGATCTTTATTATTTTAGTAGCTTTTATTTGTTCAGTAATCTTAACTTTTTAAAGGGCAATGATGAGGTAGGAAATGTATATTTCATGCATGAGACAGATGAAGACAGAGTTGTGTGAATTTAGTTAAAGTAATACAGCTAGTCAGTGGAAGAGCTGGGTGGGACTAAATCTCCATAGACTTCTGGCTCCCACCAGCCCATACACTCTGCACTGGAACATGATGTTGAATGTCTTTCCTCTAACACTACTTAAAATATATAAATGACACACACACACGATTAAATTACCCTTCTTTTAGATGTACTGGTTCACTCATACCACTGGGTTCTTTACTTTCAGTAGATGAAATTTCCTCCAAGAACTAAGTGAAGAGAAAAGAGCTTACATAAAAATCGACATAACAAAATTATATTATAAAAAGAAGTAAGACTATTCCTCAAATTCAATTTAGCATACAACTTATTCACTATAAAGGTAAAACTGCTAGTTAACAAAAATTTAATAAACAAACACTGCATAGCACAAAGGTCTCCAACTTACATCCTCTAAAACTTAATTTTTATAGGAAAATGTATCCTGTACCATGGCAAGAAAAGAATGTAGTGATTTGTTTTAGATCAATAGGTCCCACAGCTATAGGCACACTGGCTTGCCCAATGAAATGGAGCCATGTGGTCAAGAAAAGTTTCTCAAACCATTTGCCATCTAAATTCAGAAAGAAAAGAACAATGACTGAGAAACATTCTTCTCCTGAGTCAAGCATTTAAGAAGAAGCAAAGAGTAGTTTCAAGGAACAATTTTTACTGTGGGGTCTAAAGGGGTCTCATGTTCTCTTGGTGGCCACTTAATATGTTAGACTGTGTCTAATGTGATAGAATTATCAGTTTTAGGGCTGGAAGGAAACTTTGGGATTCCACAGTACAATGTCTTTATTTTATAGAGAGGAAGCAGAAGACTAGAGAGGTAAAGCTACTTCCTCATGGTGACAAAGGCTGTACATAAGAGGCAGGTCTCGAATTCAAACCAGACATGCTGACACCTAATCCGGTATCCTTCTGTTATGTCACCCTCTCTGTTTTCTGCTAACAGACTATATGACTCTTCAACCCAGGTCCTCCCCAGCCAACAAATAAAACACTACTGGGTTCTTTCCCATGGATACTTACTTCTTATGCCTTTGAATGGAATCCTTTAGAAGTAACAAGGATATCAAGGGAGAAAAAAACGAAGAACCCTGTGCATTTGGGGAATCTCAGTCCTCAAGTATAGGTGTCCCAGATAATTAGAGGGATTTTCCAAGTAACTACCTCGTTTCTTTGTGGCCCACAAATGACCACCCCACAAACTAGACAGAACAGAGCTACTCAAGGCCTCAGCTTCCATTCAACCTCAGCTTCTTTGACAAAACCTAGCAATGATGGTATAATTAGGTAACTAAAACTTAGGAACATCCTTCAGATTTTCTTCTCCTAAGGACTGTCTTTCTCCACAGGCTATCCAGAACACAACAGTGTGAAAGAAGAAATCAAGCTAAGCTTCTTATTGGCTGTCATGTCAAACTATTAATTCATGATGAGCTTTCAGTCCACTCAGACCCCTAGAATTTTTTCACAGACTAATGGTCTGACACCCACCAGTTGAGCCATCTTTAAGCAAGTGCCAATGAAAAATCAGACACTAGAATTCATAACATTTTGGAATTTCTAGTACTGAACACAGCTATTCTTAACCAATAACTATATACAATACTAGCATATCAGGCTAAAAAACTTACCAGTCCAGGAGCCAAGAACAAAATTTGAGACTGGGGGTGGAGTATGGTAACACTCAAAGAGAACGTGAGTGGGTGAATTCAGGGCAAATAGAGAACAAGACTAAACTCCTACCATTCTTAAATCTTTTCTTGACTGACATTATCAACTGCATATTTTGATTATATCAGCATATGTTCAGCCATAGCCAACTCCAGAAAAAATTATTTTCTGGCACAGCAGTAGCAAAGAAGAAAAAAAAGGCCACATCTTTAAAACAAAAGATAGTGCATCATAACCTTGCCAACATAAGTCAGCCCACAATGTCCTATTCATGTTTCAGCAATGTCCTAGGAATAAAAGGACAGCTTAGCTTTGCCTGTCCTTTTGAAAGAAGAAAGAATTTATTTTCAAGGGCCCTGATGGCTAGCATTTTTAGTTTTAAAAAAACTATCCTTTTTCTTGTTTTGAAATGAACCCTACTGATTTTGTCTTTCTGTCATCATTTTCATTTATTGAATGCTGCCTCAGAGTATGACATATTGGCAACACCCAAAAATAGTCTCTAGTGTAACAAAATTTCTTACCTTTGGAGGTATTAAAACACTGTACATATAGTTCTTTGAATAAAAACACATTAAAAATAATTTCAGAAATGGATAGACCTTCAGAAACCAACACCTTAAGCCCATAACTAAACAAAAAATCTGACCTCTGACATATCCTTCCTCCCATTTTCTCCCCACTTGGGCAAGTGATAAACTCCCTGGGCCTGAACTATAAGACAAGTGGGCTGGATAAGATGGCCTCTGAGGTCAATGATTCTAAGACAAACAACTGGTCATTTAGCTTTAACTGATCACTTTAGTAAGGGGGAACCCTTATTTGCCAGGATGTCTTTCCTTATGTTAAGTTAAAATTTGCCTCTTTGTGTCATCTTAATTTCTGCTCTCTGGGACCAAGGAGAACAAATTTAGTCAGTCATGTGATAGTTCTTCAAACACATGAAGATAGCTCTCAGGTCCTTTCATTACCCTCCCGTGTCCCTGTCTTCTCTAAGTGAAACGTCCGTGGTCCTTTCGATCAATCTTGATATGGCATGGCCTTGAGTCACGTGGACACCATTCTCTGATGATGTTCCAGTGTAAAATGTGGCACTCAGAACTGAATACAGCATTCCAGATATGACCCGACCCACGCAGAGAGCAACAGCACCATTACATTCTTCATTCTGGACAGCACACCTCTTTTAATACAAACTAAGCGATTTTTCTGTTGTCATGTCATACTGTTTATTCATGATGAGCTTTCAGTCCACTCAAACCCCTAGAACATTTTCACAGAAATTGAGCGTTGTCTTCTCCCAATCTATAAAACCTAAGTATAGTATTTTACACTTACTCATTACCCACTGTTCTGGCATGCTAAGATCTCTTGATACTGGCTTTGTCATTTAATGTACTTGATATCTGTCTGAGTTTTATGTCATCTGTAAATGTAATAAGCATGTCTTTAATACCCCCACATTCAAGTCACTGAAGGGCCATGGAGAGTTCCCTTAGTCACTAGTATATTGGGGGCCTTTCTCCAAGCTGATGCCAAACCATCAATGACTATTCTCTTTTGGTCTGATTGTTCAACTAGTTCAAAATCTACCTTGTCTGTACTCTATACCTCTCCATCTTACCCACAAGGATAAAGGAATAAGACTTCATCAAATAGCAGGCTAAAATTTTTCTCTGTGAGTTTTTCAAGTATTATTAGTCTACATGTCCAAAATCAGCAAAGTAAGAGCTTGAAATATTAAGTATTCTTGTGCTTTTTACTGCAAGGTACAGTCATTACTTTCATTTATTGGAAACCTCATGCTTTCATATATAGTGGCATACATATATTACTAATTGTAATTTTTTCCATTAACTCACCTTGTCTTACTTAATATTCACTGACTTTAAATTAAGTATTATATTTAAAAATAAAAGTGGAGTCTTTAAAAATAGTCTATAAGTAGGAAATTTTATTAAACCAGATCAGCCTCTCTCTTACTCTTAATCATTTTATAATAGTGATGGGTTATTTATTTATTTATTTTTGGGCTGCATATTAAGACAATGGTATTGTTGGCTTCCAGAGTTGAATGACTTACTGCTTTATAGCATAGAAATAAAGTTCTTGCCTTTCAAGTACTAAAGGGTTTTAAAGTTTAAAAAAGAAATTAAATATAGCTTTAACCCTGAAAATGACATATAGAAGTTTGGAGAAAATGATAAAAATAATCCACAGGAAAATATATATATATTTTTTACCTCTCGTATTTAAGATATATTTTTTATTAATTCAATTAGAAATGGTAAAAAAATTCTTAAGTATTAACAGAGAGGAGTGGATAGGTGGCATAGTGAATAGAGACCCTGACCCTGGAGGCAGGAGGACCTGAGTTCAAATCCGGCCTCAGTCACTAAACATTTACTAGCCATGTGACCTTGGGCAAGTCACTTAACCCCAACTGCCCTGCCTCCCCACCAAAAAAAGCAAAAAAAAAAAAAAGTATTAACAAAGAACAATATTATCATACCTTCTTAACTGCTTCAATATACCTCTCTTCTTGAAACATTTTGAAAAATTCACACATGAACGTCTCTTTGAAACTTGACTAAGAAACAAAATAAGATTTCTGTCAGTAGAAGACTAAATATATCAGCACAACACAATTCATATGTAAAAAGACAAGACATGAGGGAGTCAAAAAGGCAATGGAAGGGGATGACTGGGAGAGAGGTTGATAAATGAATGGGGAGAACAGGCCTTATGATTCATTCATCTATCCTTTCACTAGATTTCTTCCACCTCCTCACCTTCAGAGATTACAATGAAATCTCCAAAAAGAGCTGCTGCGTAGGGAAGGCATAGAAGACTGCCGTGTTTCTTCCATCATTATTTGTAGGAAGGCAGGGGGAAGGGACGAGAAGGAAAGGATCTGTGGTTGTGAAGGATACAGATTTAAAAGTGGCTATCTTAGAAAATCAAGATGAGGGGGGTGGCTAAGTGGCGCAATAAATAGAGCACTAGCCCTGGAGTCAGGAGGACCTGAGTTCAAATCTGGCCTCAGACACTTAACACAAAAACTAGCTGCATGACCTTGGGCAAGTCAGCCCCTAGTGTCCTCCAAATAAAAAAAAAAAAAGCAAATCAAGATGACGACACTCACCTTGCTTTTAGATAGACTTCCCCAACTTCCCAAAGTTTGAATGGCTTTTGAGATGAGAGTTAATGTTCTAATTGTCTGTGCATCCTAAAGAATTTTCAAAAGAAGTAATTATGTTCTTGATAAGGTATCAATAAATATATTTTATGCCAAAAGTAGACACAACAGATCAAGGAGCCTATTCTTCCCCCAAAGCAGTAGGGTAAAAAAGTAGAATAGAATAAATCTAAGTCAATGACTCAGTTGAAAAGGGGATTATTTCAAGCTCAAGTCATAAACCAAAGAAAGAGTTCTAACTAAATGGAAAATTTCTCCTGAAGAGGTTAGGTTTTAAAAGACAATTATTTAATCAATGACTACACATTAAGCATATTATCCCTTTCTTTCAGTTTCTGATACACTACAGTCATTTAATCATTTATAGGATGTTCACTTTATCCTCCTTTTATAATTTTATCTGAAAATAACAGTCCATAAACATACTCTGCTCAATGGTTTTACGTATGGTCAATGGTTTCCATGGAACTTGTGACCAACTTTTCTAGATATCGTAGTAAGACTAAGAGAGAAATTAAAGGACCAAATATTAGCAAATATGGAAGAACCTTGGAAATTAATCATGAATTTAAATGGGAGGGGGAGAGGAATCACAAGGGAGATCTAAGGAAGAGGAATTAAAGGATTTTAAGGGTGTCATTAAATATACCACATGCAATATTGTGTGTGTGTGTGTGTGTGTATGTATAATCTTTGCTTATATCATCACTTAAATTTACTCACAAGATTCCATTTAATTCTTAACTCAGTATCTATGTAAGGCCACCTGGAGTTCTACTTACATATGCAAAGTTCTTCTACAATTCTCTGTCAAAACAATACAATTCTTTAAAACTGTTACTAGGTAATCTCAAATTTGGTGTTAAACTCAATATTCTATCTAATTTCAATTATCTTTCCTGAACAGAAGAATGGAGCAAAAGCCATCCTATATGCCATATTAAAACAAAAAAAGAAATGAGGCACAGAGATAGAAGGTCTGGCCATCACCAAATAGGTGTCAACCTTAGTTTTCATATCTGTAAAATACACATATACTACCTGAACTACCAACCTTTCAGGGTTACTGTGGAGAAAAAGCAGAGGAAAAAAATTATGATGTAAATTGAATGATGTTATTAAAATGTGAGCTCATCATCACAGAAGGCCTGCCTGAATCCTAACTGGCAGGTGGCAATCCTCTTATTTATTTCTCGATGGTTTTCAGTTCATTACGTTCCTCACATTATTTATTTTAAATGACTTTAATGCTGGTCCACTCACAAGATCACCTACTTCCTACTTTACTAAAAAGATTGGGTACATTTGATGTGAGCTCCCTTATACATCTTCCTCTTTACCTCAAAATAAATTCTTCCTACCTCAAATGAAAAGGCACCTTCCTCCTTTCAAAAGTGCCACCCATATCCCCAAATCATGAGATAATTCTATCTTTGTTTTCTCTAGTGTCTATATATAGTCTGTTTTCCCATTGATTATCTTCTAAGAGATACATCATGGTTTTTCCTGTTCGGAAAAACAAAACAAAACAAAACTTTAGCTGAACTGCTTCCTTCCTCTGCTCCCCCCCCGCCCCTAAAATAAAAATGACATTTTTTTTAGTTTTAGCACCTTATCAAGAATGGTTTACTATATTAACTCCTTTTGTTACTTTGATACCCCATTCCTCCTCAGTCCCCAGTAATACAGCTTTTACCCCCCAATCTTTTCCTGAAACTGCTCTTTCAAAGATCACCAATGATCTAATCAAGAAATCCAATGGCCTATTCTCACTCCTTATTTTCTCTGACCTTTCTGCAACCTACACCAATATTACTGATTATGTCATCATTGAAATTCTCTCCTCTCTGGCTCCCCTCATAGCTCTTAACTGATAGTCAGACACTTCCATTTGGATATCTTACTACCCTCAATGTCTAAGAGGGCCTCTTTATCCTCCTCCTCCTCCTTACTCATCTCTCTCTCTCAACCCAGAGGTATACTTTATGGCTGAAGCCTCTGTGGGAGTATTTTGTTCTTACCTTCCCAATGTTATAGAGGGAACTTTGGCTTACAAACCTTCTTTTCTTAGAGCCACTTTTAACTTAGTTTGAATAATACTTGGGCAGTTCTAACTAAAATTTAATGTGTAAGTACATTTTTGAGAAAGTAGAAACTACATATTGTACACATAAACTTTGATATTTTTGCCAAGGGATCATGCAACATGATTATATACTAGAAAACTGCTGAAACAGTATCTGTTTCCAGCTGTGTCCTTTGTTGCCCTGACCTATTGGTGTGGTGTACCACCAGTCAGCAGGGACCCTCCCAACCCATAGTGGGGCAGGTCCAGGATGCAGTGGGGGTAGGGCCAAGGGTACATGAACAGATCACCTCAGGTTTGATCTAAGGTTCTGTCTGTGGTCTGTTACATACCTTCTCCACCAGAAGGAAGGTAGAGGGAGGAGCTGGTCAATACCTTTTTTTGAGCTACATGAAACAAAGTCAACTGTTTTCTCATGAAAAGTCAAAAGGAAGAATACTGTAATAAATAGAGTAGGTATATGAACACATCTCATGCAAAGAGGAGAATACAACCTAAACACAACTACACAGAAATTTAGGACCCAAAGTGCCATGAAATACCCAAGGCTGAGTAAAGAATAAAAAGGGTGCCTGTTTAGGTGCTATCATATAAACTGTGATGATGGTCACTACATCCACTGTGAGGACCTTCAACTCCCCTCCTTCAGGCTTCAGAGTGTCTTCACTCTCCTTTGGGATGAAATTCTTCTTGGCCCAAGGTTAAGTGTGTTACAGCACTTGGGGCCCTGTTCTCATTCTACCTGGGACCTTGCTCCACCGATCACTCCTGACTTCCTATTCATTTCCAACCGTGCTTTCTGTTGGCTCCTCCAACCTAAAAAAAATCGACCATCTTAACCCTCTCTTCCCCTTCAAAGCTAAACTTCTCCAAAGAGCAGCTGAATCTTGCTGCTTTTACTGAGTATCAACTTAGGCGCCAACCCCCTGCAATCTAACTTCAATCTCTTATCACTCTTGAAACTGCTCCCTCCAAAGTCACCAATAACCACTTAAGCATCAACCTCCCTGGCTTTTCCTTCTCAGGTCCTTTGTGGGTTCCTCTTCCTTCCTCATCTCCCAAGTGTGTGTCCCTCCAGGCTCTGCTCTTAATCTAACTCTCTCATATCTCTCTCTCTCTCCCTCTCTCTCTCTATATGTATATGTATGCACACACACACACGCATGTGCTTTTGCTTTGACAATTTCATTCACTCTCATGGATTTAATGATCACTTCTATACAGATGACTCCAAAACCTCTTGATCCAGCCTTACTCTTTCCTTTGAACTCTTGTTTCAAATTGCCTTATATAACAGCTCCAACTGGAACAGTTCCTCAAACTTAAAATGTTCAAAGACGAATATTTTTCTCAAAAAAACCCCTAAAAAAACCTGTCTTGGGGAGGCTAGGTGGTGCAGTGAATAGAACATCGGCCCTGGAGTCAGGAGGACCTGAGTTCAAATCCGAACTCAGACACTTAATACAAAACTAGCCATGTTACCTTGGGCAAGGCACTTAATCCCAATTGCCCTACTTTCCCCTCTCCAAAAAAGCAAAAAAAAAAACAAACCCCAAAACAAATAAACAAACCTATCTTATTCCTAACTTCCTACTTCTGCTGAAGGCATCAAGAGAAATACTGGCAGCACCTTTAGTGCTTCCTTCTCCCCAATGCCAATCACTCACTACATGTCCAGTCAGCTACCAAATCTACCTATTCCATCTCTATGATATTTTGTACATCTATCCCCTCCTCATCATTCATGTTGTTACCACCATAGATGGCTTATAAACAACTCCTGTCTAGATAATTATAATGGCCTCCTAAATGCTGTCCTTGCCTATGGTATCTTCTCTCTGTATCTATCCCTCATGCAGGTGCAAATCTACCTATGTTCCTAATGCAGAGGTCTCACTCTACCATTCTTTTAATTAAAATCCTTCCATGGTTTCTCATTGTGTATAAAGTAAAATACAAAGTCTTTAGTTTATCATTCAAGGCCTTCTAGAATCTACTTCTGATCTACCTTTCCAGGAGTACTTCATGCTGCTCTTCACGCACATGACTTTATAGCCAAACTGGACAACCAGCTATTCCTCACACTTGTATCTTATTTTCTTCTGCCTCATGCAGGCTGTCCATGTTGTTTGGAACATGTTCCCTTCACTTCTGCCAGCTCCTATATTCTTCTTCCTTCAAAGTCCAGTCCAAGTACCAATGAAGTCTTTTCTGATGTCCCCGTAAAAGCGATCAGTCTCCCATTAAATTTTCTTATAGTATTCTGGATCTCCCATTTCCCCCCAATTACTTTTTTTTAACCTTGTCTTATATCTCTCTGTCTTATTCTATGAATATTGTAACCTCTTTGGAGAGAGAGACTTTCATTTTTCACTTTCGTAACCCTGGTAAGCTAGCACCTTAATGAAAGTATAAAACAAATCTATTGGATTAAAGTAAATTACATGTAAATTAGCAAAGAGCAGAAGTAGGCCGTATTATGGCAGGAATAAAGTCACACAAAAGTTAATATAAATGGAAATTAGGTATGAGGGAGTTAAATATTATTTAGATCATGTGGTAGCTCTGACATTATAGCTTCAGGTAATTAAATGTGGTGTTACAACATTATATCAGATAAACATAATTATATAATTTTTTAAAAGGTAATGGAGCTAATTTCTTATGGTTTGGAAAAGGCCTTATTTGTATACAACCTGTTCATTTGTTTATCATTTATTCACTTGAGGTGAAATCCTAAAAATTCAATATTGTGATAAAAAATGTGAAAACTAATTAAAATATAGATGCAATGCTTAACAAAGTATTTTATCCATAACAAGAAAGTTTCAAGACCTCTCATGGTTTTAGGGCCAATTTCCTTAAAAATATCTATGAATGAACAAAGAGAAAAATGCCAGCTTAAAATAGGCATACTGAATAGCTTAAAAAGGCATACATATATTAAAATAACTGTCACAGAATACAACCAAAGAAATTAGTTCACTATTACTTGTTTTTCTTCACTCTAATGAATGTGAGTAAAAAAGGAGTAAAGTTTGACCAGAAGAAACACTTACTGGATGGTGAGGTCGTAAATGAAAAGTATGAGGTGACACTACGGCTACAGCAAAGAAACGAAGAAATACAAAGCTGCTGACGGCAGAATACTGTACATGAGGGTCATCTGCAGAGAGAAATGGGGACATGGGACAGTCATGAGGGCCAACCACGAGCACGTAACAGAGATGCAAAATAAAAAGAGCCTCAACAATCAGGCAGCCAACTGATTCCCTGAATTTGGATCGAGAGCAAGAGAAGTGACCAGGGTGACTAGGAAGGCCGGCTTAAAGACACAGAAAGGGAATCACTCCAAGCAGGCCAAGGACCACTCAAGGGAATACGGCCCTGTGAAATGGAAATGCCAGGCCGGTAAGAAGGCTCCAGGCCTCTGTCAGTGGGAGGAACAGCTAGTGTTTCAACAGCACACGTGGACTCTAGAAATGTGACAGAGAGACCAGCAGCATCTAGCACGACCTAGTGGCAATCCCAGAACTAGATGTTGCCAGACCAGCAAGGGCTCCAGCCCCAGATAAGAGGCTGATGCAGGTTCTGACCCGCCTGCTGACAGGGTCCTGAGCCTTAAGGCCAACTTATTTAACATAAAATTCAAAAGACACTCTCATCTCCTTGGCTACCTTTCTATGGCTATTCATAAACATGTGCTCTCTTGGTTAAGAGAGCAAAGCTTTCCCACAGCAGCTGGCTGTAGAAATATACATATACAAGAACCTACAGGCACAAACAGCTATGGCCATCTGGACTGGCTATGTATGTATGCTAATTTTAAAATGGACATTTCTGCTAGAACATGCAGCGAGATAAAAGCAACTGCATCAATTCAACTGAAATACTTAAACTATCACAACACCATGTGTAACAATCAGGGAGCTACCCTGAATTTTGACATTACTAAACTTTTTAAAGCAAAACCCTCAGGAAGTAACTGTTACTCAGGAAGTAACTGCTACTCTTGCCATATCCGAACAAGTCAGTAATAGATAAAGTCTATTTCAAAATGTAAAGTATGATTAGAGTTCTCTGGTGAAATTAAAAGGCCAATAAGGTATTTATTAATATAAAAAACACTGCCTTAAAAAAAGAAATTAATCAGAAAAAGATGAACTAAATTTTGACTCAGAAGATAGCGATTCTAGGTGAATGTGAGAAGAAATAATCAAAATCTGCTGGCACTAGACTTAGAAGACATCTTTTTTTAGTGTAGCGTTTTGAGGTGGGTTAGAAAACAAAAACAAAACCCTTGGCTACTAGAAGACAGAGAAAAGTACATGGAAAGGTTAGCTCTCAGATCCTTCTGGAAGCTACAATCCTAGACAAGCCATAATTTTAGCTGATCAATGATTTACAAATTTATGACACAGGAAAATGAAAAACGGCCCTTCCAACTCTCAAATTCTATGTATGGATTCTTTTATTCATTGTCTCTGTATCCTCAGTGCCTGCTTGACTAAAGGGGGCAGGAGTTCCTCTCAAGATAGCTTACAGAAACACAATGTCAGCCAATGGGCACTTATTAAACACAGGTTATGTGTCAGACACTGTGCTAAATACTAGGGGCACAAAGAAAGGCAAGAAACAGTTCTGGCTCTCTGAGAGCTCATGGTCTAATGGGGGAGACAACAAACTGATGTCTGTGCACCAATGAGGCCTCTGAAGGATCAACGGACAGCGGCCTTTTGCTGAAACATGAGGGAAGTCAGGAGGTGGAGAGGGGGAAAATGTTAAAAGGAAATCCAATATGACAACAAAAACACACTGGTTAAAGCTTTTACCCCCTAAACAGGCTCAGAAACACTAAAGCACTAAGTACACAGTGTATGACTGTTTCTCAGCTACATACTCCCAGGAAAAGCCCAACTCCCATTGACTCAAATGAAGTATAAAGAGAAGAAAGGGTGGTAAATATAGATTCTGCAAGGAATCCATCAGTTCTTGCCAGACCCAACAGTAGCTGGCAGAAATGTAACCATTAACATATCTTCTCTCTTTGCCAGGGACACAACTCCCTGTTATTTTTTTGGTAGTTTCCCCCTGCTCCTCACCTGAAGCTGCTGTCTAGACTGGCTGACAAAGTCTATCATGAAACAAAACTGCTAATGTGGTTTTGAATTTAAAGAAAAGAAGGTTACATATTTTGTTTCTGTCTTAAGGTTGAACTATCTGCAAATCAAACACCCAGACAATGGTACCTGATGCACCTTAACACATTTTTCTGGACCGGACCTATGATTTTATTGGTGTTGGTAACTTTAAGTGATGACCTACCTCTACTAATGTAGAGTGGCACCTTTTCTGGAAATACAGGGACCTTGTATGGTAAAGTGACTTTTGCCAAGTCTCCTGGCAATTATGTGTCTGAGGGAGGCCCTGGGCTTAGGACCTTTTAAAGTTAAACACCACGCATGGAATGCAATGTGAATGTCTGCCAAAGACAAAACTAAAAGATCTGGCAATAGATTCACTTACTAGGAAATCTTTGAGCAGCCATATGTCTCAGCGAATAGAACACATCACACATGACAGTGGGACAGCTCATATTGGACTGTATAATCATACTGAATAATTTTTCTACATAGTAGCGCAGATTCTCCTATAAGAGTAAAATAAAACTTTAAGTATTATATAATTTCAACAAGGTTTTTTTTCCTCTCACATTTTGCTTGTTAAACATGACAAATGCAATATAGAACATCGTTATTACAAAACTACTGGACAGTATTAAGAATACTGAATCTTAAAAATTCTGCTAGCACAGAAATGACTTAGGTATAGTCTAATTCTTTCATGTACTCTACCTTCTAGACCACATATAGGAATTTTGGGAATAAATAAACTATTCAAGTCAAAGGAGGATGACTATATCTGAGAAATAGAGAGTTTAACAGTTTTAAAATACTGCCAAAAGTGCATTTGCATTTTATAAATTCATTCAGTTAGAAAAGAACTTAGTTCATGAGCTATTTCAAGAAGTTAAAGGGCCAAATAGTGAAGCAAAAATACCTGGACTGTGCACAGCTGGTGTGAAATAAGGGGAGCTAAAGTGCCTCAAAGGTAAGCTAGGGACAGAACTGGTACATATGCATGGAGGTAGGGGCTACTCAAACCACAGCTTGTGGTCATGAATAAATTCATTTTATCAGGCTAATGGCATAATTAACAAATGAGAAATGAAGTTCTTAAAATCATTTTCAAGTATGTGTTGATCACTGCCACAAACTAAAATAACCACAGTCTCAGTTTAGTATTATTAATACTAAAATTTAAAAGAGAAACTAGGAACTGAAATAAAAATTTATGAGGAAAAAAATACTACATTCAGTTAACCATGAGAAATATTACTACTAATAGTGTTAATGAATACATAAAATGAGCTTCCCTTAATCTATCATTATGATAATGTAGCTGGGAAATGGATTAAACCTTAAATACAACTTCATAAAGGCTTATGAAAAAAAGGTTCACCTTATTACTTTCTACGTTATCCCCTTCTTTCAATTTGAGAGGGTCAATTTCACAGGATTTTGAGGATTCACATATCTGAAAAGAAAATAACTTTGAGTTAATTTATCATCTTCCTATATTTTTAGAGAACTATGCAAAAGACATTCCTGGCATATTTAGAAAAAAAGAGATAAGTCATAAGATGTACAAAGTTCAAATATAAAAGGGCTCCACAATACAGTAACGTACTGAAGGAAACTAGAGAGATTAGGCTCATTCTGCTTTGTCCCAGACGGCAGAATGAGAAGCAATGCCTAGAAGCTTCAGGAAGGGCAATTTTAATGTGTAAGAGTAAACTCCTCAGTGATCAGAACTATGGGAGAAAAGACCTGACCTCTCCCCTTACGAGGCTCAAATGAAAGATGGAAGACGTGATGCCTGGATAGATACCGGTGAGACGAGAAAGTCTCTGAGATACCTTCCAGCTCTAAGAACCCTCAGTTCTGGAAGGATCTTCTAGGTAAGAAAGTATTCTGTTGGCCTCACTATCAAGAACCCAGGCACTGGCACTCACATGCCACAATGAAGCATCAGAATAGAACTGTTGCAAGGTTTAAGTAAGATACTGATGTATTTAGCTTTTTGGATAGCTTCTTTAGTTTAAACAATACACTAGTAAATTTAGCTTTATAAAGCTTATGAAATAAAAGTTCACCTTATTACTCTCTACATTATCCCCTTCTTTCAATCTGATAACATCAATTTCTTTAGTTCAAATAATACACTGGTGAATTTAGCTCTCTGGATAACTTCTCTTTGGTCAATATGTCACCTAATCAAGAGATTCTTCAAGGTCACAGACTATAGTTATTGGTAGTTACCATAATACCTCATCTAGGACAGGTTTTAATGTCACTTTCAGGTAGTGCCTTCCCACTATTTTCATCATCTCATCCAGACATCGAGTAGCCAAGGAATTTCCTCTAAAAATTGTGTTTGCATCTCTGGAATAAAAATGTGCCCAAGTTAATATCAACTTTAGTAAACAAATCATCTATGTAGGCAGATGTCAAATATTTAAACAAGTTCATATACTCAATTTGTAAAAATTATGTCAAAACAATAAAAATATACCTTTAGTTTCTTAATGTTTTAAAGATCTTTGATTTTGTTATTGGGGGTGTATATATTGTGGGTATAACTTCCTACAGACACAGAATGCAAAACCCTTTATAATTTTTATAGAACGCTTCTGAGGGTTGTTCTTGCTAAAAATTTGTCATCCTAAAATCAAGCAGTTTGTCACCAGGCCTGCCCAAACTTGAACCTTGCAAATTTAGTAAGGATTTACTAAAGCTTGTGCCACTGTGGCATAGTCAGTGAATGAATCAATCAAGAAACATTTACTATGTAACCTTTAAGAACCAAGAGTCGTCACCATCTTTCCAGTCTCCCAGGTTTACAACCTGGCTATTATTCTTGACTCTTCCCTTTCGTTCACCCCACATATCCATTCAATTACCAAATGTCATTTCTCGCTTCACAACACTGCTCATACTCAACTATTCTCTCTATTCAAATGGCCACCTATCTAGCTAAGGTCCACATGGCCTCTCAAGTGGATTACTTCAGTAGCCTCCTGATTGGTCTCCTGACCTGAGATCCCTCCCCACTCCAATATACCCCCTACAAAGCATGTCTGACCATGTCATCTCCCCTACTCAATAAAATCTAGTGGTTCCCTCCCTATTGCCACGAGTATCTGACTCTGAAATCTGGCATTGAAAGCCCTTCACAATCTGATCTCAACCTTTCTTGCTGCTCTAAAAAACACATGCCATACAATTTATCTTCTGTGTCTTTGTATTATCTGTTCCCCCTGCTGGAAATGCATCCAGTCTTCTCACTCCTCGTCTTAGAATCCCGGGTCCTCCAAAGCTCTGGCCCTCCCTAACTCTCAGCTCACCACGCTCCTCCAAACTGGCTTGTGTTTATTTTGGACATACTTACTTAAGTACGTGTTTTCTCCTTTGAGACAATGTGAGTTACCCAAGTTTCCTTACTTTTGTAAAGCATGTAGCACAATTCCTGGCCCACAGGAGCAGTTTAAGAAGTGCCTGTTAACCCAGCAATGAGGCACTGAAACACAACTTTACAGTAGGTGTTTCTTGGACGTTTTCCAAAATGTGAATGTACAGCATTAAAAAACGTCGACACAGCTGAATATTAAGATATTACAGTAATATTTTGTTATTAGAGAACAACAAAAAAGGGGGATTTTACAAGTGAATATGTTAAGATTTAGTGGTAGAAAAGGGCAACTGTGTGAACCCTAAGAAAGGCTATTAGTTTTTGTTAAAATATGTGAAAGCTCTTTTTTTCTTTATAAAATAAGCCTAAAGGTGAGTCAATATAGCAGTAATTTCACTACAAAAGAGGTGACTTTGAATAAATTTTTTTTGTAACTTTCTATAGCTGCCAACTACATCAGAGCAAACCAAAAAGAATAACTTTGCAAAAGGGTAGACTGCCAGGGTCAAGAATGCCGATAATTAATAGTTTACCGATATCTACAAAAGCTAAGCACTTACTGAGTATCCTTCAAGTCTAATTCAGCCACTGCAGTGGCAAAAGGAACAAACTTATTGTGGTGCAGCAGCAGTCGCACAAGAGGCAAAACAGCGTCATACTTATCTCGACAAACTTCACCCAAAATGTAAGCAGCTGAGGAAGAGATAGGCTAGAATAGGGCAAAGTGAAAAAACAAAACAAAACATAAATACATTAAAAAAAGAAAAAAGTACTGACTGCAAACTAAACCCTCAAAACCAGCTGCCTGTCTATACACTAATCACAAAATCGAAGTAGCAAAAGCAGAAATGGAAACTGCATCCCAAATAATTCCAAAATACATAAAATATCTAGGGATCAATCTACCAAAGCACATAAAAGACTTGTAAAAATCTGATTAAAAAGGCTCCTTAAAGAAATAAAGAAGAACTTAAGCAGATAGAGGAACATTCAGTGCTCATGGTGAGGCTGTGCCAATATACTAAAATGACAATTACTCGCAAAGTTAATTTATCCTTTTAATGCTATACCAAACAAATCACCAAAGGAATAGTTTATAGAATGTGATAAAATAATTTAAAAGTTCATTAGGAAAAACAAGAAATCTTGAATATCAAGGAAAATAATAAAAAAAGGTAGGGAATAAGGAGAGAATAGTGTATGCAGGAGCTTAAACTAGACTATTAAGCAGCAGTCCTCAAAACTAGCTGACACTGATTAAAGAAGAGAGAGAGAGAGAAATCAATGAAATAGACTAGACAAAAGAGAACCATAAACAATGGAATGCAACACACCTCTGTTTGATAACATAAATTCAAGAACAACTCTCAATTTGATAAAAAAACTGCTGAGAAAAGTGAAGAGCAGTCTGGCAGAAATTAGGCTTAGACCAACACTTTAAACTGTATTCTACAATACATTACTTGTAGGGGTGACTAGGTGGCACAGTGAGTAGAGTGCTGGCCCTGGAGTAAGGAGGACCTGAGTTCAAATCCGGCCTCAGACACTTCACACACACACACACACACACACACACACACACACACACACACACGACGTGTGACCTTGGGCAAGTTACTTAACCCCAACTGCCCTTCAAAAAGCAAAAAAATATATATATACATTACATGTAAATGAAACTTTAACTATTAAAGAACACACTCCAAAAAAATTAGAAAAGAAGCAGATCATGTGCCTCTCACAGCTATGGGTAAGAGATTTACTCTGTACAGATAACATTATGCATCTAGTATAAAAAGAGAAATAGTTGGATAGGAAAAAATGTTTGTTATCAAATTTCTCCAACAAGGATTTGGTATCTGAGATATATAAGCAATTAATAAATAGATAAGACTAAAAACCTTCCCCCAATAGATACATGGTCAAAGAATATGAACATTTTTTTCAACAAAACCTTTTATCTTTTATTTCTTTTTTTTTTTTGGAGGGGGGAAGGCAGGGCAATTGTGGTTAAGTTACTTGCCCAAGGTCACACAGCTAGTAAGTGTTAAGTGTCTGAAGCTGGATTTGAACTCAGGTCCTCCTGACTCCAGGGCCAGTGCTCTATTCACTGTGCTACCTAGCTGCCCCGAATATGAACAGTTTTAAAAAGAACTTGCAAAATATTGACAACCACATGAAAGAATGCTCCAAATCACTAACAATAAGGGTAAATATGAATCAAAACAATTTTGAGGTTTCACCTCGCACTCTGCAAACTGCCAAAGACAACAAAAAATGGCAACAGTCAATGTTGGAGGGGCACACCATGCTGTTGGTGGAGTTTTGAAATGGTACAACCATTTTGGAAAGTAATTTGGAATTATGTAAATAAGATGTCTAAAATGTATGTTCTTAGCATTTGAATTAGAGAATCTATTACTGGGCTTATTCCTCAAGGAAACCATCCTCAGAAGGTCCCCACATACACCAAATTATTTATAGCAGCATGTTTTGTGATAGCAAAGACCTGGATTACAAAGTCGATGTCCATCACACATGTGGCCATTAATGTAATGGAATATTACTGTGCTGTAAGAAATGATGAGTATGGTAAATTTAGAGAAGCATGGAAAGATCTACATGAACTGATGCAGAGTGAGGTAAACAGAGCCAAAAAAACAAAAAAAAGCTACTATGACAATGTAAATGGAAAAACTTTCCCACCCCCCACATCATAAAGATCAAGCAGGACTCTAAACAAAGAGCTAGTTGAGGACAAGCCCAACCTACCCCCCATTCCCTTCTTGGAAGGGAAAGGTTCATGGGTGCTGCACATTCCATATGTTTTGGGACTTTAAAATTATATAACTCATGGTATAAAGACTGGCTATAGTCCTAAAAATACTTAGGTGTCAGCTAAAAAATAACAACATACAATGGTTTTATAAAAATAATTTGTCGGGTCCTTTGCTGCCCTCCCTCCCATTCAAATACAGATACTGTGTTAATTGTTTCTCATCACTGATCTCTTCAAGTCTGTCATCTTTACAGATTTTGTATGAGTCTGAGTTGGGAGAAAATGCAGCCTATTTTTAGGTCAATACTGTAGTGTTTCAGATTATTTATTCAATATCTGTTGGCTATTTTTTCAATACTTAAACTAAAAAAAGAAGTTTAATTAATGTACCTGAACATCTGGGGATTTTAGCAGCAAACTTCTCAAAGGACCATAGTACTCTGAAGGAAGCACATAGTCTTCTGTATAGCATATGTACAATCTAAGTGACCCCAGGTCATCGGTTTTTGAGGACTTATTTCCATTGTCTCTTGGCTGTAGTAAGTACCTAAAGAGTAAAAAATTAATTCTTTTAAAAAATTAATCTTTAAGGTAGAAAATGTCATTTTCATTAAGTTAATTAGGAGACTTTTTATACTAGTGTTGGTCTCCAATATCTAAATGGAAGTAGAGTTTTTTGGTTTAGGAAAACAAAGGAAAGTCTTTGGTTAGGTACAAAGATCAGGGTCTCAAAGGGCATGATTAGCATTTAGTCAGTCAGTGCCTCCAGAAAAGAGACTGAAAGGCAACATACTTCTAAAATTCAGTGCATAAAAATAAGTAAGGAGAAATTCAGAACCATCTTTATCAACCTAATTTCTAAAAGAATAGACTTTATTTACAAATAGTTAATATAGTACAATTGAAGCAAATAGAATCTGGGAAAAATCTGGATTTATACAAAAGATAAATTAAGAAATTACTTGTTTAAAAATAGAATTTTGCTTAACAAAAGGCTTTAAGGTAAAATAGCCATTCTGAAACCATAAGTCTATATGCAAATTATTTGATTTGTAAATCTATTTAGCTGTTTAGGAACCACCTAATACATAAAGCCAAAGCAAAAAAGAGTGCTATGAACATCTAAAGAATCTAAGAATTACATGGGAATCAGGAGATAGCTTTCTGGCATCAAACATAAAAATTGAGTAGTTATGCCTCCTCACACTTTTTAATCATGTCACCACAGTTTTCAATGTTTTAGAAAAATTGATAAGATGACTTGATTAAAAAGGACAGGTAAAGGCAACAGACAGGCTTTATTTCTCCTCATCTAAAAGTAGGTGCAAAAAGCAGCACAGGACAATAGAAGAAAATGGTGCTAACAGAGTTTTAAGGCCCTCCTTGCTCCTTCCTAGTTTGTATCATCCTCAGGGAGTTGCAAATCTTGGTCTGAAAAATACAGTTTTTAAACTGTTATCAGTGAAATCACTAGGAACAAATACTTCAGCAGCTGAGTCCTCAGTAAATATTGTTGTTCTGGATTGGGAAAATGAAATTTGTGGTGTCCATCCCCACTGCTTTAGCTTCAGGATGATCAGATGCCCTATTAAGGGTCCGAGTAGTGGCTGCTTCATAATTTTTTTTACAGTACTAACAGAGAGTGGAGAGAGGAGAGAAATCACTCCTCAGGTAGTACAGGGGCTCCTGTTGATGAACTGCCCCACTCAAAAAATGATTTAAAAAAATTATTGCTCATCAGAATTAGCTTTGCTGGGCAGATAATCTGGATGAAACTTATTCATGCTAGAAGGGGTCATGCTCAAACATCTGAAAATCTAGACCTGTGATTACATCAATTGAGGGAACGCAAGGGAGGAAGCTCTCTCTATCAGTGCAGACTAGCAGCTGCTCTGAATTTTGGAGTCTCTGAGGTAGACCAAGACACAGTCATGGTCAGAGCCTGTAGATGTCATAAATGGGGCCTGAACTCAGTCTGGAGTCAGTTCTCTCTTACTAAATATATGACCACTGCAAAAAGCTAACTAATGAATCATTTATGGGACCAGTGTGAACTACCAGTAGCCTGAAGAAATTTTTATCATGAATGAAAGGTATTATGAAAAGTAAAGTTATCAAGGGTGGCTAGGTGGTATAGTAAATACAGCACCAGCCCTGGAGTCAAGAGGACCCAAGTTCAGATCCGGCCTCAGACATTTAAAACAAAACTAGCTGTGTGACCTTGGGCAAGTCACGTAACCCCAATTGCCCTACCTTCCCCCCCTCAAAAAAAAAAAAACCAAAGGAAAGTTATCTATCAAGTAAGTTAAATGTGATTAAGTCATGGTCAGAGGTTAGGGAAGAAAGCTGTGGTTATTTCAGATGTAGCTTTTAAGTTAATGCCTCTGTGTTCTATAGCTTGAAATTTTAGTTAGACCAAAACAGGTTACAGGTCTGAAAGCTTGTAAACAAATTGTTTGGAACTAGAACAAGTTTCCTTGCAGTGCTAGATTAGGACCAATAGTCTCTCTCAATCTAGCCCACAAAATTCTATTTAACCTATGATGTACCATAATCATGTCCCATACACATGTCTATAACATATGACATGCCTTTGTAGCAGTGTAAGATAGGCAAAGTCCTTTCTTCATGACAACTCTTTCATATAGGATGCTAGTCCAAGTATTACTGTTATGATTTGATAAATGGGAATTGAGGCTGAGGGTTTCAATCACTTGTTAGGGTCACCCAACTCTTCTCTGGCCTCAGGCAGCATTTTCTACTGCCAAGTTAGCTCTCTTTTCACCCCTTCCCTCCCTTTCTTGCTACATATCACTGCTTTCATAGGAAATGCATCCTAGTCCCAACCTGGGATTCTAGATGTACATTCCTTCCTCTCCACCCCCGTGCTGAAGAATTGAAAAAATTTTCTCCCCACATCTCAACCACTAGTCAGGCAGTTTGAAACAATCACACTCTGCTCCAATGCTTAGTAGAGCAGGCAAGGGGCTCTGTCTAGTAGGGACAGGCAGAGGTGGTGGCGGTGGCGGGACTAATGTCCTGCTGACAGAAATGCCCAGTGGCATTTCTTGGTTCCTACTATCCATATTCTGTTCTTTTACAGGATCCAGAGATTGGACCACCTGGCTACCTCTTGCTTCGGATCAGTTTCCTTCCTCAGTCTGCCTTGAAACAGAATGCACTGTCTCATGTCTCTCCTAAATTTCTATCCCCGAATAAATACAAAGTCCCTTTGAGAGTTTTTTATTGATACTAACACAGGGAGAATAGAAATAAAAATGGCACCATAAGGTTCTGTAGAAGATCTATAAAGGAGCTCAGAAGCCATCAAATGCAACTTCCTCATTTAAAAGACGGAGAACAAGCAACTTCCAAGGTCAAATGGATATGTGAAAATACCTTGTCTCCGTCCTCTGACTCCAAATCTCTCTCCCTCTATGGCACTTATTGTTTCAGTTATTCAGTAGTTTCAGTCATGTCCAACTCTTTGGGACACCATTTGGGGTTTTTTGGACAAAGATCCTAGAGTGGTTTGCCATGTCCTTCTCCTGCTCATTTTACAGATGAGGAAACTGAGGCAAACAGGGTGAAGTGACTTGCCCTAGGTCACACAGCAAGTAAGCATCTGAGGTCATATTTGAACTCAGAAAGATGAGCCTTCCTGACTTTGGACCCAGTGTTCTATGCACCATGGTGCCCCCTGGCTTCCCACTTATTTCATCCTCCCCCTTTCTTTCACTTTAGGCTTCAGGGCACATAGGTGCTAAAGGAGAAATTAAGTACACAAGTGAGGGCATATCTACATTTCAAAGAAGTCTTCTAGACACTGGAAGAGCAAAAGGAAGAATCAGGAGCTCCTGGTGAAGAATGGGAGGGTGAGGATATGGGGCAGACCCACCCAGGGACAAAGAAATCAAGGCAGCTGAAATACAGTAGCCAGGGCAGGCAGAGAAGAAGGTTCTGAAGCTTCTACTGGCAGGAAAGGGAAGGTCCTAGAAATACAAGCCACTCCTCGGAAAGTCTTCTGCCTCTGCACTAAATCAGAAGAAACTATTTAAGGAGTGATTAGTAAGTCACAAGCTGCATCATTATAAGTGAAGACAGTGAGCAGTCCCTGCTCACATACTCAGTTCGGCATAAGCTCTCAGGATGCATCAGGTCTTTACAGTGTAAACTGAAGCAAAAGGGAGAAAAATAAAATACTTTATGATTATTCAAATGTTATAGAAGATGGAAAACTACAGGCTTAGAGTGGTCTCATGAAAATGAATTATTTGTCTATCATTTCCTGCTTCTTAAAGATTATCCATCAATGGAGTTCCATTAATGAGAGGAGGCTTGCTGCCATAATTTAAATCAAAATTGAAAAAGAACAAGAAAATGAACTAAAATAAGACAAAGGACATGTTCTGACACAAAAGAGGCAAAAATTAAACAGGCCCAATACTCAAAGCTTTCTTGAAAGAAGATGAAATCATGTTAAGTTTTATTATAGTTGAAGGATGCTTTTCTTTTGAAAGCATAGTTTTGTCATAATGACTAACATGCTTCTCACAATTCCTTTTTAATCTTAACATGGAACTATCAAGCTGTACTTATCAATCTTGTTCTAACTATCTGTCCTTTATACACACAACCAATATGTACATCCGCACAATTAATCCTACTCTGATGTCTTTCTTTTTCCTACCCCAAAGGGTAAGATTCTACTCAAAAGAACATTTATACTATATATAGGGAATTCTGTAAGATAATAGAAACACAGTTGGAGGGGATCTGAGAGATTCTTGAATTTATACTTCTTATATCGATAAGAAAACTGAGGTACAGTGACATTAAGTGATTTGTTCATGATCAAAGAGGTGTTAGGTGGGATGTGAACTAGTGTCCTCTGACTTCAGATCTAGAACTCTTTCTATCAGGCCATGTTGCCTCCCTAGGGAAAAGCCCTATCAGAATAAGTGTGCTTTTGTGAATACTTCCATCCTTAGTGCTGTTTGGGCATATAAAGTCTTCTGTCTTTATCAGAAGTGGTTTCACATAAGAAGATATGGCTAGTTTGGGTCCTAGGATTCATGGGGAAGCACAGCATTATGGAAAGAGATTCAAATTCTCAGCTCAATTCTATTCGCACATGTAGGGAATGATTTAAGCACTTAATTCATCTTCTAGCATGTGATAAGAATATATTCTGGTCCTAGCTATGCCACTAAATCACAATACTTGTCTGGAACCGAGATCTCAGTTGTTTTTTTTTTTTTTTTTACTTTTTGGAGGGGGGAGGGCAGGGAAATTGGGGTTAAGTGACTTGCCCAAGGTCACACGGCTAGTAAGTGTTAAATGTCTGAGACTGGATTTGAACTCAGGTCCTCCTGACTCCAGGGCTGGTGCTCTATTCACTGCACAACCTAGCTGCCCCCTGACATCTCATTCTTAAAATAAGAAGATGACTGAGTCTAGATTTCTCTTTTGAAATGTGGTTTTTACATTGCCTTCATCTCTCAATACATCCCTATCCTTCTCCTCACCCATAGCCACCCCTTTTCACAAAGAACAAAAAGAGAGCCGAGATCTAGCTCAGTGACATTAACTGACACAACCACCATGTTGTGCACCCTTTGTAGTGCTCCATGTCCATAGGCCTGGGGCACAGACTCCTAAGGGCCCTTCTAGCTTTAAAATTCTACTGCATATCTGCAGAGCTAATGATTAAAGAAGGAAGAACTCATAGCAAACAAAAGAGGAGGCAATCGATACTAGAAGCACTAGCTTATTATTTGAGAACTAAGATAAAAATTCTCACTGAAGGAACAGTGAGAAACAATGTTCCAACAGCTGATTCTACCTAGCAACTTTTATAGAAAAATAGATATAGGTACCTTCCAAATATGAGAATGAAATTTCTGAAAATAATTATACTTCATACTTTGAGGGTAGGAATAGAGCATCTGAAATCATGTGAAAAGGCAAGGAAATACATCACTGGGGAAAAATGTTTTAGTATTTAACATTTGCAAATCAGAATTCCTGGGTTGTCATGCTATTAAATTAACCTCCACAAGGGGATGCTGTGGGCCTGAAAATGGAAAAAGCACGCTAAACAATCAGTACTTTTATATTGGATTGAATAACTTGCAACAGGAAGTTCTGTTCATTCACATATCTGTATTTCTATCAATTAGCAAACGCTCAGATTTCACCTACTCTATCAATACTTTTAGCATGAATATTTCTGGGGGATTAGTTATTTTTTAAGGTTTGCTTCTGCATTTCTTATCACATGGGCTCATGAGAGTGTGTACTCCTTTCTGAGCCTTGGAAGGACTACAGGGCAAACTTCTAAGCCTGGTCATTAAAAAGGTGTGGAAGTCTCGCCTGGGGTGATCGTTTTGCTCCCTAACTGTCTGGAAAAGTTAGGGGCTATCACTAGGCAGAATTACAATCACTGCCAGACAGCCTTCACTTCTTAGAATTCACTGGTAAGAACAGGCAGTCCCTACAGCCAGCCAGCTAGCTCAGGGGGTAGAGGACTGGGCCTAAAGTAAAGAACAGCTGAGTCCAAATCCAATGTTAGATGTGTACTGGCTGCGTGACCATATCACCTCTGTTGGCTGCAGTTTTATCAAATGTAAACTAGAGGCAATAATAGCACCTACCTCTTACAACTGTGCAGATCAAATGAGATAATATTTGTGAAGTGCCTGGTACATTGCAGGCATTTAATAAAGATCTGCTTCCTTCCTTCCTTTCTTCAGCAAGTGGAGCCTTTTGGATATGAGATGGCTGAAGGAAGTAGGGTCACTATTCCTCAGAATAAATGTGTAACTAAAGTGAGAAATACCTTAACTTTTGAATCCTATTAATTACATTTCTGTTTACTGAAAGATAACCTGCACAGATAATACTTCACAATATCATTATGGGAACCAGTGGTTCCCTTTTTCTTGCCAAGCAAGACTCATCTGGGATTTGGGGCCCTCAACAATCTGGTACTAAACCACTTTCCTCCATGTCCTCTCACCAAGCCAAACCACTTGTCAGCCCCCAGACACTCCATACTTCACCGTCTCCTACCTTGGTTCACCAAAGTCCCTATGTATGGAATGTCCTCCCACTCCCCTGGCGGAACTCCTGTCCATCCTCTAATGCCCAAGATCTCCCATGAAGCCTTCCTAGATGCTTCCCTAAGGGCCAATAACCCCCTTCCCTGACTGATGGACTTTTCTATGCTACAGGTATTTGTATAAGGGCTGAATTGCCCTGTGAATGGTAAATTCCATAAGAAAAGAGACTGTGTCCTATCTAGAGAGCTTGCTTAGAAAACACAATGCTCTGTACACAGTAGAAACTTAATAAACATTTGCTGAATTTGTTTTGTGAAAGGGGCCTGGGAAAACGTGTGAAGTAGGTAGGTGAGGCACCTCTGACTCCTTTAAGTCCAGCATTAGCAGCATGATGAAACATCTCTAGAATTAACTTCGGGAAACTGAACAAATTGAGTACCCAACAGCTGTCTTTCCAGTCAGATTTCACATCCCTCCCCTTCATGCAGGATATGCTCCAGACACACAAGCCCTGGGGGCTGTTTTCCTAAGAAATCGCTTGCTTGCTTCAGCGCTCAGCTCAGCTCGGCTGCACCCTCCTGCAGGCAAGCTTCTTGGACTCCCCTGGTTGTTACTGGTCTTTCTCTCCTCAGATTATCTTGTCTTTACATCCCTAGTACACATTTTTATTTGTGTCTGTGTCTCCAACCTCTAGCACAATGCCTTAAACACAGAAGCTTAACCAATATCAGGTGAGTGGCAAAGAAATGTAAGGCAAAGTCTTTCATTTTCTTTTTTTAATAATGTAAAAGAAGATTTTTTTAAATGTCAAAGGATCCAAATCATCTAAACAGAAAAAAATGGAGAGTGAAAAACCTAAGCAAAGCATTACTTAAAATCTACAAGAAATAAACTCTGAATGTATTAAAAAATGTATAAAAATCTACAAGAAATAAACTCATGTATGTGGATGTAGACAGCATTACCTGGGGAAGCACATAAATGAAAGATTACAAAGTGTGGAAAGTGTTGACAGTTCATAAAAACATGGTCACTGTCAGACTGAGGATATAAAGGAACTATAAACAGGAAGTCGACAACAAACTTCTTAATTCTTACTGAAGCTACAATAACTTCCTATCCTGACCACATCATGGGCTCCAATAAATCATTCTAACTGAATTCAAATAGGGAAATATAAAGAGAAAACAAGGGCTTTTTTGAAGAAAACTTCTGTAAACAACAGTTTTTTGAACAAAAGGGTTGACGTGACTTAATGACAGACCACTGAGTTACCCAGACTGTCCCAAACTGCTAGCATGTTTGTTCTTACCAGGCTTGGTGAGAGGAATCATTTCTTAACACCTTCACAGGAACTTTGATCTCTCCCAGAAAATTATCGGCCAAGTTTCCATTGTTCCATAAATCAACCCTGAAAATTGAAAACCAATTTGTTTATTTTTTTCAAATTTAAGAAGAAACATGCCACAAAATAGCTTCAAACTATTGTAGCATTAATTTTACATGCTCAAAGTAGGAGATGTTAGCACTGTCATATATAGATAGCTATCTAGAAAACAGAAAAAAAAATACGCTGTAGTGGCTTTTATTTAGAAACAAAGAAAGCAATAATTTAATTTGTCAAAATTTAAAGCATAAATAAAGTAGCTGTCATTTAAATTTGTGCTAGTTTTACCTGTAGAAATCAGGACTACAGTGATTTTGTTGGATTTGAGAAAAGAAACACGAATAAAAATACTGTAATTTTTCTCAAGTAGCTGCAATCAATATTTAAATACAGTAAATTCAGTAGCACACATTATCTGTATATTTTAATTACATGATTAATACCTTTAAAATGAACACACCATTAACACCACACTTATATTATACATGCATTTACAAAAAATTATTCTCCTACCAAGCAATAGCTAAAATATTTAAGACCTAAGAAAGATAAGCGACTCCAAACACATGCACCTGGTTTAGTTATCTTACTGTACATCTTACCTCACTGACATTTCTGTTAGACAGCAGATATGTTAAGAGGAATAAGACAATTAATTCTTGAATGTGGTATTACTGTTTTTCTAAATAATCTTTGTATCTATAATGTTATGATTAAAAAACAAAAAAGTAATAAAATTCGAACAAAAATAAAAATGTTCTAGAAGGCAATTTCGAGAGACATATGTAAAATAAAATATACCTTGAGTATTGCATTGTGAAAAAAAACTTCAAAATAAAAAATTAAAATCTAAATAAGAAACTGTTAGAAGGAAAAAAACCCCTTTTAAATTAAAAGCTTTTGAATAGACTTGTTATTTCAGTGGTGTAGGAGACTCCTGGTATGGAGATTGCTTCTATGATGGAGCACACCAACTCCTCAGTCCCTCCCTTATAGTGTTCAGGAGCTGCCTGGGGGAACTGAGAGGCTGTGACTTGGCCTTGGTCACACACAGTAGGGTCGTGATGCCAAGTACTCCCTGGTTACTCTACCACATTTCCTCTCTTTCTTATAAACTAAGATGCAAGATGAGCTGTTTTCAATAATCTGATAATTTTTAGTAAAAATGGAAGCAACTTAGTTTCAATGAAAATAAACATATTAACATTCTATGTGTTCAAAGAGCTATGAATAAAAGTCAGTAAGTATAGCAAATTCTTATTTTTAATGGAAAGGATTTCCCTACATGTATTTCTACATACCCTTACTACATTGCCTAAATACATAGTATTTTCCACAGTTTTCATAAGATAAAGTTGGCAATCATTTTGCTTTAGGTTTCTGAAATTATTTTGAAGATAGACTTAAAACTCACCTTAGTTACTCAATCTCTTGTATATTAAGATTTTACAATTTCACTAGTAATGAGAATTTTTTTCTTCAAATGTATGAAAATAGTAATTCTCTTATGACATCAAGAAACATACCTGATTTCCAGCTTTTCAATGTCTTCCTCCTCTACCTGAAACTGGGATTTTTTGGTGTAGCTACTAGACCTGGTTACCTGTAAAATAAAATTCTTCAAAAAATATTCTTTACAAACTTTTAAGATTTCCTTTCCCACATCCTTTCTTGAAAAAGATATTTTTAAATGATGTATAAAATTTTATGTACAAATATGTAGACACATGTAGAAAATTTTATCAGTCTCATTCTTTGTTCAAAGGCGGAAACTAAAAAACAACAATGAAAGAGATATAAGCAAGAGGGAGATCGGGCTTATGGTCCTAAAATAAATGGGAAACATTCTGTATTTGATCCATTTCTCTCTATAAAAAGTCATCCCTATCTTGATTTCACCCATTCCTACTTCTCCACTTATTATTTCTATGTGCATAATCCTCATCCGTGTCTTATAAAAAAAAAAAAGGACTGAAATAAACAAAAATCTCTAATGCATTAGCACTTCAATTTCCCATGTCATTCCCAAATCCAGGTCCAAATTTATAACTGTTTTTTGGATATTTTCACTTAGATATCATGCCAGCAATAAACTAACAATCATTTAATAAGGGACTATTTTTCATGTAAGTCACTATGTGAAAAGCACAAATACAAAAGTGAGACAGTTTGTACCCTCAAGGAGCTTACATTTTACCAAGGGAAATACTCAAGAATGGAAGGGCTTCCAAGGAAGGGAGTTCTGGTCCAGTCAGATGCGGAGCAGCGGGTTGTCTTGCTCTTTCTATGACATTATTGACTTGATTATGTTCCCAAAATAAAAGCAAGAGGGGAAAGATAAGGTAGGGGATATAGAAATGCTGTGACAGGGCAAGTGGCAAGATGAGATGTAAAGCATGGTCTGGAGCATTCAATCTCAAAACAAATTTTATTCAACAAGTATTTATTCAGCATCTACTATGAAGGCAGAGGAGGAGTTATGCTAACAGCTCAGACCTTCACTATCCTTAAACGTGCTGGCAATAGAGTGCAGGAGGTAACTGATATATACAGATAATGATAATACCAAGAATGAAATTAGTATTGCAGAAAAGGTATAGAATGTTAAAAGGGTTCAGTGCAGGGAAGGAATATACTTTTTTTCTTTTTGGTGAGTGAAGTGAAGAAAAGGAATCAGAAGAAGTTTCATGAAGTTTTGGAAAAGCATCTTGACCTCGAAGGACAGGATTTAAAGAGGTGGTGATTAAGGTAGGAGAAGACACTCTGGAGCAAGTAGAGTCTGAGGAAAGGCATGTTCAGGCAGGAGTAGGTGGTCTAATTGACAGGGAAGCACGTATACAGGAATGGAAAACAAGTTAATGTAGAGAACTGCAAGTCAGGAGACCCAAAGTCCAAATTTGCTATTAACTAGTTAGGTAACAAGAGGTAGGCTGTTTAACATCTCTAGTCTGAATCTTTTCATGTGTAAAATGAGAGAGCTTACCTAGATGATTTAGTACCACTCTCTAAAAATCTGTAATTACTGTGAACAGTGAAAAAAACTCTAAGAAAGGTAGAATGAATCACCTAGTTCGAATTTAGATTTAATCTAATATACCCTAAGAAGCAATTAATGCAGATGACACAAAGGTGAAAATGACAGCTAAAGCACTAGATGATAGGATACAAAAAGATAGACACAAATTGAATTCTGTAAGATGAAGTTTAATTCATCTTGCGTCCTCCATTCAGGCTCAAAAGACCAACTTTACAGATACTAGACCGGGAAGGCATAGTTAGACAACAATTTACATGGAAAAGATCTGAGGGCCTGAGTGGACTGCAAGTCAATGATCCAACAGTGTGACATGGCAGACAAAAAGTCATCGTGACCTTAGGCAGAAGCAGTAAAGCATAATACAGAATGTCTGAAACAAAGGAGGTCTTCCTTTCAATTATCCACTGCTCTAGTTAGACAAGATGGGGATGACTGTATTCATATTCATTTCTGAGGACAACATTTTCAGAAGGACATCAATAAGACAGAGGATCCAAAGGGTGAACAGGACAGTGTGAACAGGACAGTGAAGGCCCCAAATCATATGAGGATAAGCTGAGAGAACTAAGGATGTTTAGCCTTGACACAAGGAGGGTGGGATGTTCTCTGGAAGGGGGCTTCAATTTCTTTTGTTTGGCTCCAGAGGGGAGAATCTGGAATAATGGGAAGAAGCTGCAATGGAGCACATTTAGGCTTGATGTAAGAGGAAATTCCTAAAAATATAGTAATTAAAAAATGGATTGGATTGCTTGGGAACTGACAGCTCTCTGCTCACTGCAGGTCTTCCAGAGGATGCTGGATGACCACTTGGTAAAGATGTCTAAAGAGGATTACTCTTCAGGTACAGGTTGGACAAGTTTAGAGGCTGCATGAATCTGGATGGGAAAATCACTGCATATTTATTACACTAACCTCTAAGTGAAATTTTGCATCATCTTCAATTAAGTAAGAAACTATTCTAAGAAACGGGCCCCAGGTTCCACCTGCCTGCCCAAGGGGATCATTACACAAATAAAAGCTCAGAATGCCCAGGTTGGAGAGTATCTGCTCTCCTCTAAACATGAGATCCTGTCACTTGAACATGCATTAGAGCCCACAGCCTCTGACTCCTAGGCCTGTACTTCCTACTTCAACAAACTTTTTCCATTCAATTAAAAACTTCTGCTCTGTCTCTACTACATGCCAGGCACTATGCTAGATGGTGGGACTATAAAGGTTGCAAGAGACCCATGAATACTAAAGAAGTTTATTATTTCAACTATAAAAGGGCCTTTTGGGGCCATTTTGTCTAATCCCTCAACTTTGCAGACAGAGAAAATGAGTCCCAGAAAGTCACCTGTCCAAGTGTGACCAGTTCAAGGTAACATGGCTAATTAGTGATACCTCGGATTAGAACTCAGGTCTCCTAACTCCCACTAGGATGCTGCTTCTACGCTATCATAACATACGCTGATGTTCATTTAATGAGGAAGAGGAAAAAGCTTCCCTCAAGGATAAGCTCAAGTGCCATGTCCTACACAGATCTTGTCCTGGCTCCTCCATGTGCTAGACCTACCAAACTATTTCTCACACATCCTGTATTTATTTATTTATTGTGTACACAATGTTTCCCCTCTGCCCCAATAGAATGTAAGCTCCCTGAAAGCAGAGACTTTAATTTCTGTCTTTGACATTCCAGTCCCTATGCACAGTGCTTGGCACAGAGTAGGTAGGTAATAAACGGCTGTTGAAAAAATTTGCCCTTACTAATTTTCATCATATTTAAATTCAGTCCAGGGCTGCTGTTTGTCAGGATCTTTTTGAAATTTGCATCTGTAATTGAGAAGAGTGTAAGCTATCCTTCCTAACTTTCTGTCATCTGCAGATCTGGTAAGCAATTATAAAGATGTCAAACAGCATTCCTCGTGCACACCCCCAGAAACCGCCTTCCAAATTAATATGGAACAATTACTGAATATTCTTTGTAACTATTTAGCAAATTCTGAAACCACCAAGCTGTATTATTGTCCAACCCATATTTTTCTACCTTTCCCAAAGAATGGCAAAGAATGCTTTTAGATTGCCGCATTCTTCAACTCCTCTAAATGCTCCAGCCTTCTCCCTGTTCATTATATCCAATTAGTCCAGTATAGATTATATCTTGTTGGTATGTCATCTCCCCCATTACACTTGTGAACTCTTTGAGAGCAAGGACTATTTTTTGTCCAATGGATAGCACAGTGTCTGACACAGAGTAGACACTTCATACATGTTTGCTGAATGAATTTTAATCCTGGACATGAGAGAAACAGATTAATATTAAAAACAAACAACTGAGTACAGTGATACATAAAAAGTTACCTACCTCAAAATAAAAGATTTCATTAAACTGTGGATTGCTTGTTTTCTTCTTTACTTTTGTCTTCTTCTGGTCATTCCTGTTCCAATGTGGTAAAGTTTAATTTGTAGAACTTAAAAGTACACAATTATAAAACATGCTATATTCAACCAGGGAACCCTTTGTTTAACTTTTAAAGTCAATGGGAGACTCAGGATGAGAATAAAAACTCTTACATTCTTGTAGTTAGATATATTACCTGAAGTAATTTGTGAACAGAACAATGACTTCTGCAAGAGGAGTGAAAGCAACGTGGCTTGGTACAGTGGAGAGAGAGCTGTAAAGCTAGAGGACAGAGATTCAAATCCTGCCTTTGAGTCTTACTGCCTCTGTGACTTCGAGCAAGTCATCTAACATCTTTGGGCTTTGGTTTCTTCATTTGTGAAATGAAAGGATAAGATGAGAAAGCCTCTGAACACCCATATGATTCTAGTCGATTTTAAGAAGGTGGTAGTGTGATACACCTTTACACCAACACACAGCATACCAAAATTCAAGTTGTATGGCGATTTCTTAGTAGACAGCATGATAAAGGCAGTAGCAAGGTGACCACAAACTATTAAAAGAACAAGAGGAAGCTCTCCAGTGTAGTGGACAGACTCTCTAGGTAGATCTTAGGAGGCTCATGGACAAGAATCATACAGAAATTAGATCATTCTTTGCATTTTTACCTCTACTGCCTGGCACAAGGCCTGACAGATAATATGGACTTAATAAACACTAGTTAAGTGACTGACGGAGAAGGCATGGATGGATGGGCCACTCTCCATGTTGACAAGATGTTACTGATGATAAGGCAGGGCTTGGTTACCTGTCAACTCTGCTAAGTGAGAGCAAAACAATTTTATAATGGGACATATACCAAACATAAATCAACACAAGAAAACCCCAATATGTTTAAGCCCATTACAATGCCAGGGTTACCGCTACTTTGGTAGCTTAGTGGTATTCATGCAGATGTTTAAACAAACACAGCTATATTTAAGTAGATAAGATTTAGCCTTAAGATGTAGTTTTGGATTTTTTGTCCCCTTGTCTTTTTTCATGTGGTTAGTGATCTGTACAAAAAAAATGCCACTAAAGGAGCTTCAAAGGAAAATGGTAGTGACTCCATTTGTAAAGTAACATTCTATATGCAATTATGTGTTAATTTTGTGGATGTGACTTTTCTCCCACTTTGGGCCAGAATGACTATATACTCAATATGGCCAATATAAGCAGGTGTGCTCGATGCATTAAAAGTAATTACACAAACCTGAATTTAAAGGTAAATACCATGTTTAACACGCATAATTATAAATTGCATTTGAAATAATTTTTCCTTTAGAAAAAGGAATTCCTGTAAATTTCCTTTAAATTCCTTTATTTTAATTGATTTATTAAATTAAATTTATGTATAGCTTTTAAGAAGTTAATTATGTAAAATGAGGTGCGTAGCTTTGAGGAACATAATAAAGTTCTTTATTCAGTTAAAGAATGCTTCATGGGCCCATAAATTATTACACCATGCAGGGACCTTAGAGATACATTTGCCATATAAATAGTTACCAGTGGTTGTTTCTATTTGCTACTTTGAGTTACTGTGGTTTCCATCTTTCCCTCCTTTAATGTCATTATTAACATGACTTGATAATTATTTCCAATTTTTTCTGTAATGTACGTAGCTAGTTTGCACATAACTGTTTATACACTGCCTTCCCCTTAGACTGTGTAATCCAGGGGCAGGGGCTATCTTTTGGCAGCCTTTGTATTCCCAAGGCATGGAGTAGGCACTTAAAAAATGTGTGACTGACTACATTTCCAAAATTTGAAGTAGAACAAAATTTCATTTACACAGAGTGGGTGGATGCTGACATTATCCTATAAAAAGAAATTTTCTGTAAAAAAAGAAAATTTTAAAATGCACTTAACTATTATGTTTAGTTTCCCTAAAAATACTTTAAGTAGTAGTATCAACTTTGTATATATTCTGAGCTTCTACAGAAAAATCTATCAAGATAAGAAAGGAGGAAGTGGTTAGTTAGGAAGGGGATATAGCTACAAAGAAAATATGAGAAAAGACTTGTATAGAAACGTTTGTTCAACTGACTTACTGGAAACATCTCAGCTTATTGTTATGTAGAGGATGGGAAGACATTTTTTAAAAAATCTGTTACTGTTTTTATTTTATTTTTTTTTAAAGCAATCGGGGTTAAGTAACTTGCTCAAGGTTACACGGCCAGTTATCTCTGGGTGTGGCGCTGAGCATCTGAGCCCAGATTTGATCCAGGTCATCCTGACACTGGAGCCGGTGCTCTCACTCGCTGAGCCACCTGGCCGCCCCAACTGTTTTTAAATAATTACTTTGGGGGTGGGGTAAAAATGTGAGCTTCTTGGCTGCTGGTTTTCAGGATCAAATCTATAAATAAACTGTGAATTGCAGACAAATTATATGTGGAGCAGGGGTCCATAACTTTGGAGTCCATGAACTTGTTTTTTCTTTTTTATATTTTGATACCTTCATTTTAATATAATTGTCTTTTGATCTTACATGATTCATTTTAAGCATTTTAAGCATCTAAGAAGGGGTCCAAAGGCTTCACAGACTGTCAAAAGTGTCCATGACAAAATAAAAGAATCCCCAATGTAGAGCATTTTTCAATTATCTGTGAATGATAGATGTGTGTGTATGTATGTATGCCTGTATGTATATCTGCATATAAAAATCTGGGACTCCAGCTTATCTACAGTTAGAGCCTAGCATTCACCCTCCTCCCCCAAAGCACAAGGCTTGCCCACAATAACGTCATCTTTTAGTATTATGTTCTGAGTTACTTTGAAGTAGATAATATGGAAATAACCTTCATAAAATAAATTGGCACATTTATTAAAATAGCATTCTACCTGTATAGTATCTGTGAAATTTTAATCTAGGAAACTTGATATGATACAAATCTTCAAATCACTTCAATTAGCATAAAATCATGAATATATTGAGTTGTTATCAAGATCAGTCTAACAGATCTGAAACGGCAATCACCTTCATTCTTTAGAAAAATGGGGCTTTGTTGTATGTTTGATTTTAAAAAATAATTCACTATGGATTATTTTTAAAAATAAGTATTCACTTATTCCAGTCTTTAGTAAAAGAGTATTAAGCTATTTAACAATTACTTTTAATGACCTAATTCTGTATCTTCTAAACAGAAAATTTCATACTTAAGAACCTGATATTAAAAAAAAAATCTTACCGTGAAGGTCCCACAAGAGAAACTGTAGCATAAGGGTCACAGCTCTGTCCATTTATAAGAGGCAACCCATGGCATGCCTTGATACTAAAAGAAAATAAATAATTTTTGTAAAACCGACAAAGCATAAATCAAGGTAAGAGAGAAAATATTATTTTTTAATACACAAAAGGTTTACAAATATGTATTTTATTTGTATACCATTTATCTGGATTATATACACTGTTTATATAAAATATAACTATAACAAATATGATTACACAGAAATCCTATGTGCTGCATATTGCATTACAATGAAAGTACCAAACATGTCAATTAGTAGGCACCAAGACTTCAATATTATTCAATACACTATTCTTAAGTCTTTTAAAAACAAACACTGCAAATAAAAAACACCCAGGGACATTTGTGGTGTGACACTACATCAAACCCACTGACGTTTTTAAAGAAGACAAAAAACAAGTAGCACACATTTCTACCTAACCAACATAGAGCGTCATATCCTTTACCAAGGTGTGAATGAGACATAAGGAAACAACTGTGGTTTCAACCTTTAATTCATAAATATGTGGGCAAGCCTGCATGAGAAGTAACCTTTTCAACCAAATCACATCTTGCATCATTACACACAATTATGAAATTTTTTATTTTGTACCTTGGTAACAGTTGCTGATACATTTTTTTTTTTGCAGAAAATATTTTCAACCTTAAGAAACAATGTTTTATCATTACAGATGGTGAATTTGTAGAGTAGTGTGACTTGCTACCAAGATCTTTCTGAAGACTTGCTGAATATCATGAGGTCAATTTCTGACAGCCTGCATTTCTTAATGAATACTGGGTATGTACCATGTAGTCTGTGATGAAAGATGCTACCCCAAAGCAGACTAGGTAGGGAAACATTTTCACTCCTCTTTATTCACCACAGAGGTAGGATAGTAATCTGTTGAAGGTACATTAAAACAGAATATGAAAAACATTTTCTGAAATAAAAGAAGTTGAGTATAATCCCAGATAATATGTTCTAGTCTTTAGTTCTAAACTTTGGTAGATTAAAAAACATTCCCAACACTCTATGCTACCTGACCAGTCAATCCTAAAATGTCAATTCACTTCTGTCAAACTGACTCAGTAATGTCTGATCATAATGCATTAATCACATGAAACAAAATTTATCACAGGTTAACCTCAAATCAAGGAAGACATATAATGAATTATATGGTATATACTCAACATGCAGAGTTACATTTTCATGCAAATATATGAAGTATTTCAGAGAATCCATTCAGATGTAACAGTTAAGTGATAAAATCAAAACATTGGAATGTCATCATTCTAGGTCTTCTTCAAGTCTACTATGAGAGAAATATAGTGTACCAAAGAGTGGAGATTTTAAGAGAATGTACCATTAACAAAAAATACTAAACAGGAAAATGTTTCTTAAAAATGTTTTTATTTTGCTAGGCAGAAAAACATAAATAAATTATTTTCTTTTCCTTAATTTTAACATTACTGAAATGAAATTATGAAATAACATATCAAATCCACAGTCTTTGCAAGCCAATATGATGGTCATTTTAAAATTCTTAGAATACAGGGAAAATTCGTGATTTATTCAGCGGGGGGAATTTCCAGTATGGGGGCTCCCTTTACCAATGCAGATCACAAGCTCAGATTCAGTAAATCAGGCCTAGAAGTTGTCTGAGGCATATTGAGGGTACGTGACTTGGGAGACGGGAGGGGCAAACAGCTAAGTGCCAGAGGCAGGAAATTTAACCAAGATCTTCTAAGCCCTGAGCGCTACCTTTTTTTTTTTTTTTTACAAGTGTTTTATAGATCTACTTAACTTTCAGAGCAGCGTAATTTTACATTTACACACTTATCTGAAATATTTTGTCATTAATACTTTTCCTAATAATCTGGAAGAATACATTGTCTTTCTAATCTATAAATCAAATCACAGTATGACATTAAGAGCATCTGGGCAGGACATACCTTTTTTCCTAATGTTTTAAGTCTAATGGGTACTACTTTGTATTCAGTTTACTTCTATGTAATATATTTGAATAATATATTCAATTATATATTCAATTCAATAATATATTCAACTAATAACTCTTACACTAAGCCCCAAGTTTTAGTTTTTCTGAGTCAGGCAGTGGCAAAAAAACCCCAACAACAACAAAAACCACACTGCTTCTCTTTATTTCTTTTTGAGTCAGAAAGTCTCTAAATGGAAGTCTGTGAATCTTAGTTTTCCTAACTGAAAAAAAATCAAGAAAACATATAACTTCTTCTTTTCACTAGATCAAATGTGTTATAAGTTAAATAAATTATGTGCTAAATGAAAGAGAAATGCAAATTACTATTTCTAAAATCACACTGCCTAACAAAAAAAGAGGGAAATAAATTCCATCTAAAGAATTCCTTCTCTTAAAAAACAATTAAGTAGTAAATAAATGTTCACACAAAAAACATTCTCATTGCTAATTCCTGGATCAGCTGTAAATTACTGAAGACCAGATTTATGTTTCAGATATAAGCTGTGCCAGATGTGGATAACTCTAAGGTTACCAATTACCAAACCCAAGAGTCTATTTTGACTCAGCAAATGATTTGAGCTTCTGGGCACCTTTGTTTTGATTAGTATCATAACACAATTCCAATGTGGTAGGGGGCAGTATCTGAGAATAATCACCACCTATTCTAAATTAATAGAAGTCAATGAATTATGACTTCTATTCTATAAGTTAAGTCAAAGATTTAACTGAATAAATCTGTATTTGTAAGGAGAACACAAAAATTGTAAGTATAACTTATGGGAAATTCCCTGACCTAGACCTTAATAAGATTTGGGCTAACTTCTTTCCTGTATCATTTTGATCAATCTGACTTCCGGATTATATTATTACAAATGATAAGAGAGAAGGGTAAGGAGTGGACAGAGAACAGGCTTAGAAGTCAGGGCCTGCCTCTGATACCTACTAGTTTTGATCTAGTATAAATCACTTTACATTCAGTGTCCCAAACAATTCTTAATGGTTCTAAGTGGCTGGGAGTATGCCTAGAATGAAATGACAAGTCTCCTTTCTTGCCCTTCCCCAAACAATGAAAAGAAAGCTGTCAGGCAAATCCTCATTTCCTGCCAAACAATCAAACACTATATAGGCAAGTCGATAGATTAGATAGATAGATAGATAGATAGATAGATAGATAGATAGATAGATAGATAGATAGATAGATAGATAGATATTATATATATCTTATATATAATATATAAACACTATTAAATCATTAGTTTGTTTTTAATTACAGTATGAATATTTTTCCATTTATATTTTCATACACCCTTCTTTACAGTCCATTTAGTGAACATCTATCAATATACAAAACCTTAAACTACAAGAACACAAAAAACCACCATAACCCACTTAGAAAGCTGAAAATGACTCCATTTGTTTCACACGGAAAAATCCTAAGTTTTACATGCTTAAGTGTATTTGTTAGATCTAAGAGGTTTATGTTCAGGTATCATGTCAGAAAGTTTACTACTTAGAGTCTTCTGAAAATATTCAAAATTTTAATGAAAACTGGTAAGAAATATAGCTTAAGAAACCACTATTTCCTTTCTCACTGTTTCTAGTATTAACAGAACTTGTTTAAATAGGTCAGGTGGTTGCTGTCTCAATTGCCTGCCGTCTTGTCCTTTCATTTTTATCCCCTTTGGTCCTGATTTTGAACTTTGCTCTAATGAGCTGGTGATGATCTGACTATACAGACGATTCAGAAATGACTCCTATATCAGTAAGCAGTCACTTCCTGTTTTTTAAACCATAACCAATTCATTTTTTTGTGATATTACTTATTGACCATATCCAACACTTCCCAAGGCTCACTTTGAAAAAAGTATTCATGATACATAAGACGAAGTTTCAGCCTCTGGCTTCTCTTGTTTGTTACTCCTGAATTACATTTTGCCAACATATGGAGGTGGATGGGGCAGGTGGTAGGGGTGCATAGGACATAGTCAAAACTTGTATGGGAAGGGAGAAATAGACATTATCACTGCATGGACATAGTGCACTACATTGATAACAGGTTCACCCAAAATATTAACAGGACACAAACAAATAATTCCTTATTGGAACAACAACTCAATCCCAAATTACAGATAAAAAAATGGGATACAAGATTCCTAGCTGAAAATGGAATTCTATAAATAAGAAGTATCACATCACAGCTGCAAAAACATTTATTATAATTTCTTGTCTTTCAATCTTTTGAAATACTCTTGTTCATATAACCCAATATTCCAATTTCACAATTGGAAGACAATTATCTCCTCTGAAAAACCTTTTCTTAGGACAAATCTTACTGATGACACAGTCATAGGCACTGTGCAGATTTGGAGGAATGTATTAAGTAGGGTATAAAAGCACCAAGTAATGATAATGGTGAGGCAGAGCTGGGGGAAACATTCAGGTATGAAAGAATGTGAAGAGTAATGATAGCAGGACAAGAAGCCAGTGGCAGCCAACGTCTTGTTCCAGACCACTTCAAGTGGCATCTGTGGGAGGGGAACTCAGAATACAAATACTAAAGACATACTGGGGCTTCTTCCACTCAAGAGGATGCTGTCCCATTTTTAGGGTTTCTATTGCCCCACACATGGAGGCAATTTTAAAGTATGTGGTTATCATGATCTGAACCGTTTTTCTTATCTAGAAAATGAAGGGGATTGACTACGTGGTATTTACAGCACCTTTCAATTCTGATATTCCATAATCTATAATTTGTTGACTAGAAACTAAGAAAAAGGCATACAATTACCACTTCAAATGAATTTGATATAAACTAATTTTTTTGCATATAGACACGAAACAATGTTAACTAAGAGAAAAATAGTATCTACAAATTTAACGTATATAGGCTCTGTACTGAACAAAACAGTTTTCTGCTTAGGCTGGGCATATTATAATTAGCATAGATATTGTCCTTCCTTCCTTCCTTCCTTCTCTCTTATAGAATGTTATTAAAAAATTTTTACATTAAAACATTCCTTTCATATTTCTATTCTTATTGACTTGTTACCAGCAATAACATCTTCCTATGAAAAGGTCAAACAAATATATTGCAAAGGTCTGAGTTGATTTTATAAAGTCCCAGAACCTACTGCATTTAATATCACCTTGGAAGGTCTATAAGATCAGATGTGATGCTACTGCCATTGCTGTTCTCATTTTATTGGGAAACAAGGGTAATAATATGGGGGCTGCTAGGTGGCACTGGGCCTGGAGTCTATAACACTCATCTTCCTGAATGCAAATCTGGCCTCAGATACTAGCTGTGTGACCCTGAGCAAATCACTTAACCTTGTTTACCTCAGTTTCCTCATCTGTAAAATGAGCTGGAGAAGGAAATGGCAAACCACTCCATTATCTTTGCTAAGAAAACCCCAAATGGGCTCATGAAGAGTTGGACACAACTGAAATGACTGAACAACTATACATAGGATCAATTAAGACATTATTAATGGCTAAAGAATAGTACTTTCTTTAGGTGTACAGTTTATTTCTGAAATTATTTTTCTCCTCTTTTCAAAGTATACACAAAGGCAAAAAAGGATCACAATGTGAAGTCAAAAGACCTGGGTTTGAATTTGAATTTGAAGCTCTTTAAACCCACTAGTCCTCAGATCCTGGTCATTACATCATTCTGGCCTTTCTCAGAACAGATGATCTCTAGTCCTCTTCTATTTCAAACTGGGGGGTGGTGGGAGTAATATGTATCATAACTCAGAGCTTTTGTGGAATTTTGTGAATAATGAACAAGATACCTTGCAGGCTTCAATGACATGCCATAATAAGCCCGACATATATGTTGTTTAGGCAAAGTCAATTTTTTTAAGGACGTGAAGCTCTTAAAAAGTAACCATAATGAGAAATCACAAATCTAGATAAAATACCATCAACCTAATTTATTTTATAGAGCAGAATTTCTGAACTATTCAATTTTCAAAAGAGAGATAGTTTTAGGAGTATTAACATAGATACTTTTGTCTGGAACCAAGTTTCACTTCTCATTATATTTTTACAAGAACATCTGTTCCTTACATGTGAGATATTTCTATCCTTCTAAATTATTTTGAAATTTCTCTGTGCATTCTCTGTGGGAGGGGCATAGCTTGTTTTGCATGGTGGGTTCTTTGTAAAGCCAGAAGGGCCTGTCTGACTTGCCTCTCCAATTCTCTAATCCTTGGTTTCAAGTGTGGCACGTTAGATGATATAGCTGACTAAGCACATTTTAGGGGGCAGGTGATGTGTAAATTTATCAGTTTACAATTTGGTCAGAAGCCATCCTGGCCAAACAAAATGTGTGGAAACCTTGAAAAGACTCTGAATTCTCTTAGACATAAACTATCCAATCCTACCTGACAACCCATGACAATTACAGCTGACTCCAGTTTCATCTCTGCCTTCTTGGAATGAAGCTAATAATAATCCTTGTGGAAAAGGAAAAAGGGGAACTTCCCGATCTTCCCTCCTGGCCTCCTCACCACAGTAACGGCCTCCTCACAGGTCTTACCGTTGCCAACCTTTCCCCATTCCAATGGGCCCTTTTCACTTCTACTAATGACATTTTAACAATCAACAGACAGATAGATCTCTGACTGGATCACTGCTTTGCTCAAAAATGACAGGAGTTCCCCAGAGCCCACAAGATAAATGGTAAGCCCTCCAGCTGAGATCCAAGGCCTCCACACACTGGGCCTGGCCATTGCCTTTAGTCTTATCACATACACCTCCCCTTATCCGATCCATCCACCGCACCTTTATGCAGGCCCACTGTATGCCCATAATATCTTCCTATGAAAAGCTCAAACAAGTATACTGCTACCTTGCAGTAGTAGTAGTTGCCCTACTTCAAGAACTGCCTCTACTAGGAGTAGTGAGGCCTTCAGAACAGTCACTGATGAAGCCAGGTCTACAGCTCCAGGATCTGGGCCTTTGTCAGCAGGGTTCTCCCAACAAGCTACTGCGCCGCAGTAGGAAGCCACCATCAATAGTGCACGCCAAGCCCTGTGCTAAGGATACCATGAACAAAAAGGCAGGCCTTGCCCTCAAGAAGCATATCACCTAAGAGGCACTGCTCTCATCTCAGCTCCAGAAAAGCAATACTACTTAAATCCTGTTCTTCCCTCTCATGTGACTTTGTATATGTACATATCATCCTCCTATGTGGAACAAGCTCCCCATGTATTTCTGCCAAGTGAAATCTTTCTTTTGCTTCAAGCTAGTAATCATGTGGTGCTCTGGATAGAGTAAGGTTCTTGGAGTCAGGAAGACCCGAGTTCAAATCTAGCCTCAGATACTTACTAGCTGTGTGACTCCAGGCAAATCCCTTAATCCCTGTTGGCTTTCATTTGCTCATTTGTAAAATGTGGATGATTAGGGATGGCTAGCCAGAGTCAGGAGGACCTGAGTTCGGTTCTGGCCTCAGACACTTAACACCCACACCAAAAAACTAGCTGTGTAACCTTGGGCAAGTTACTTAATCCCAATTGCCCTCCAAAAGGCAAAAAAAAAAAAAAAATGGGGATGATAAAAGCACCACTCTCCCAGGGTTAAGGGAGTGCTTTATGGTGCTTTGCAGTCTTAAACAGGTATGTATATGCTTCTCTATATAACACATATACACATACTTCACATTACATTTTTACAACAACATGTGAGATATTTCTATCCTAAATTACTGTGAAATTTCTCCCCACAATAGTGCATTCTCTGTGGGAGGGACAGCTTGTTTTGTACAGTGAGTTCTTAGTGAAGTATATATACACATACATGTTTTATATACATGTGTGTATGTATGTATACATATAAGAATAATCTATAGGTGTATGTGTGTGTGCTATGATCTATGTATCTACACACACACACACACACACACACACACGTGTATGTGTCCCAGCTCGCAGCAGTAGCAGCTGCCCTAGTTCAAGCACTGGCTCTATAGGAAGCTTTCCCTGATTCCGAATGAGAAAAGACTCCTCTACTGGGAATGTCTCCCAGCATTGTCTGACGCCATGTGGGTGTGGGTGTGTATTCGTGTGTGTACATGCAGAAATTTTAGTTACACATGAATGTGTGTTATCCTAGTTATTTATGGACATGCTCCCTCAGGGCACAGACCGCTGTGTTTCATTCCATTTTAAGCACTTCACCCAGCATCCTGCACACAGTGTTTAATAAATGTTGGTTTGTTGTTCAGTTCAACATCTTTCCACTAAGCAAACTTGTGTGCAAACACCAGGGGAGAAATAAAGTTTAGAAAATGCAGCCTAGGGGCAGCTGGGTGATGCAATGGATAGAGCACCAGCCTTGGAGTCAGGAGGACCTGAGTTCAAATCCCCTCTCAGGCACTTGATACTTACTAGCTGCATGACCCAGGGCAAGTCACCTAATCCCAATTGCCTTGCAAAAAAAAAAAAAAAAGAAAGAAACTAGCCTCCATTTTCACAGAGTTTATCTTCTAGTAGGGAGATTTGGAACATATAAAAAAGAGTCTTCATAAAACAAAATAATGCCTAAGCACACAAAAGACATACATAAAATGCTGTGGGAGGATCAGGTGGCCTCTGAACTGGACTTCCAAGGAATGGGGAGGAATTCAATAAGACAACAGGATGTGGAAGAGGGAGAAGGAATGAGGCACTTCATGTGACAAAAAGAGCAAGAACGATGAAAAAAAGATGGGCATATACTGGGAGGAGTGAACAGTCTTGGTAGCCTGGGTCACTGAAAATCGAGAGAGGAGAATTTAGGTAAGGCTGAAAAGTTAGGGTGGTACCACAAGGGGTAGAGGGCCTTGAATGCTAGGCTAAATGGTATGAACTTTACCCAGAAGGCAATAAGAAGCCAGTGAGGCCTTCTGAACAGTGAATGATGAAGCCAGGTCTACAGCTCAAGGATTTGGGCTTTTGTCAGCAAGGTTCCACCAACAAGCTAATGCACCACAATAGAAAGCCATCAGTTGCTGTGATTGAAAAATTCATCACTCTGCTTCTAACTTGGTGATGAGTCCTTCCAAACTTAGCTGGGCCAGTCCTTGGAAGATGAGGCAGTTTGTTGCTGGCTATACTGGAAGTTGTCCCAACTTTGTGGGACCTGCCATGGCTGTACTGGAGCAGATAAAAACATAAAGAAAAACTGGTTTTGGCTACAGAGGAGGGGAGAAGGGAGGCCAGAAGACCCATGAGGCTACTGTGCTAGTCACGGTAGATGGCAGTGGGAATTCAGTACCAGGATGGGGGGAAGGGAGGGGATGAGGGCAGGGTTTGGAAGCAGGAGAGACAAGAATTATTCCTGGGGTAGAAATCATAGGATTTAGGAACTGGATGCATATGAGAAATAAATGGTGAAGTTAGAAAGTGGAGGATTTTTTTTTTGAGGTGAGGGAAGGGGAAGTATATAAAGGGGAGAAATAGAAGCAGTGTTAAGATGGATAAAATGAGGGGTGGCCAGGTGGCTCGGCGAGTAAGAGCACTGGCCCCCAGTGTTGGGATGACCTGGGGATTGAATCCCACCCAGAAACACCTGGCCATGTAACCTTGAGCAAGTTACTTAACCCCAATGGCTTAAAAAAAAAAAGATGGGTAAAATGAGGCAGCAAGTACATTCCACAGAAAAGAGGGTCTGGAGCTCAGCCCCCAGATGTGGATGCGATGGGTGCTGCTCAGTAACAGTGGTGAAAGCTGTAAGGGCAAATGAGATTGCTAAGCATGCAATGAGAGAAGAGGGACAAAGACAAAAGTCTGCCAAAGATGGCATAAGGAAACGAAGAGTGAATGAAGGGAATACTGGGTCAAGCATTTATCAAGCACTTACCATGTAGAAGGGACAACATTAAGAATTAGGGAGAGAAAGAAAGGCAAAAATAGACTTTGCTCTCACATTCTAGGGAGGGAAGACAACATGTAAACACCTATGTCCATATGAGATACAGACAGTACAGAGGAAGGGTCATTTCACAGGAGAGGCACGAGTAATGAGGGTTCTCCAGAAAGGCAGCTCTCTTTGTACAAAGTGAGATTTAACCTGAGCCTTAAAGAACACCAAGGAAGCCAGGAAGGAAAGTGAGGGGAGGAGGTACGGTATTGCAGATGCAAGCAGACAGGCAGCAAGGAGGCGCCGATCGAGAGAAGGGTTTGCCGTGTATCAGACATTGTGCTGAGCATTCTACAAATGTTATCTCACTTGATTCTCAGAATAAACCTTCAAAGTAGGTGCTATTATTATCCCCATTTTACAGTTGAGGAAACCAAGGCAGAGAGAGGTAAAGTGACCTGCCCAGGGCCACACAGCTAATAAGTATGTGAGATTGGTCTCCCTAGTTCCAGGCCCAAGCGCTCTACCCCCTGCACCCCCCAGTTTCAAAAGGAATGTAGATTAGTGTGACTGAACTGCAGAGCATCTATGTGGAAGGTAGGCATAAAGAGGAACAGAAAGACAGGAATTGACTATGTTCTAACAGGCTTTAAATGTCAAACAGAGCATTTGGTATTTGATCATGGAAACAACATAGAACCACCAGAATTTGTTGAGTAAGGGGTTCACAGGGTCAGGCCTGTACCTGAGGAAAATCACTCTGGCAGCTGAGTGGAGTCTGGCTTATACTTTGGAGAAAGGAGATTAACCAGAAGCCTACTTCAATAGTCCAGGAGTGAGGGGATGAAGGTGGAGAACAGGGACATATGCCAGAGTTATATATCATGAAAGTAGAAAAACTTAACAGGATTGGTTAAGTGAGGTGAGTATGAGTAAGAAGTTCAGGATGATACCAAGGCTTCAAGCCTGGATGACTGGGAGAACAATGGTGTCCTTGACAGTAATAGGTAGGTTTGGAAGAGAAGAGGGTTTTTTTGGGGGGTGGGGGAATGATAAGTTCTGTTTTGGACATGTTGAGCTTCCAGTCTGAGATGCCCAAAAAGCAGTTGATGATATAGAACTCAACTAGGGCTAGATTTTTAATTACATAGAGAATTGAGTCTAATTTATAAGAACACAAGTCATTCCCCAATTGATAAATGGACAAAGGATACGAACAGGCAGTTTTCAGAGGAAGAAATTAAAACTATCTATAGTCATATGAAAAAATGCTCTGAATCACTATTGATTAGAGAAATGCAAATCAAAACAACTCTGAAGTACCACATCCCACCTATCAGATTGGCTAACATGACAAAATAGGAAAATGATAAATGCTGGAGATGATGTGGGGAAATTGGAACACTAATGCATTGTTGGTAGAGTTGTGAACTGATAAAACTATTCTTGAGAGCAATTTGGAACTATGCCCAAAGGGCTATAAAAATGTGCACACCCTTTGACCCAACAATACCTCTTCTAGGGCTATATCCCAAAGAGATCATAAAAATGGGAAAAGGACCCACACATACAAAAATATTTATAGCAACTCTTTTTATGATGACCAAGAATTGTAAATTGAGGGGATGCCCATCAACTGGGCAATGGTTGAACAAACTGTGGTATATGAATGGAATGGAATACTATTGTGCTATAAGAAATGATGAGTCTTGGAAAGACTTATGTGAACCAATGCTGAGTGAGGGGAGCAGAACCAGGAGAACACTGTACACAGTAACCGCCACATTGTGCAATGACTAGCTTTGATACTTTGCTCTTCTTAGCAATGCAGGTTCTAACACAATTCCAAAAAACTCATAATGAAAAATGCTATCCACATTCAGAGAAAGAATTATGGAGTTTGAATGCAGATTAAAGCATATTGTTTGTTTTTTCTCTCTCTCCCTCTCTTTTTTTTTGGTTTCTTCTTTCGTGCGGTTTTTCCCTTTGATTCCACTTCTTCTTTATGACATGACTAGTGTGGAAATATGTTTAAAAAAGGAAAGAAACTAGGGCTAGATATACAGGTCTGGTAATAATCTTCATGGAGATAACCAAACCCACAGGAGCTGATGAAATCACCAAGCCAGACAATTATAGAGAGAAGAGAAAGAGCCCAGGACAGATCCCTAGGAAAATACCTAAGTAGTAATAATGCCAGAAGAGTGTGGCACTCCCTAAAGGCAAAGGAACAATGAAAATATAGGATGAGGGGAAAAGGGAGGTTAGTCAAGTGATAAATGCTAGATGACAAAAAAAGAGATCAATGGGTATGGCAATTAAGAGGTCACTGATGATCTCTGATACCGGCTTCAGTAAAGTGGTGGGGGCAAAGATCCTATTATAAGGGCGTGATGGAGGGACGTGAGGAATTGGAGGAATAGAGTATAGACAATTTTTTCCAAAAGTTTGTCTAAGTTTTTTACAATAGATAAATGATAAAAGGATATGAATAAGGTTTCCAAGGAAAAAAGCTAAAAAGACAGTAGTATGAAAATAAAATTACAAATCACTAAGAGAAATGCAAATGAAAACAAATAAGGTTTCACTTTGTATTTATCAGTCTAGCAAAGAAGACAAAAAGGAAAATGGCCCTTTTGAGGAGACTGCAGGAAGACAGGACTATTGGTGTCCTGTTGGTGGAATTGTGAATTGATTTCACCATCCTGGAAAGCAATTTAGAACTATGCCCCTAAAGACTAGTTTTTAACCCTAAAGAGATCAAAGAGCTACATAGGGAAAGGATCCATATGCAGATACACTTTTATAGCATCTCTTTACTGCATAACCTCTACTGGCTAGATCTTTAAGGTTCTGAAGGTTGGATCCTCAGGGCCCTTTCTAGCATTTTAAGACAAAGAGCTAGATACCTCAGAGGTCCTGAGCCTGCACTGTGGTACCAAGCTGCTCAGTTCTACTGGCTGCTGCACTGCGATCCCTCCATAGGGATTCCAAGATTCTCTGTGGGAAAGTTCTGACCACTTGGGACTTTCTCACAGGTGTCTTCCTTCTTGCTACCTCAGGACACAGTCTTGAAAACTATATACAGCATGGCTCTGATTGTGCTGGTACCCTCTTTGCTGCAGAAATCTTTCCTAGTGCCATGGCCTCCTGGCTCAAAATTTGCATCATGATGGAGTGAAAGAAGTCACTCCTCAGTTTCTCATCAGACAGATTTCTTAATCACACCAAGGTTTTGTGGGAGTAGGGAGGTGAGAACTTGGCAGTCTGCCTCCAGCTCAGGCAGCTATTTTGGCAGGAATTCTCTGCTAAGCTTTAAAACCTTCCATGACCTGATCCTCGCCTACCTTTCCACCCTTTTATCCCTTCCCCCCCTTCCTGTACCAGCACTACAGTTGAGCGACAATGACCTTGCTATTCATCACCAATGAAACCCCATGTCCAGCTGGGACAGTCTGCACTGACTATTGCCCATGCCTGGAATGTACTCCCACTTCACCTTCGAGAAGCCTTTCTTTCCTTCAAAATGCTATTCCCAGATGCTGGGCTTCTCCCAACCGCTAGGCCCCTCCTACCATCCCAAATTATCTTGTACTTATCTTGCATATACTTTATTGAGATACAAGCGTCCCCTGATAGAAGCTTCTTAAGGCTGGGGCCATTTTATTTTTGCTTTTGTACATTCAGTGTCTGATACATAGCAGAAGTCCCCTAAATCATCTACGTCAATGTCCTCAACAGATTTACCAAATATTTTCTTCATGTAAGAATATAAAAATCCTTTGGATGTGGCCAACAGAAGAAGCTGCTTTGCTTGACTGTGCATATTTGTTAAAAGGGCTTTCTTTTTCTTTTTTTTTTTTCAGAGGAGGCAAGAAAATAAATGTTTGTCAATTTTTTAAAAATGTATTAAAAAAAAAAGAATATTAAAGTCCAATCTATGCTCTTTAAGTTTCCATAGATTCCTGAAATATCTAATAATAACCACAGAATGACCACAACAATAATAATAGCTAATGCTTATACCATGTTTTAAGGTTGCAAAATCCTTTACACACTTCATCCTCACAACAACCTTATAAGTTGGAATTATTACTATCTTCATTTTATAGATGAGGAATTTCAGGCTAAGAGAGATTGGTGACTTATCTAGAGTCACACACCTAGCAACAGTCTGAGGCAGGATATGAATTCAGACTTTCCTGACTTCAGGTCTATCATCCTAACCACAAAACCAAGCTGCTTCTCTAAATATCAAAAATTAAAGGCTATAAGATTTAAGATTAAAAAAAAAACAGTAAAAATTGAAGTTCTTATGGTTTATTTTTTGATAAAAGAACTATTCTTACTGTACTACAAGCTGCTGGCACACAGATCCATTATCAGTGATGAGTTCATTCAGTTTTAATTCCAGATGAACTTTACCCTGAAACAAACAAAAAAGTACATTTATTAGTGCTCTTTTAATGACAAAACATAAACATGTCACATAAAAATAACATGCAAATACACTTTTAAGTAATCAACCTATATAAGGAATTTATACTACTCTACTGTTTTAAAGACTTTAACTTATCAACTTAAAAGATGATGCTAATATAGATCAACCAGTATGATTCTAATGGCTCAGCTGCCCTAGATGAGAAATAAAATAATACATATTTGAGGATAAAATCATTTGAAATAAAAGCTAAAAGTAATAATATTAGTATAACAGAATAAAATATTAGTATAAATAGAAAGACTGAAGAGATACCTTCCCTTCCAAATACTAATATCACTAACCTAGAAGATAAAGAAATCAATCCTAAAACCAATATAAAATTAAAGTCAAGTTAAATAAACAATAAGATCTAAAAGTTTTTTTGTTGCTTGCTTATACCAATTAACATTAATTGAACCACTAAGCAGAAGACACTGTGGGTAAAACATAAAAGGCGAAGGCCTAACCTGTCTCAAGCAGCTTACAATCTAGTTGGGGATTCAGGATGTATAGCTAGGAAGCAAGAATTTGCAGGGCTGAGGCAGTATAAGGGTCAGGGAGATGTCTATAATGAAAAGTGAAAAACAAAATTAAATGCAAAAACTAAGTAGATAAATGATTTTTTAAAAACTAGATGGGTGTAAATTATGTGTTTTAAGAAATTTGGTTTGCCAAACTATATATAATGATTTCTGTGGTTTTATTTTAAAAAAAAAAAAGGCACTGACACCCTATAACTTTCTTCAATTTTAACAACTTAGAACATATTATACCACTAATAAATCAAGGAAAAAGGTTCTTCCCCACATGCTCCTCCCCCAAAATCAGTGGCACTTTTTGTTTAAATTTTGCTTTTTATTGTTATAAACTTGTCAAATATCAACAAGCATACTGTTCTATACAAAGAACAGGGAAAAAAAAGTCACACAGAAAAGCATGGACTCACTGAATATATCTTGGGTTTTAGACAGATATCAACTTCAAAATAACAGTCCCAAAACTGCCCTGTTTACCTGTCTCTCCTTCTGAACTTTCTCCTGCTCTCTTCTGGTTTTTTAAAATACTCTTTTCTTCCAGTTTTTTACTATCACTATCATTTTCCTCCATTCTGTTCCAAGTCTCGCTCCCTAAATTAAAGCCCTTTTAAAACTATTCCAAATAAAAGCCTTTTTATGTTTGGTCCATAAAGGCAAATAAGTATAGCCATGTAAAATAAACCCACACATTAGACAAGTCCCATTTTCATACAATCTTAATAAATTTACGTTTGATAAATTAATGCTAAGAGTACAGAAGCACGCACAGGAAAATTTTCTGAAAATAGCAGTCAATTCACAATTAAAAGGTAAAGTAGTGTTATGGCTACAAAAAGAGAAGACTTGAGATGAGATCTTATTGAGAATCATTAGTGCTGTAACAGCTCCAACTTCCAATGTTCATTACTCCCACTAACAACTTAACAGCACATTCTTTAGGCATTAATCTTTAGGAAAACATAACTGTGAGATGACTTGGTCAAGTAAGGAGTGGGGACAAAACATGTCCATGCATGATAAAGAAAAACTATTAGAAGAATACTTGAAAAACTTAAAAGGTACTGAGGTACAAAAGAAAATCATCATTTCCAGTCGACAAACTATTATATTCAAAGTTCCTTTTTAATTATGAAGAGACTTTATCTTACACAAAATCATACTTTAGCCCTGTCTTCCATTTTTGACCAAAATTTGATTAAAAAACCTAGATGATGTGTTAATGTTAATCTGTTTTATTTCCTGCAATGTGCTATATCAAGTATAGTGTTAGAGCAGGATTTTAAAAAATGTAATCATTTAGTTATCTGATTTTTATTTTCAATAGTTGCTTAATTTTATTTTGATTTTATCTCAGACTTGAATAGAATATTATTTTCTAAATCATCCTGAATTTTCCCTCCTAGAATTGGCCTTGCTGGGGTTCTCAGCATTTCCACAGCATCATAGATCTAAGGGATGATGCCTTAGCACAGACCTATCCTACAAACCTCTCATTTCACATATGAAGACACTGAGCTGCTGGAGGTCATACAGGTAGAAAGCATCAGAGGTGGAGCTCTACCCAGGGCTCAAGAGTCCAAAGGCAGTGCTTATTTCTTGTATTCTGCTGCCTACTTGCACTGAATAACAAAACCTCTTTCACCTTATGATTTACTAAGCATTTAACGGCACTACCCAAAGTAGTTTTACCTTATCATGTTATTTCTAAGAAGGTGCTTTCCTTGAAGCTTTGCCACTCATTCCATAACCCTGTGTGGCCTCTTGATGACCTCTAAAAGTCGGTGCTATTCTAAAGAAATCATGGGACAAGCCTGTATGTGGGAGGTCTAAGTCAGTACAGTATTGGTAGAGTGACAGTTTTAAAATGAATTTCCAACCCAGCAAAGGGCTGGCCTCTGAAGTTCTCAGGGAAGAGGTGGAGGGCTTGGACACAGCCAACATAGCAAAGAATGAGTCAAAAAATAGAATGACTTTTTGAGAAGTCCGCCTCAAGCTGTCTGGCATTGCCTGACTGCCTGCAAAAGATCAAGTCCCTGAGGTGATAAAAATTAAAATGACATGGGCTGTGATGAGCCATCAGACTCATCTACTTATAGCACACACACACACATACATATACATATATATATATACACACACACATACATGTATATACTTGAACTTTACACATTTGCATAGATGAAGCACATGTATCTGTCCATCCTGGGGTGTATGTGACCCTGGCTTCTCTGAGGCTCTGCTAGTACAACACTCATCCTGGAAGGTGCTACACCAAGGGGAAAAGACTATTTTGTCTGCAGTGTGAGAACCAGTTTTGCTAGGTTCAGGGGGGCTCATTGCTGAGTTGGTTATGGGGTGATAGCCTTGAAGACTATGACTATCTACAAAGTCAAGCAGGAAAGAGGTGCAATTTGTGTCAGCTGAAGGAGTGCCCACACTGAAGAAATTATAGATCCTTGACATACTGATGTATATACCGTGTTTCCCCGATAATAAGACCTATCCCGAAAATAAGCCCTCCCCTTACTGTGTAAGATTCCTCTAAAATAAACCCTCCCCCGAAAATAAGCCCTATTGAGATCGCTACTGTAGTGAAGGTGATCCCCTGCGCTACACGCTACATTACGGTACCCTCTGTATGCACCGTCCCCCCCCCCCGGGTGAAACACACACCGCGCTCCGAGCTGCATCCAATCAGAGCTGCAGCAGTGAGCGCGTCATCCTGTTCTTCCCCAGTGATTTGCTTATTGAATAAAGGTACATTTTTTTGTTCACATTTACCTGTTTATTAAAATTGCTGTCAATGTTCATTAAAATAAGCCCTCCCCTGAAAATAAGCCCTCTGGTGTTTTTCTGTCCAAAAAAATAAGACAGTGTCTTATCAGGGAAACACGGTATTTATTACTAACAGCTACAGACACTGACATACTACTTTATGTCCTTACAAGAGCTAGACTAGATAGAAATACATTTAATTAGATGGACTTAAGATAGGTGTCATAGTTCAGCATCCCACCAGATGGGAGCTCATTCTCTCGTGTTGTATCAGTGAGTATGGACAGGGGAACAACTACAGATCAACATGACTATGGCAGGAGCTTTCCAAAGGAGGATTTCTGGATCTAAGGATCTATGCTTGACCCCCGCTGCTTCATATTTTTATCGATGGCTTAAAGGCATAGATGTCATTCTTATCAAATCTGTAGATGATCTTTTCCTGGGAAGAATAGCTAACACACTGAATGATAAACTCAGAATCCATAAAGATCCTGAAAGGTAAAGCAATGGGCTGAATCAAATAAAATGAAATTCAATAGGAACAAATGTAAAATCTTACACACACACACAAAAAAAAACCCAACTTCTTAAAATACAAGGTAAGAGAGGCATGGTTAGGGTGGCTAGGTGGCACCGTGAATAGAGTACCAGCTCTCTGGAGTCAGGAGGACCTGAGTTCAAATCTGGCCTCAGCCACTTAACACTTACTAGCCGTGTGACCTTGGGCAAGTCACTTAACCCAGCTGCCCTGCGTTCCCCCCTCAAAAAAAAAAAAAGAGAGAAGCATGGTTAGACAGCAACTTCTCTGAAAAACAGCGGAAAAAATAGTGGACTAACAACTCAACATGAGCCAGCAGTGTGATGTAGCCAAAAAGCCTAACAAAAACAACAAAAAAGCTAACATTTACATGTCTTTTAAGCACTGCAAATCTTTACCTGTATTATCTCTTCTGAAACTTACAACAATCCTGTGATGTAGGTGTACATTCCACAGATTAGGGTACTCAGGCTGGGAAGCTTTCGTGACTTGCCCAGGATCACACAGTTAATAAGTGTCTGGGGGCAGAATTCAAACCCAGACCTTCCTAACACAAAGTCTAGCACACTAATCATCATGCTATGTTGCCTGCTCATTCAATCTTCAACAACATTAAGAGAAGTATAGCTTCTAGGCAGCAGGAAGTTATCACCCTGGAGAACTGTGCTCGGAGCCAAGCCCCACAGACTGAGCTGGAGGGTGTACCGGGTATAGGCCCATAAACAAGGATGATGAAGAGACTGGAGCCCATGGGGATCACTAAGAGCACTGAAGCGATTTAGCCTGGAGGAAAATAAGGGGGAAGGGCAAAAGGGAATATAATAACTGTCTTTAATCTTGAAAGACTGTGACATTGAGGAGAGATCTGACTTGTTCTATGTGGTTCCTGAAGTCAGAATTTCTATAAGCAAAAGTTGCAAAGAAACAAACTTAGACCTGATGTCCTAACAATTTAAGCTGCCCCAAACCAGCATGGGGCTAACTAGATGGAAGGTAGATTCCCTCACCCACAAGGTCTTTAAGCAGAACTAAATAGTCACTGGTCAGACAGGTTATAGTATGGATTTCTTTCATGTGTGAGTTGGATTATATTGGACGCGTATTGAGGCCTGTGATTTTATATAGCAGTATAAGCACTATCCTGATAATCAAGAGACCTCTGTTCTAGCTGTGATGTTGTCACTAATTATTTATGTGATTTTGGCACATGCTTTGTCTACAGGGGTTTCAGTTTTTTCATCTGTGTTAGATGAAAGTCTTAAGGTTCCTTCTAGCTCTAAAATCTTATATCCTAAAATTAATACAGAATGTCTTCCCCTAGTATTCCAGGTCCTTTACAATCTGCCTCCAATTTAAATGGCTCTGTTAGGAAGGAAGTCATCCACAACTATACTGCAAAGATCATAATAGCGAGTCAGAAGCTGACCAATAAAACAGGTTGAAGCCATACAAGATAAGACAGTCCAATTATCTGGGGTCAATGGTTTGTGTTTACCAACTGTTCCATCACTTAAGAAGATGGAACTTGTATAGAGAGTGATGGGGGACAAACTGATCCAGTATAAGCTATAAGCTGCATTTTTCCTCATATGTGTATGACTTATGGGCTTCTAATCTCTGCTCTGACTTTATCCACGCACTACCCTCATTATCTGCTCCAAGACTAGATGTGGATACACTTTTTTTCTTCCATCAAGGGAAGAATGAGTTCCAAGGGAAGCTGTAGCTCTCGGGTGTAAACTGCACTTGTCACGGGGCCTCTCAAGATACACCCTCACTTGCCAACACATTAAGCACACCATGATATCTGGGGCTCAACGGACCTGCCCGTAAAAGAAAAGGACACTGCATTTGGATCAAGAGGAGCCAGGCTGGATCCTAGTAGCTTTACTACTGACTACCTTGCAACCTTGACCAAGTCATTCAATCTTGTTGGGTCTTGGTTTCCTCATCTGTAAAATAAAAATACCAGACTATACTACTCCTATGAGTAAAGTGTTACTATTACTTTCCTTTAAGTACTCTTTATTCCAGTGATCTAACAGGACTCCTCACTGGTCCCTGCTCTTACCCTGCTCTCTCTCACCTTCATATCTTTGTTCGTACAATCCTTTGTTCCTAGAAATGACTCCCACCCTCAAAATCATCTCCAGCTTCTGAAAGTCTTTCCCGTTCTGAAAGTGCAGCTCAGGTGCTAGCCTGTCCACGAACTCTGAAAGCACCCTCTCCTTCCTCAAATTTTTATGGGGCTACATTTGGACCTTTCCTCCCCTCTTAGCACATTTCGTTGTCTTGTAGTCATATCTTTTCTCCCCTTTAGCCTTCAGAAAATAAAATCTTTGTGGCAGGGGAGGGACTTCATATTTTCCTTGCTCAATGCCTAGCACACAGTGAGTTGTACAAAGTAGAAATAAATGGAAATGATGGAAAATAAGGATCTAATGGGGGAAATGGGAAGAATGGGAAATAAAAGAAGAGGTAATAATAAAAAGGGGTTGGACAGTGCCTCAGACACTATATAGTCTGACTCAGACCTGACTAAGAATAACCTTTTTACAACATCTCCAATAGTCACTGAGCCTCTAAGACTTTTGGTGAAGAGGAACCCATTATTGTCAGAGAAACCATGCCTTTCATAGTGCCACTGGTTAAATTTTTTTCCCTTATATCAAGCTAATATCTGTATCAGTAACTTCTTGAAAATTACAGGATATAATTAAATAGCTACTGTATTATTTAAATATACTAGATTTTTAAGAGATGATCTGAAGGAAAAATCGACAGACAGAGTTATGCTGATCCCTTATACTAAGTCCACAGGTGTCTAGCATATATACATAAAAGTGAAACGAAGGCCATAGCAAGTTAGAAATATAGGTTTGTAATGTAGGTGAATCCTTCATATTTCAAAGGATCTTTTGAGAAGGCTTATATAGAAATTACTCATGTATACTAAAATTTTTTTAAAAATATTTTACTCTGGTTGCTTTAAGTTGTAGAAAACATTTGTGTAATTGCTAGTAAATCATTTAATTGCCCTGAGTTAAGTAGATTAGTTTATTTTACAGGTCAACTAATACATTTTCTTATTTTATCTGAATGTGTAATACTGGTGGTTTCTATAATAGAATCAATAATTACTTGCTTTATCTGTAATAAATCACTCAAAGATAAGTTTAAATTTATCTAACTTACAACTTACTGATTTCTCCATCTGGAAAATTAGTTGCTGCTAAAGGTAATTCACCACCACCACTTCCACCACACTTACATGGTACCCACTAAGTGCTATTAAAGAGTTTTACAAATATCTCATTTGGTCATCTCAACAACCCAGGGAAGCAGGTGCTATTATTATCCAAATTTTACAGATGAGGAAACTGAAGCAAACAAATTAAAAGGTCACAGGGCTAACAAGCCTCTGAAACTGACTTTGAACTCAGGTCTTCTTTATTCCAGGTCTAGTGCTCTGATAGAATTCTCTGAAACGTATTCCTCTCAAGTTACTGTATTAGAAAATTACAGGGGTGGCCAGGTAGCACAGCGAGTAAGAGCACTGGCCCCAGTGTCGGGATGACCTCGGATTGAATCTGGGCTCAGACACTTAGCACCCACCCAGAAACACCTGGCCATGTAACCTTGAGCAAGTTACTTAACCCTGATTGATTAAAAAAAAAATTTACAGAATTTGAGTGTTTGACCCTGCAATGGGGCGGTTAGGTGGTGCAGTGAATAGAGCACCAGCCCTAGAGTCAGGAGGACTTGTGTTCAAATCCAGACTCAGACACTTGACATACTTACTAGCTGTGTGACTTTGGGCAAGTCACTTGAACCCAACTGCCCTCCAAAAAGTAAAAAAAAAAAAAAAGACCTTGAAGGTCACCTGGCTCAACCTACATACACCAAAATACACACAGCAACTTATTTTGTGTTTGTAAAGAAGTGGACAGGAAGTTAATGCCCATCAAATGGAGAATGACTCAATAAACAGGAAGCTCATTACAGGGCTAACCTCATCCTCCTGCAAGATCTCATCAGCCCTAGTGCACTCCACCTCATCACCACCTGGCATCTCTGCAGAACAGAGGGTGGGGCCATGAACTCCAAGCCTCCATGTCGCAGAGAGCCCAGCTCAGACACATCCTCACATCTCACCTGGACTCCTCTACCCCCCCCCCCCCCCCCGGGGAACTGCTTCTCCCACTCCTTGACATTTTCAACTTCCTTTTGTATTTTGCCTTCCCCTATTAGACTGCAAGTTTCTTGAGGGAAGGAACCGTCTTTCTTTTTTCATATTTGTAGCCCTAGCACTTAACACAGTACCTGTTACATAGTTTACTGACTACTGATGTGGTACATGAAATAATAGAACAATACTGTGCTGCAAGGAGCAATGAACACGACTTCAGAAGCAGGAGATTACACGTCAGTCAGTTACTAAACATCAGTTAAGCTGAGTACTCAGGATAAAAAGAAAGGAAAAGAGAGCTCCTGACCTCAAAAAGCTCACCGTCTAATGGGGACACAACATGCAAACGGCCAAGCCCAAGGCGTCGACATCTGCACACACACATATGAGGCAAACTGAAGATAATCGATAGTGGAAAGGCCCCAGAACTGAGGCCGACGGACAAAGTTTCCTGTAAAAGGTGGCATTTTAGCTGGGCCTTGAAGGAAGCCCAGGAAACAGAGATGTGGAGGGAGAGGATTCCAGGTGGGGAGACAGCCAATGAAAATGCTTAGGAGCTAGGAAACAGGGTGTCTTATGTGGGAACACAAGGGGGCTGATATCACTGATCACATGGTGGTGGGGGGGGACTGGGGGGTTATATAAAGATATAAGAAGACTGGCAGGGTGTGGTGGTGGTAGGGAGGGGCACCAGGTTAGGAAGGCTTTGAATGCCAAACAGAGGTATTCATACTTGACTTTGGAGGTGACAGAGAGTCACTGGAATGTACTGAATAGTGGGGCGACACAGTCAGACCTGGACTTCAGGAAAGCCATTTTGACAGTTATGTGGAGGGCAGCCTAGGCTGTGGAAGAGAATTGAGGCAGGGAGACCAACAAGCAGAGTTTTGCAGCAGTCCAGGTGTGAGGTGGTAAGGTCCTGGGCTAGGGTGCTAGTCCATGTGAGAAATGCTGTGAAGGTAAAGCTGACAGCCTTGGCCAGTAGTTGGATAGAGGTAGGGGGGGTGAATGAAAATGAGGGGTCCAGTTTGAAGCCTAGAGACTAGAAGGATGGTGATGCCCTCAAAAATAATGCAATAACCCACATAAACTGATGAAGAGTAAAACAACCACAAAAACAATCTATATAACAACTCTGAGAACACAAATGTCAAAGATATAAAAAGAAACTGAATGCTGGGCAAATGGAATGAACAAGCTTGGCCTTGAAGAAAGAAGAAAATGAGCCCTGAAGCCCCCAGTGGCTTGCAGAGATGAGTGACATCCCAGAGACGGGTGGAACGCCCCCCACACTGTCAGCCCGGGGCTAGCAATAGCACTCCAGTTTTGCCGAACTGTTTCTCTACTCCTACTTTACCCTTCTTTCATTCTTTTTATTCTTTGTTCAAAGGTCTAACTTTCTAGGCAAGGGAGGGAGGAGAGACAAATTTGGAAATTAAGGCAATGTAAAAAGGAAAGCTCGATAAAAATGAAGAATGTGAGAAAGTTAGTATGATTTCACAAATAAAAATTCCTTCACACAAAGGAAAGAAAATCCCAGGAAGACTGGATTTCTGCCAAGGGTGTTGTACACAGTTGCTAGACACTCCTCCTAGGTGCATCAAGAAAATATTTGCCAAACCTTGTACAAACATAACAACTGTGTCATACCAGAAGAGAACTAAAAGGTGAAAACACCGGATGCTGATACATGTTGGTACACACTTAATAAAACAAAGCTCCTGGATGCCAAGTTAATAGCCACAATTAATAGTATTACTAAAAATATCTAATTATCTTTAAACCTAGTTACATGATTTACTCAAGTCTACTGCTTCATCTTTCTAATAAGAAATACAAACACTATGTATTGATCTCTTACTCTTGGTTTGATTAAATCTATAAAATTTTATCAGTCTTTTAAAAGACTGATCAAATATTTATGTAAGTTACAAAAATCAGAGGTATAGCTGAAAAATAAATGGCTAAAACATACAAATCCCCTGCAAAATTAAGCCTAACAACTTCCTTTACCACTTTCTTTTCTATTACATACCTTTACAAACATTTCATTAAATAAGTAATGTCTTTTGGTTTTAAAATATTAATATTCAGTGTCACCCTTACTATACATACACACACCAAGGATATCAGTTATTTGTGCACATCAAAAAGCCTGAGATGACTTTAAAGAAATTATAATTTCTAATTATATAACTGGAACAAAAACTGTCTTCCACTCAATTAAATGAATATTTTCTTTTTTTTTAAAGTTAATTTATTTATTTTTAGTTTTCAACATTCACTCCCACAAGTTTTAAATTTTTGCCCCTACCCAAAATGGCATGCAATCCAAGATAGGCTGTACACATACATTCCCATTAAATATATATACTTTCGCTTTAGTCATGTTGTATAGAAGAACCAGAATGAATAGGAGGAACCACAAGAAAGAAAAAAACAAAACAAAACCAAAAAGAAAAGAAAAGAGTCTGCTTCACTCTGCGTTCAGACTCCATAGTTCTTTCTCTGGGTATTTTCCATCATGAGTCCTTCGGAATTGTTTTAGGTTCTTGCATTGCTGAGAAGGGCTAAGTCTATCAAAGTCAGTTCATTGCACACTGTAGCTGTTACTATATACAATGTTCTCCTGGTTCTGCTCATTTCACCTAGCATCAGTTCATATGTGTCTTCCCAGGTTTTTCTGAAGTCCTCCTGTTCATCATTTCTTATAGCACAACAGTATTCCATTACATTCATGTACCACAACTTGATCAGCCATTTGCCAACTGATGGGCATCCTTCTCAATTCCCAGTTCCTGGCCACCACAAAAAACTGCTATAAATATTTTTGTACATGTGGGTCCTTTTCCCATTTTTATGATCTCTTTGGGAGACATTCTTATAGTCCTTTGGGCATAGTTCCAAATTGGTCTCCAGAATGGTTGGATCAGTGAATATTTTCTTTAATTAAAATTACTTCACTCTTTTTACTTGAGTTTATACATTCCATTCTAGGTGCTAAGGATACAAATACAACGGTACAAAGGTAGAATAATCACTATTCAAGAGAAGCATACAAGCTAATGCAGGACACAAGCACATACATAAGTATATTCATCATAAATCAAAGCAGTGAAATCTAAGACAGTGTAGGGGTGAAGAAACTTGAAGTTGGGGGGGATCAGGAAAGGCTTCCCAGAGAAGATGGTGCTTATGCTGCATCTTAAAAGAAGAGGGGGAACTCCATGAGACAATATGGACAAAATTTAGCACAAAAATACTACGTAAATTAACATGGACTCAAGAATTTTCCCCTAAGAACTCACACCTGAAAAGACTTCTCATTACAACACAAATGACAAGTTCTCAAAGTCCTTCAAGACCTGCACTAAGGGGGAGCTCACAATACTAAGAGAGCTCATTCCATTTTTTGCTAGCTCTGTTCTGAGTTCTTCCTTACGATACCTAAATTAGCCTTGTTGTAACTTCTACTCATAGCCCTTAGTTCCTCTCTGAGGCCATCCCTCCTTTCATCTGACAGCATAAGTACCTAAAGGGAGCTGTCTTGGTCCCCATTGACCCACTATGGTTCTCTTCAACAGAGTCTTTAATCAATTCTCATATGGTAGAGACTGAGAGATTTCATCATTTTGGTTGCTTTCTTTTGAACTTTATCCAGTTGATCAAAATCCTTCCTAAAATGTGATCTAGGTGTGGTCTGACCAGGATAGCGTAAGTACAAGACCATCAGTTCTTTAGATCTGGTCGCTATTATCTTTCTTAAAGAAATCCAAGATTCTATTAGCCTGTTTTTTTTTTTTTTTTGGATGGCCACATTACACTGTTGATTCATTGAGTTTACATTATACTAAAACCTCTGGCTCTTTTTTAGACCAACTGAATCCAACCATGCCACTACCACAGATAATTTCTTGAAAATAAGTATGACTTTACAGTTATTCCTATTAAATTTCATCTTAGAAGATTTGGCCCACTTCCCTAAGCCTACCAAGATCTTTCTAGATTCTGAATATCATCAATTCATTAGCTAACTTTCCTGGGTTGTCATCTGAAAAACTGATTAACTGAGAACTGACAACAATTTTAAACAAAACAAGATCAAATACCTATGCCACCTGACTAGAGGCCTCCTTGCATGGTACTACTCTTTCAAATAGTTCTGAAGCTACTTAATTGTATAACTGTATATCTTACAATGCACTTCATAATAGCAAGAAATAACCAAAATTTTTGGCTAAAATGTAGATAAACTGTCATCTACACTCTTCTCCACCAAAAAAAAGGTGGGGGAGGGAACTGACATTATCCTTTGCTCAGTCATTTTTTTTCAGTTGTTCTCCATCTCTTCAAAAACATATTATAACATTTTCACAGGAGTCAAAGCCAACCTTCCTGGTCCGTAACTAGTGTCTCCTTTCCCTTCTCTTTTCTCCCTTAAAAACAGAGGTGTTCACTCTTCTCTCATCCTGTGGCAGTGCTCTTGCTCTCCATGACTTCAAGGATCATCACCAGTGGCTCAGCAATCTCCTCCAGGAGCTTTGTCAGTGTCTGCAACAGTTCATCTGAGTCAAGTGACTTCAATTCTTCACTCCTACTTTATTTATCATGCTCCCCATTAGACATTTAAAACTGAATGCCCTACAGGTGTTTCAGACTCTATTAGTATAGAACAGAACTCATTCTCTTTCTTCCCAAATGCTCCCCCTTCCCACTGAGGCCACCACCACACTTCAGGCACTGAGGTTCCCAGTATCTGTGCCATCTCCGACTCCTCCCATGACTGACCTGACCCATCCAATCTCACCATTTCTCTCTCCACAACAATCCTGCATTGAACCCCTCCCTCTCCATCCCAACAGTGGCCTGAAGGTTCTCAGGACCTCATGTCTGGCTTATTTTTATAGTTTTCTGGTTGGTCTCCCTGCCTCAAGTCCCTCTCCACTCCAATGCATCCTCCACTGCTGCCAAAGTGATCTTTCTAAATCAGGACTGATCATGCCACACCCCTACTCCATAATCTCTAGAGGCACATTAGCAATTCCAACACAGAATAGAAATTCCTTGTCTGGCATATAAGGCTCTTCATAATTCGGCTCCTTCCTGTCCTTCTAATATTCTGCTCCCCTCCTTACACTGTATTCTCTAGCCACAAGGGCCATATTCCTCCTGAAGTCTTTCCTGGTCCCCAAACTGCCTTCGGTTCATTTTGGACACATTCCATAGACACTCACCTGTGTCTGTGTTCATCTGAATGCTGCCACTGTTCTCCTTCTGTCTCTGTATCCTCAGTGCTTAGCACAGTCTCTCACACCGACCAGTCTGACACTTAATAACTGCTTATGGGTTTATTATCATGGCTATCAATTCATTGTTAGCCATTTTTCTTCTGTCTCTGGCACTATAAAGAATGCTTTTCACTTTCTATTGATGCTTGACATATAAAAACAGTTTCCTATATTCATTATGTTTTGATCTGCCATGGTAAAAATTGACATGCCATATGAATAGACAATGGCATTCCAGCTAAAAGATGATGGTAAAGTGCTGCACTTAATATACCAGCAAATCTGGAAAACTCAACAGTGGCTACTGGATAGGAAAAGATCGATATATATCCCAATCCTAAAGATGGACATTACTGAGAAATGCTCAAATTACAGAACAATTGTGCTCATTTCACACACTAACAAGGTTATGCCTAAGATTTTGTAAGCTGGGCTTCAGCAATATGTGAACCGAAAACTACCAAAAGAGCAGTTTGGTTTTCAAAGAGGCAGAGGATGTGGAGACCAAATCCCCGACATTCACTGGATTATGGAAAATGCAAAGGAGTTAGAGAAAAACATCTACATGACTTGTCTCCTAAGGAAATTTTATGTGAGCCAAGAAGCAAGAGTTAGAACCAAGCACAGGACAACTGTCTGACTGAAGAGTGTAAAAGTAGCACAACAAGGCTATATATTATCACCGCATGTATTTACATAGTACATCATGCAAAATGCCCAAATGGATGAATCTAAAGCTGGAATTAAGGTTGCCAGGAGAAATATCAACAATATCACATATGCAGACAATACCACTCTGATATCAGAAAGTGAAGAGGAATTAAGAAGCCTCTTGATGAGGGTGAAAGACGAGTGTAAAAGCTGGCTTGAAGCTTAACATAACCATTGCTTCCTGGCAAATAGAGAGAAAAGAAACGGAAGGTGTGTCAGATTTTATATTATTTGGCTCAAGGATCATTGGAGATGGCAACCATAGCCATGATATTAAAAGATACTTGCTCGGCTCCTTGGAAGGAAAGCTATGGGAAATCTGGACAGCACGTTAAAAAGCATAGAAATCACCTTGCCGACAAAAATATAGTCAAAGTTCTGTTTTTTCAGTAGCCATGTATGGCTGTGAGAGCTGGACTCTTAAGGAAAGCTGAGTGCTGCAGAATCAATGCTTTCAAACAGTGATGCTGGAGAAGACTTTTGAGGGTCCTTGGATAGCAAGGAGAAGAAGTAAAAGTAAAACTGTAAATTGTATTGTGAAGTAAAAAATACTTTAAGGAATTAATTTAGGCTATTTAATGGAAGGTCAACTCCTAAAGCTGAAGTTTAAATACTTTGGCCACAAAATGAAAAGATGTAATTCACTGGAAAAGACCCTGATGTTGGGAAAGCCTGAAGGCAAAAGGAAAAGGAGATGGCAGAGGATAAGAAAGATACACAAGTGTCATGGAGACAATGAACATGAACCTGGACAAACTTTGGGAGGTAACCGAGGATGGAAGGGCCTGGTGTACTATGGTCCACAGGGTCAGAGTGAGACAAGACTGAACAGCTACAACTATTATACAACCGTCTGCAATTCTTTTTCCATACTAGTTTAAATAGGTATGACAAAAGTCATATTATAAAAAAATTAAAAAACAATAAAATTTCTGGACCATGCCTGGCAGTGAGATCCAAAAATTCAAAGTAAGCTTGTTCGTGAGGAAATATTAAGTCACATCAATTAGAATAATGGGGTTCAGATTTTTTGTATGTAAATCCTACCTGCCAAATGCCCAAGTTCCTTAGGACATTCTTCTACGTTCTTAGTTTAAATGACCTGAAGAGTTCTATCGATGCCATGTAGAAAGAATATCTTACTTTCACATTTTGTGAGGGGGGAATGGAGGAAAGAATCAGAAAGGGGAAAGGGCACAGAATTGAGTCACTTTTATTTTCTTATACTTTCAGTATATACAATAGACCAAAGAGAAAAATATAAAAATGAACACAATCCTATTTGTTAAAAAAAAGGGGGGAAATAAAGGAGGAAAGGAGGGAAGGGGTAGGCAAGGATGAAGGAGGACTGATAGCAGGAGGGAAGGGATAGAGGGGGAGGGAAGGGGAGAAGAGGAGAAAAGGAGTGGAAAGTGATAACAGAGGAAGAAGGGGAAAAGGGAAAATGGGGAGAGGGAAGATAAGGAAAGCTGCAGAGGGGGAAAATGGGGAGGAAGCAAAGAAGGAGGGAAAAGAGAAGATTAAGAAAGGGACAAGATGAGAGGTGATGAGAAGATGGGGGAGGAGGAGAGAGAGGAGAAGGAAAGAAGAGGGGGAAAGTGGGTTTAGAAAGGGAGGGTGGGAGACTTCTAGGTGCCAGGACCACATATGATTAGTTACACTAAGCTCTGAAATGCTTTAGAACATTAAAAATAAGGGAACCCTTGAGGACAGTAAAGGAAGCAGAAATAACTGCTCATCTTCATACTGAGTTCAGATAATCCTGCTGCCGCCAACAAGTTGTTGGGAGTCCTGCAAATCTCAACTTTCCCATAGGTCCCGAGATCCAATTTGGGAACTATTATCATAAGCTCAATTTAAATATGCTTTCTAATTTTTGGATACTCTATTGATATCTGCTGCCTTTCCTTTTAGTGTTCAATTAACTTGACACTCTCTTATTCCTTCCCATGGAAAGCATTCGGTGGATGTATAGGAACCATCTAGATCCAGAAATGAAGGTATTTATAAATGTGTTTTCACCTAATCCTTTTTAGACACAAATTGTAACATCTAAGCTAAACTGTAGGCATTGTGCAGGGCTGAGCAACTAACAACAATTAAAATATCTTGGGGAAAAAAAAAGGTTGGAGACCAAAGAGGAAGTACATGAATGATTCTGAATGAAATACCATATTTACATGCAGACTTCCTCATTCTGAATATTTCTACACGCCTGCACATTAAGAAATCAAGAAAAAAAGTGCCCCACACCCCATTTCCTTCCCTACTTTTTCTTTTGCTTTAACACAGTACCTAAAACGTGTGTTACTATTAGCATGAATCATGATAATTAGAAAGCATTGGTACATGATTCTCAAAGTCCATGATAGACTGGCTAAACATGTCTAGGACTACTTTTGGAAAAGGCAGTTATCACTTTATTGAGCAAGACTACTCAGAAGGACAATAGGAATATGCCATTAGAGAAGTCTAATGTAACTGAAAGTGGCACGTGTCCAGACGGAGTCTACAAAATGGCTTATTTCCGTCAATAAAATCAAGACGCCTACCATAGGTGGCAGTCACACGAATACAACCACATTTCATTGAAAAAGAAACAAACAGCTGGGTCACACAGATGTTCATAGAAATCGAGGGGCTTTCATCACCTGCCCATGTGTCTCCATCATATGCACATACACATACACACAAATATACACATGCTAATGTAATGTTCTATATGTTTTCACATTATAATCTGGAGAAGAGACAAGTCAGTGAGTCAACTGGCATTTCTCCGGCGCTCACTATGTGCCAGGCACTGTGCTAACCACTGGGCATACAAAGCAAGGTCAATCCCGAGGAAACACAAAAGCCACCATTCCCTGCTATCAATGAGTTCTCAGTCTAATGGGGGAGACAACATGCCAATGACTACAAATAGGAGAAATTGGGGGTAGTGTCAAAGAGAAAGTACAAAGGTCAACATTGAGGAGGTAGGAAAAGTCAATGAAAATGTAGGGTCAGGCGATGGAATGCCTTGTCTGAGGAACAGAAGGGACGCCAGTGTTACCATGTAAAGGGCTCAGGTTTCAGAAGACTGCAGAGGTAGAGTTATGAAGGGCTTTAAAAGCCAAACAAAGGATTTTATATTTGATGCTGGAAGTAACAGGGATCACCCCAAGTTTTTTTTTTTTTTTAACAGGGGAGTGATATGATCAGATTTTCGTTTTATGAAAAAAGCTGAATGGTGGATGGACACGAGTAATGAGAGACTTGAGCCAGGGAGATCGATCAGCAAATGGTAGGAAGAGTCCAGGGACAAGGTGATGAAGGCTTACACCAGGGGAGTAGAAGCCTCAGAGGACAAAAGGGGCATACAAGAGAGATGTTAATGAGTAGAATCAGAGTAAGAGGAGAGTTCAAATAATGCAGTCTCTGAAAAACCAAGGTAGAGAACTAAAAGGTGCAAGTGCCAATCAATAATTTCAAATGCTGTTGAGAAGTGATGGAAAATGATAAAACTTGAGGAAAAGTCTTTGATTTTAAAGGCTGTTGGAGGTAATCTGCAGGAATGTGGTTTCAGCAAAATGGTATAGACAATAGATAGCAAAGAGAAAAGGTGGTAATATAGGTGGTAATAAAATAGGGGCAAAAAGTCAGACAGTAAAGGGAAAGAAATAGATAAGAGGATAGCTAAAGAGGATGTAATATCAGAACAGAGAAAATGCCCATTTTTTTAAACAATTATGCAATAGTACCCATTAAAGCCTTTACACATTCATTCTATTAGGTCCACATCTGAACAAAAGAAGGTAACAGTGTAAACTAGGGTGTGGCCCATAGGAACATACAGCATTTAAAAGGAGATAATATCTTTACCTTGTTATTTTGAATTTAGGAATTAGGACAAGGACTCCCATGTCAGACAAGGGGCTTGGGTATTTGTATTAGAATGCATGTTAAAACATGTACAGCTAAGTGGCTCAGTAGATAGAGTGCAGGGCCTAGAGTCAGGGAGACCCATCTTCCTGAGTTCAAATCTGGCCTCAGATAGTTACTGTGTGATCTTGGGCAAGTCACTTAACCCTGACCTCAGTTTCCTCATCTGTAAAATGAGCTGGAGAAGGAAATGGCAATCCACTCCAGTATCTTTGCCAAGAAAATTTCAAATGAAGTCAAAGAGTTGGACACAACAAACAACTGAACAACATATGCAGTGTCTGACGTATCTTAAATGTTTAAGGCAACGGGGCAGCTAGGTGGCGCAGTGAATAGAGCACTGGCCCTAGAGTCACCAGGACCTGAGTTCAAATACGGCCTCAAACACTTAACACTTACTAGCTATGTGACCTTAAGCAATTCACTTAACCCCAATTGCCCTGCCATCCCCCTCCAAAAAAAAAATAAATAAATAAGATCAGGGAGAATAATTATGTCTTAAGGCAAAAGTGAGCCAGTCTTGACAGAAGGTGACTGAAGATGTTACAAAAGGATGGAGCAAAGTATCTCTGGAGTTAATATGAGCTGGGACTTGGCACCCAGGAGGAGGGCTAGCATTAAGAAAAATATACAATTCAACGTATACTTCGTCTACAAGGAAAGATGTTGTGGCCTATGGGACAGCCAGGAAAAACAGTAATAATCTGGCTGGTCTACGCTGGCATGGGGGGAAAAGCAGAACTTTAGCTGTTGCAAGACAGAGATTGCATCAGGTCTTGCCTTAGCATATGTTCTAGATGCTAATGTATTTATTTTAAATTTAAAGCTCAAAGTAGGGGCTTCTTCATTCTTGTTTAGAACATCAGCCTCATTGCTCAACAGCTTCAAAAGTTTCTTTATGAACAAATGGTCCTCGAAGGAAGAGTCTATTTCACTTCTTTGTTAACACGTTCAAGAGAAACAACAATAAAAGTCTCAATAACTCTGACCAATGTAATGGCCAATCAGAACTGCTGAGAACTGATGACAAAGCAGTCTGTGCACCTCGAGACAGGGGTGACAAGATGGAGAATGAGACACAAGACTTCGGGACAAGGCAAAGGTGTCATTTTATTTTGTTTGACTATGCTTATTTGCATTTCAAGGACTGTGTTTTTTCTTTTTGGGGAAGTGAAGAGCTAACAACATAAAAAAAAAAAAGGAAAAGGGAAAGAAAGGAAGACCATTGAGCCATTTTGAAAAATACACAGAAGAGAGCAGAAGAAAGTAAAACTGAAACTGATAATTTTCAAAGTAACATGTTGAAATGATTATATACTATTTTAAAAAGCAAGCTAAATATAAGATTTAGTTTTTTCTATATATTTTGTATACTGAAATGGTGTGTGTGTGTGTGTGAAATTTGGAAATAAAAAATTTATTTAAAGATTCAATGCACCTTTCCAAAGCACCTTTTTACCAAGAATCAACTGCATAGAGCTCTATTTCTGGACAGTTAATTCTCTTAGGAGATATAAGAGATAATGTGATTTTTTTTTTTACAGAACTAGAGATTTACCTTTAGAAAGTATTTATCATACAGAGGAAACATCTGGATTGCTATCTGTACTTAGGTGAAAGGAACTAAAGTAGTGGATGTAACACTGGACTTAGAATCAAGAAGACCTGAGTTTGAATCCTGACTCAGATACTTACCAGCTGGATGACCCTGGCCAAGTCACTTAAACTGTTTGCCTGAGTTTCCTCTTCTGCTAAATGGGAACAGAATGTGAGTTTTCCAAAGAACTGGAAACTGAGGGAATGCCACCAATTGGGGAATGGCTGAACAAGTTGTGGGATATGCTTATGATGGAACAACATTGTGCTATAACAAATGACAAGCAGGATGTTTTCAGAAAAACCTGTAAAGATTTGCATGAACCAGCGCAAAGTGAAGTAAGCAGAACCAAGAGAACACTGCACAAAGTAATATAATACAATAATATCGTAAGGATGATCAACTGTGAATGTTTAGCTATTCTTAGTCATATGATGATACAAGACAATTTCAAAGGACTTATGATGAAAATGCTATGTACTTCCAGAGAAAGAACTGGTGGGATCTGAATGCAGATCCAAGCATACTTTTTTTACTTTATTTTTCTTGGAGTTTTTTTGGTCTGTGTTTCTTTCTGCAGCATGGTTAATATGGAAATGTTTTGCATGGCTGCATATGTATAGTCCACATTAAGTGGTCTTCTCAAGGAGGAAGAGAGAGGGAGAGAATTTGGAACTCAAAATTTTAAAAAACAAATGTTAAAAATTGTTCTTATACGTAATTGAAAAAATTAAACATAAAAAAAAAAAGAATATGAGCCTCCATCAGAAAGACCTGGTTCAAGTCCTGTGGCAGACATATTCTAGCCCTGTGACCTGGGACAAATCACTAACTCTCACTGGCTGCAGCAACTCTCTAAGACCATGAGTTGAAGGACAGTAGTTTATCTTCAGTGGTACAAAGAATTTCCTCACAGGAAATTCCCTATACCAAGAGACTCCTAGGTATGGACAGAAACAAAATTCAACAAAAAACATGGGGACTAATATATAGAAGTGATGAACCCTTGGGTAGGAAAGAATGTGTCTTTTAAAAGGCTGGAAAGTATATACCTGCCAGGTGACTTGCTTTTAACTAAAAATGGAAAGGGGGGAGGAATCAGCTAAGATGTAGGGAAAAGAAGAAAACTGAGAGGCCCCATAATTCACAGGAGACAATATGTAGGAAAAGGGACAGCAATATTATACACATATACATATACATATGCATAGTGAAGGAATAATGAAAATGAGGTTAAAAAAATTTTTTTTGGCTTTTTTTCTAGAGGGCAATTGGGGTTAAGTGACTTGCCCAAGGTCACACAGATGAAGTAAAAATCTTAATGTAAGATGGTAAGTTTGACCTCATAGATGTCATAGAGATTTTGCGGGATATAATTCATGACTAGAAGTGCATAACTTAGAGTCCAAGGCTTACACAAAAAGTTTCAACTCTAGGGAACAAGATGATCCTGCCTGGATAAGCTCATCACTTCTAATCTCACCACCATTCTGATATTCCAGCCTGGATGGACAGTACCTCCCTCAGACTCCTCTTCCTTCTGGATGGAGGGCAGAGCATCAACCTCCTCCCAATGCCTTCCTTTATAGGGGGCACAAACTGGACTCCCCTCATTCTACTTTCCATCTGCTGCCCTGATTGGTTTCAATTCCATGGAATAAGATACTCTCTGGTGTCCCATGCCCCTCCCCCACCTCCATTCCCATTTTCCTGCTTCCTTTTGTGGGTTGTCTCCTCTTAGAAGATGATAAAATCCTTAAGGGTAAGCGACACCCTTCTTCTATCAATCATATCCCCAACGTTTAGCACAGTTCCTGGCAAGTAGGCGCTTAATAAATGCCTGTTGAATTTACTAGATCATTTACTAGAGCAACATCTTACTTCAAGTAGGCAGCCTCCTAAGAGAGAATCCACAAATCAGACTGGGCCAAGAGAGTAAAAGTCACATGAAGGAAGATCAGCAGAGGAACGACAGGAGCATAGCACAGACTGTGTGGCCAAAAGGATGGAGCAGAGAAGCCACCCTGTAAGCACACCACAAAGAGGGCACAAAGGCATGACAACGAGAAGGTGCCAGGCAACTCCAGTGACCAGATGTCCGCCTGCCAGCATTCTCCTGCTTTAAGCAGAATAGCTGACACACTGCTGACTTGGAGACAACTTAATTCTTGAAAAGGTGGAGGAAGCAATGAGGGGAACTGCTAGTTCTGGACCTGATGGTGACCTACAAGGAGGAACTGGTTGCTGAAGGAGAAAATGACGGGAACCTTGGCAGGAAGTGACCACACAATCTTAATATAGCTAAGTGGGGAAAACGAAGCATAATTTTGAGATAAACCTCAGATTTGAGAAGTACAGATTTCAAAAAGTTCAGAGAGGAAGAACAAGCAAAATACCAGGGTCTATGAGTCTACAAAGGAAGAATGGAAATCTCTAAAAGAAAAGAAGACATAAACAATTCCAAAGAGGAAGAAAATGGGGAGTTAACTAAAACAAAACAAAAAAACAACCCTTTAATTGCACAGAAACTAATTATTATATTTTTTTAAAGCATGTCCAGAAAAATGGGGCAGCTAGAAGTCAGGAAGTCTCATCTTCCTGAGTTCAAATCTGGCCTCATACATTTTACTAACAATGTGACCCTGGGCAAGTCATTTAACCCTGTTTGTCTCAGTTTTCTCATATATAAAATGAGCTGGAGAAGGAAATAGCAAACCACTCCAATATCTTTGCTAACAAAACTCCAAATGAGGTCATAAAGAGTTGAACACAACTGGAAAACGACTGAATATACATATAAGTCAAATAGGAGAGATTCAGACAGCCCCTGTTCAGAAGGAGCTCCCATTCTAATGGATAACAAGCTGGATGTGGATCCTGGAAGACCTAGACTCAAATTCTGTATTGGACAAGTACTGTTTAGGTGACTTAAGACTCTGGGCCTCAGCTTTCTCATCTCTAAAATGGGAGGATCAGACTCCATGGTATCTGAGGTTCCTTCTGGCTCTGGATTAGCACTTCTGCTGTGAGGGTCTGGCCTGCTAAGCCCTTTGCAGGGCTGCTTTGATATCCACCTGTCACCCAGCTCTCACCTGTTGCCCTAAGGAGCTGCAGCATGCACAGTGGCCACACCCCAGTAAACTATCTCAGCAGATGGGCTAAACCAGACTGACAGGCCTCAGATCCACTGGTGAGTTAGGGAGATATCTGCCCCAAGCACCTGAAGACTTCTCCCAGACAAACGGGCAGACCAGAACAATGTGTTCCAATGGCCATGAAGGCAGCTGAAGCAGATGCTGTGTAGTGCTCAGAGCCTGGTCTGACAACAAGGATGCCAAGATCACCTACCGCATCTCAGACCATCCCCAGTCATACTGACTTCTGTCTTGCCACTGGACTTCGATAACTCAGGAAGAGAGAGAGAGAGGCTAAGGACTTTATGAAACTTTGCCTCACTTAAGTCTAATCCATGAGCAAGTCAAGCAACAGCCCATGATAAGAACAAACAACAACAAATCTATGATCCTATGCTTGTAGATAAGTACAGATAAGTAATCAGTCTACAGACTGAAAGGCTTTAAGTGGAAGAATGAAGTGTTTGTTTTGGAAACAGGGAGTCCCTGAGGTTTCTTGGGAAAGCCAGGGGACAAAGCAAAGAGTGTTGGGCCCAAAGTCAGGAAGACCCATTTTTCTGAGTTCAAATCTGATCTTACACGCTGACTAGCTGTGAGACCCTGGGCAACTCACTTCACCCTGTTTGCCTCAGTTTCCCCATCTGCAAAATGCGCTGGAGAAGGAAACAGCAAGCCACTCTAGTGTGTTTGCCAAGAAAACCCCAATGGGATCACAAAGAGTAGGACAATCCTGAAAACGACTGAAAAACAATGAAGTTTCTTGAGCAGAATGCTACAGTTAGACCGATAAATCAGTTGAACGCTGGAGACAGAGTAACCTGGTTTTCAACAAGTCACTTGACAATCTCATAATATTCTTGCGTCCAAAGTGAGGAAATATTAGTCAGAAACATACTTGTTCAGGTTTTTCATAATGGATTAAATGACCTGACCCAAAGAGGGATAATTAATGGATCAGTGTCAATCTGGGGCAGCTGGAGGTGCAACAGACAAAAGTTCTAGGGAGACCTGAGGTTAAATTCAGCCTCAGACATCTGAGTTGTGTGAATGTTTGTCTCAGTTGCCACATCTGTAAAACAGAGATAATAACAGCACCTAACTCCCAGGACTGTCGTGAGGATCAAATGAGATCATAATTATGAAACACTTAGCACAGGACCCGGAATAGAGGAAGGGCTACACAAATGTTAGCAGTTGGTGCTACTACTACCACCACCACCACCTGGAGGGAGAGTTTTCCAGTAGACTGCCACATAGTCCAATTCTACTGAACATTTCTATCTATGGAGCAAAGATGCAGAGAGCATGCTTATCAAATATAGCGATGCGAGGAACTGCCTGCTGGAAATTTCCAGCTTCATGTCCAAAAAGACATCTCAAACTCAACATGCTCAGAATCAAACTCACTCTTTTCCCCAGAAACTCATCCCCCCTATTTACAGGAAGAATGTTACTTTCAGTTAAGTCCTACAAACATTCATTTTTAAAATTCAGTCTTACTTCTTAGGCAATAGCTATTACCCTTGTCTATAGTGACTCAGAATCATAGAAATCCAGATTTGGAGCTAGAAAGCATTTCATCAATTCCAATTCCTTCACTTTATAAAAAAACGAGGTTCAGAGAAGTTAAAAGTAGAATCAAAACAGGGAAAAAGTCTACAAAAAAATTAAAATATAGTGATAAAATCTGCATCTTATAACAGACCAACCTCCAGATCCAAGTGCAAGGACAGAAAGGTACAATGTTGTCTTCTCACTTTTAAGCCCAGAAGAGTAGAACCCGCACACAAAGTCAACTCAACCCTCCTCCCACCTCTCACCAACTACTAAAATCCCATATAAGAGACTATTGTATTGTCCCTTGTGTTAGTATTAAAAACTAAAATAGCTATGGGTATGGAACATTCCATATGCTGTCAGACTTTTTTTTAAATATACTGATCCATTTCACTAATTTTTTCTCTTTCTCTTTTTCTTTTGAAAATAAATATTTTGTTATAAGGAATGGTTCTGGGAGAAGCACAGAAGGGAGGCGAAGGGATACAGGGGGAAACTTAGGAAATATAAAAAAGGTATCAATAAAAATATATTTAAAAATAAACTAATTACTAGCCATGTGACTTCGGGCAAGTCACCAATTGCCCTGCCCTCTTCCCTCCAAAAAGCAAAAAAATTTAAAAAACAAAACTAAAATTGCATAAGATAGTACCAACTACAATACTAACCAGTTTTGTTTTACTCATTTTATGTATGTGATAATCTTGGAAGAAATTTAATTTTAATGTTTACCTGAACCTCAGAATTGGAATCAACAGGCTGAAGGGAAAACCATGTTTCTTTGCCAGTGTGGGTACACAAGGCTTCTTTCTTGATGGCAACTTTTCCTGAAAGAAAATAAGCAAAATAATATTTTTTAAAAACTGATTTTTTTTCTCCCTAACACTCATTAATACTACAGATTAAAATACTTCGTAGAAAGCCTACTCTGTGTTTTTGTGTACATGTGCTGTGTCTACTAGTAACAAAGCATTTTGCATCTACATTAAAACACTTCATTTCTTCCTGCCCTTTGGAGGACCCAGTGTTAGGTCACCTTAGGTCAGGAGATGAGACAAAAACTCATTTGTATTTCCATGCTACCACATTTTTCAATGCTTATGCACATTTACATCCCCATCCCCCATTCAGTACTAAAGGGAAAACCAATGCACATTTACATTACAAAACAAAAATCCCAAACTGCATACTTTCTAGCAAAAATCCCAAATTATTATTACTCATATTTCACTTCAAAAAATTCTAATTAGTTACACATATCCCTGAGTTCTGATTCTAGATTAATTAGTCTACTAGGTAATAATAATAATAGCTAGCACTTGTGAAGTGCTTTATAAATATATCTCATTTTATGCTCATCAAAACCCTGAGGAGGTAGATATTTTTATTATTACCCCCATTTTCCAAATGAAGAAATTGAGGCACAACAGGGTTAGTGATTTGTTTGCCTAGGGTCACACACAGCTGCCTCAACTCAACCTTCTCTCTCCCCTCTGTCTTAGGGTTCACACCAGCAGGCTCCGAAGCCTGGCTTGAAATCTCTTCTTACCTCCATCTCTTAGAATTCTTAGTTCCTTCAAGATTCACTTGGGTGGCACATCCTCTAGGAAGCCTTTCCTGACTCTCTATACCTCCCCCAGAAACTGCTGGAGCCCACTCTCTTCAGAAATCATTTCATTGTGCGTGTATGACATGACCTCCGCCTCACCTGCCCCTCTCAGAACTCTTAGAACCCTTCCACACTCAGCTCAAACGTCAGCTTCTCAAGAAGTCTCCTGAGAACCCCGTGCTGGTAGCTTTTGTGTGTACATGTTTTCCTTAGTTAACTTTAAGCCCACTGGGTAGAGATGGTTTCATTGTGTCTCTGAAACACTAAAGCCCAGCACAGCATGCCTGGACTTTCAGAGGCATTTAGGAAATGCTTGTCTATTCATGGCTTATTGTCCATTAGAATGGAAGAACAGTGACAGGTACATTTCTATCAGTTGTTTCCAGGGTTCCTGGGTCTTACAAAGCTACTGTTTAAGATTTGTGGAAGTGAACTTAATTACCACTATGCCATGCCACTAAACATAAGGAAAATAATTTGAGGATTAGGTGACAAGTAAGACATTATGTGTTAACAAATGAGTTTGCAAGAAAGCCCTGGTCTATACTTCCAGATATGTAAAAATACAATTGTTTAAAAAGTTTCTGTCTGAAATGTCACACAAGACACATCGTAGTGAACCAAACGTATAACGAAGAGGCATTTGCTGTTAGTACAGAGCATTTCCTTCCTCTCCTCAGTCTGCTTTAAAGGAGTTGTATTTACAGAAGCTGCCATTTCCTAAATACTAGCACCAATTTCAACTTTCCAAAAATAAAACTTGGAGGACAAACTGTAATATTAAAAACAAAAAATCTCCCTTCCTTTTACTTTATCACATAAAACTGCTCAGCTGACAACATTCTATACTAAGTTTCACATCTTTTACACCCAGAAAATGGAATTCATTGTTCACAAAATTCAAAACCAAACTAATTTTGACTTGTAGAAACAAGAGAGCAGGTTGTCAAAGGATTTCAACTTATATATGCCATGGAAATGAAATCAATTAAAGTAGATTCTTCGAGACTGTAAATGCCTTGGGAGCAGGGATTCTTGTTTGCATCTGTAATCCTTCCTTAGCAAGAGTGCTCTGCAACTGGTGGGCAGTAACTGTTTGCTTCATGAATAAATGACAGTAAAAATTTCACCTGACACATACTGGCTGTGTGTCCCTGGAAAAGCAATCTGATTGTTTAGTATCCCAACAGACTTCCCTAATCCAACACAATTGCCAACAGGCACCAATCAGCAATGAGGGAGGGAGGGAGAAGCTTCCATATAAAGAATGCTTTACACTAAGGAAATTAGAAGATCCAGAACCCATACCCCCAAGAAAAAAACACTAATAAAAAACTGAGATGGGCCATAATGTCAATGAAAAAAATTTTAAATTCTTCTCTCTGTTCATGAATTTGAAACTGAGCAGCAAAAAATAATTCTATCTACAAGAAAATGGGATTATTAAAAAAGCTAAATATCTGGTTTTGTTTTCATTATAATTTGGGTTCATTCCCCCCAAAGGAGAAGACTAATAAAAAAAAAAGTCAAGATTATGCTACTTAAATTGAAAATTAAATATAACTACTGACATATGAAATTTAGATATAAACAATCCTGGGATTGATAATTCACTCCTGAGTCAATCTGCCTCATCCTTTTGAGTACTTTGATTAAATCTCCTGTATATGATCACAAAGCATTAGTATGCCCATGCCTTAGGAAAAAAATTACCTTTAATATATTTTATGTATATATAATAAGAAGCAGCATTAAAATGCCTGATTTTTATATTACTTTTTTCCCAGTAAGAAGTGTGGGCAAAGTTCAAAAGTCTGATATTTCCTAGAATACCTAAATAATTCCCAACCCTGCCATTTTTCTGTCAAAGTACCTGGCTAGACCAGAAAAAAATCCCGTATTTAAAACAAGGTTTCACTTTGGTTGCTGTTGTGGTTGAGATGATCTATCATGTCTGACTCTTTGACCACACTGTCCATGGAGTTTTCTTGGCGAAGGTAACTGGAGTAGATTGCTCCTTCCTTCTCCGGAGGCTTAAGGTAAGCAGGTTAAGTGACTTGCCCAGGGTCACACAGCTAGTGAGTATATGGTTGGTAGTTGCTGTCTTTCATTCCTGAAGAGGACCGAAACAACGTCACTATGTTGGGGTCAAGGTGCAGTGTGTCCTACTGTGGCGGATCAGGCCCAGATGAGCTTAGAAGGCTCTACCACAGATCGGGCACAAAGAGTCCGTATAAACACCTGCAGGGAAGAGTCTCTCAATTTGTGAATCTCACGTTCCTTTTGAGCTACTGCAATTCCATGTAATTCATGCAGTGCAGTGCCTTTTCTGATGCAGGCGCATCATACTAGGCAGTCCTTTGTGTCTTAGTTTCTCCATGTCTTACAGTCAGTCCCAAAGTTCTTCAGAGAGACCTTGAGAGTGTCCTTATCTCATTTTTTCTGACTACCATGGGAGCACCTGCCTTATGTGAGTTTATGTACATTTGGCACTTGAACAATGTGGCCAACCTACTGGAATTGTGCTCTTTTTAGTAGAATTTTAATGCTTGGCAGTTTAGTTCAAGAAAGGACCTCACTGTCTGGTGCCAAATCTTGCCAGGTGATCTTCAGAATTTACCTAAGACAATTCAAATGGAAGTGATTTGGCTTCCTGTCATGGTGCTGGTAGACTGTCTCACAGGTATACGACAATGAGGTTAGCACGATGGCTCTGCGGACCTTCAGTCTGGTAGGCAGTCTGATGCCTCTTCTCTCCCACACTTTCCTTTGGAGCCTCTCAAACACAGCCAGCTCTGGCAGTGAGTACTTCAACCTCATCATCTATGTGTATATCCCTGGGAAGTACACTGACAGGGGAAGTGAATTTATCCACAGTATTCAAAACTTCTCCATTCACTGTATATATGTTCCACATATGGTGTGATTCTGGCTGGTGGAGAACCTGTGCTTTCTTGGTGTTGTTAGGCCAAATTTAGCACAAGCAGCAGAGAATCGATCCAGATTTTGTTGCATTTTTGCCTCAGAGACTACACTGAGTGCACGTTCGCCTATGAGCAAAACATCATGCACCAATTCTCCCTTCACTTTAGTCTTGGCTTGTAACCTTTTCAAGTTGAAGAATTTACCATCAATGCAGTAGCTGACCTTAATGCCATCTTCATCTTTGTGGAAGATTTCTGACAACATTTCTGAAAACACCATGGTAAAAAGCATGGGAGCAAGCACACAGCCTTGCTTCACTCCATTAGTGACTGGGAAGGCACAAGGGCATCATCCATTACACAGAACCCAGGCAAACATGCCATCACGAAACTGACACATAGTACTGATGAACTTCTCCAGGCAACTAAATTTTGACATAATTTTCCATAAGCCCTCATAACTGACAATATCAAAAGTCTTGGTCAGATCAATGAATGTTGTATAGAGACCTCTGTTCAGCTCCTGCCATTTCTCCTGAAGTTGCTGGGCAGAAAATACTATATCAACCGTTCCTCAGGCCTTTCTAAAGCCAAAATGGCTCTCAGGCAGATGACCATCTTCTAGGTGAAGGATCAGCCAATTATTAAGGAGAGCTCTGGCAAGAATCTTACCAGTAGGCGCGGTTAGGTGGCACAGTGAATATAGCACCAGCCCTGGAGTCAGGAGGACATGAGTTCAAAACTGACCTCAGACAATTAACACAAAAAAACTAGCCGTGTGACCATGGGCAAGTCACTTAACCCCAACTGCCCTACCTTCCCCCCTCGAAAAAGCACCAAAAAAAAAAAAAAAGAATCTTGCCAGTAGTGACTAATAGAGACCTTGCCCCCCACTTCCACTCCCATCCCCCCTCCCCAGTGATTGTCACAGGATGATATATTTCCTTTATCTTTATAGAGATGGACAATGGAGGCATCTCTGAACTCCTGAGGGAACCTCCTCTTGCCATATAACCCAGAAAATTTCATTCAGCTTTTGTATGAGCAGTGGACCCTCTGCCTTGTAAATCTAAGCTGGAATAGAATCTAGGTGCTTTTCTACACAAGGGGAGTCTCACGGCATTCAGCACCTCTTCTTCAGTTGGACATTCAGCTAGAGAGGAGTTGACTCTTACCTCAAGTACATGGTCAGTGGCTTGGGCACTGATTGATGATTGTCTGTTGAGAATACTATGGAAGTCTTTAGCCCATCTCTCCAGGATTATGTCCTTATCACTAATCAATGTGGTTTCATCAGCAATGAGTAGCTGAGATGTACCTACCATAGGTTCTTCGCCCATGAACAGCCTTCAGGACATCATAAAAGCACTTTGGATTGTTACTATCAGCATAAAACTGAATTTCATTTGCTTTCTTACTTAGCCAAGAATTCTGCATCTCTCTTAGCTTTGCTAAGCTCAAAAGGCTGCTCAGACACCCAAGGGGCTGCCAAATCCCACTGCTGCTTCCAGTGAGAAGATGCCCAATGGCCACAGCTGTCTGTATACAGGGTTATGACTATACCTCCCAGTGTATCTGTACCTGCTGTTTTGAGACAAAGACTTTAAGGCAAGTAAAAAAGGTTAAATGGCATGGGTGATGTCTTTTGGTTTGCCTATAATTGGATTTAAGTGAGGCAGAATGGGGTGAAGTGAAGTCACAGGCCTTACTCTCTCTTCCAGAGTCACTGGAGTCCAGTAGGCAAGACAAAATCCAGACATGTGATGATGGCCCAGGATGCAGTGGATGACCTTGGTGTCTTCAATGTCAAACCAAGCGTTAAGCACTCCATAGCATCCGCTTTAGGTGCTTTCATGGTCTTTGCACAAACTGTCCTCTTCTGACCATTCCACTGGAAGTCTTCACATGCTTGGGATAAACATCCCCCAAACTCACTGAAGGGTTTGAGATTTGTCAATTACTCTCAACCTAGAAGCCCATCTGCTGAAATGGTTTACTGGGGTATGGCCACTGCACATGGTACAACTTCTTGGAGCCATAGTTGAGTTGGGTGGTGGACACCAAAGGTGGAAAGCAGCCCTGAAAAGGGCACAGCAGCCCTTATACTGGAGGTAATAGTCCTCCCTAAATACATTCTACACCCTAGTAAGTGTCTGAGGCCAGATCTGAACTAATGTCTTCCTGATTCCAGGCCCAGCTCTCTATCCACTGAATGCAGTTAGCTCCAAAATGACTCAGCATGAAATTATGAATAACTTTCAGTATTGTGTGCTGTAACAATGTGATTATAATTATTATTAAATTACATTATGAGATCTATTCCACCATTCATCACTGAACCAGGCAAGAAGAAAAATAGGACACTAAAGCTTCAATATCCTATATAATCTTGGATTCTAAATTCTGAGCCTAAACATTGCTTACATACAGAAATAAAATACAGAAAAGCCCTACCTTACAAATAACTTGACTTTTCCAGAGACAGTTTATTTAAAGTATATTTCATCCATTCAATAAATATTTAATCAATGTCATAAGGCACTGTCATAAATGGGTCCCACCTAGTGTAGCACCCCAAAGTATTTTTAATGATGACTACTTTAAAAACTAACGCAGAATCATTTAGAAAATGGCTTCTCTGGAAAATTGCTTTAAGATGAAACTCAGGACAGCAGGAACCCCTACCACAACCACCAGCCAAGAAAGGAATGATTCATGCCCTTCTCCTTTTCCTCTAACAGCCACTAACCATTTACTTAGTGATTTAGGAGATACTTCTTGCTCTTACAACTAGCCCAGAATGTTTATATTCATAATCAGAGAACTGACTGTACATGATCTGTACAGTCCCCTTTTCTACTTTTCTCCACATAGGTAAACCAATTACGAGCACTCTGATTTCATCAGACAAGACCAAAAGAAATGAACTCCTCCTCCCTACTTTCAGAGAACATGCAAAATGGAAGACATATATGTGTGCTGACCAATAATCATTTTATCCTAGAAAAGAAAACAGACAACCTAACATAAAAAGGGAAACGAAAATTTCACAAAAATGTTAAGTTCCCTTTAATCCTGAACTGTAGTTTTCTTGGTATCACTTTTTAAAAGAAAAGGTCAGAGTTTATGAGTGGGGAATCTGGGCAGCATAATGAATGAGAGCTGAATGACTACTACAGTCCCAGAGGGGTCTCTTAGCTAACTACATGTCCTTAGGTCAGTTACTTAATCTCAGTATATCTTTGTTTCCACAACTGAAAAATAAGATTTGCCATGGTTCTTCTCTAAGAGTCCCTCCCAATTCTAAGCTTTTTAATTACTCAGCAATTTAGGTTTATTTTCCTAGAACAGCTAATTATTTCACCAGTTTTAAACCACTATCCAAATGTACGTATGCACACATTTTAAAAATGCTCTCCTGACACTGTGGAAATATAAAGGTGTTATCTTCGTCTTCTCAAGTCTTAACCATATTTTATAATAAGAGAAACAGTAACTAAATGCTATATTGATTGCTTAAAGTGGGAAAAGCGAAGGAAGCAACCCCCTAAGCAAATACAGCTGTGAGTGACATGGAAACCACCTTTGTTGGCCCTTCCAGAGAAGCGTCTTCAGCAGCAGCAGCCTCTCCACACAGCTTCTGTGAATGTTCCTGAAGCATAGCCCTGAGATTTTACATGGGATCCTGAAGAGGACTGCCAGATGGCAAAATCCTGACTGTGGATGCACTAAATGCACACTTCCTGTGCTTCTCCTTTCATCTGGTTGGACACAGCGAAGTGAAAAGAGGAGGTAAAAGGGTCTGGAATGGTGAGTACAGATCTAACAGTCCACAAAAGCTACATCAGAATGGAACCAGAGAGTCTGGCAAATTCTGGCTACAATTTTAAAATACAGCAACAGAGACAACAGCCAATACAGAGAAACAATAACCCAGAGCAACAGTGAAACCAGACACGGGGGGTATTAAATAGTAAGGCTGCCAATAGCTGAAGGTAGTTGGACTATGGTTCTGTTACCAAAAAAAGCAACACCCAAACTTGTGGTTTCTGGGCAATTTTATGTCATAAGAAACATGTTATGTCAGTGATCGCTGAACTCAAGACTCAAGTGCTAGCACAAATCATGATCCACAAAATCACAGAGATTCAGACCAGAGAGATTTTAGATATCATCTGGTCAAATCCCTTGATTTTTGAGATAAGAAAGCTGAGGCCCAGAAAGAGTAAATCATTTGCCTAAGGTCATACAATTACAGAACCATGACTGGAACTTTTATCACTTGAATCTGTAATTCTTTCTTTGTATTTTATTATCCTGAGAGATTGAGAAAAGGTAAAACAAGGAGTAGAAATGGAATTTTTATAATAAATGGCTATTAAGACACCAAGCAGGTATCTTTATTATAAATGCCTATTTATATTTGAATTTAAGAGTAATAGGTAAAGATCTGACTCCAAATCTGGACTTAGACCCTTACTCTGACCCTGAGTAAGTGACTTAACATCTATCTCAGTATCCTCAGTTGCAAAACAGGCAACAACAGTAACAGCAACTCCCAAGGCTGCACTGTGGATTAGATGAGGTTAATATCTGTAAAGTACTTAGCATGGTGCCTGACACACAGGAGGTGCTATATAAACACTTGGTTGTTTCTTTCCTTCTCCCTTTTCCTTCCTCCAAGTTTTTAAAGTCTAGAGTTCTTTGCAATCTGAAAACCAAAACACATTTACTGAATGAGAAAAATCCACGCTTTGATGCTTTTTTAAAAAAAATACTTTAAAACGCTCTACACTCTTCCAAGTGTGAGATCTGTCTCTACTGACCCAGATCCTGGTCCTCTGTATCTCTCAGGAAGGGATCAAGGGGTCTCAAGAAAAGGCTTCTCTTCCCCCTCCCCTTAAACTCCTGCCAGTAGAAGGCAATTTCTTTGAAGGGAAGGCAGACTGTTTCCTGTATCTCCAACAGGTAAAATAATAATGTATCTTTATTATAAAGAGCTGATTTATATTTGAATTTAATGATTTCCATCAACAAAATATTCATCACCCTAGATAACATACAACCTGGTGAAGACACATTAAACTTTGGCTGGTTCTCAAACAACAAACAATCAACCTGCTGGAAACCTCTATTCAAAGACAATCTAGCTCAGCCTTCAAGCATCCAGGGACACCTCCAACACCAGATGGGGTATTAAACTGGAACATTAGTGAGGTGGAAATACATATTCAAATAAAATATCCTGAGGAAAATACATTAAGATTTTACTCTATCCTGAAGTTTATATAAACATCTCCTATAACAATACATATGGCCAAAATCCTCATACTGCTAAGGGTGCTACTGGGATTTTAACCAAGTACATTTAATGTTTTTGAGTCCTCTTTTGGAAAAAAGAAAGAAGATAAGGCATCAGAGATGTGGCAATAAGTTCAACTTAACTGTTTCTAAAACCTTAGCTTTGCAATTTCCTGACTTTTTACAGTTTGGTTCCTCAGCTTTGAAATTTCAGTATCAGTGCTATACTTCAAGTTGGTGCACAAAAGCTTTCTTTGTCTCACAAAGAAATTTACAAAGTCTGGATCCTACATTAGGGATCTTCTGCTGCCATTTTACTCAGAACCAATATTTGAACCTTCACAAGTTAGAAAAACAATCTTTCCTCAACTCTAGTTCAGCTTCTATTCCTACATGTTATGGATTTTATTTATTCTAAACTTGAGTTGAAAAGTACTTAGGGAAAAAAGATATTCAACTTCTAACAATTCGAGATACAAAGAATGGAAAAATTAGCTTATAAAATCTCTTTAAAGTTTATATGAAAAATGAAAGGATGTGAGACCAGTTTTTAACCTAAAAAAGCAGGTATAGTGAATACAATAGAGAAAATTTTCACATTATAAGGTTTACTTTTTTAAAAACTAGAAAAGGAATCCTCCCTGCCCATTATTTCTCCTACCAAAACATCAATGTGTAAATATGTGTGTGTGTATGTATAACTGTATCATCAGGCTAACAATTCCTGTTCCCCATGATCGTAAATGCACAGATATTAATTCTACATTTAAAAAATAATAGAAGGAAAAAAGATAAAACATTTTTAGGAATCAGTGAGAAAACTCAGCTACATACCTCTTATGACAGACAAATCATAAGGCAAACCAACCCATAGAATTTTTTGCTTTACCAAGAGATAAATAAGAATAACTGTGACTCCAGCGATCTTTTCCAGAAATTCACAGTAAGCCATAACTAGAAGCAGCTCTTCCAATGAAGTCAAATTTTACATTATACAAGTTTATAATATTCCATTCTGCCACCTTAACAACTGTCACTACATTCTTCTACAGAGAACCTTTTAAAAAAGTGTTGAAGTTTATATCAAGAACCATTATTCCTATAAGGTTTCTTTATTTGCGTTATTATATAATATATAATGGAATGTTTTGGCTTCATATTTAATGTATTTTTTTAAAGCAGTTGCCTAGGTATCTCTCAAATATTTCTCTATTCATTTTTTTCCTGCCCTGATAAGCATGCTGGCTTTTCTATTCCCAATAGCTTTTTTGTTTTTTCTTTTTTTTGGAGGTCAATTGGGGTTAAGTGACTTGCCCACAGTCACAAGGCTAGTTTTTGTTAAGTGTCTGAGGCTGGATTTGAACTCGGGTCCTCCTGACTCCAGGGCTGGTGCTCTACTCACTGCGCCACCCAGCTGCCCCCCCCCCAGTAGTTTTTTGGGGGATCCAATGCTCTTTGCCTTTTCTTCTCTTCAGTCAAGATATTAATCTTCATTAATCTGGGTTTCTGAGGTGTTTGTCTTAAGGCAAACAGGACATTTTTGCTGGTGGTAGGAGCATTATTAAGGTACAGTCTGGGGTTTGATATGGTTGACTGTAGGACAAGAATGAAGGGAGAGAGATCAGCTAAGGAGGTTATTGTAGTAATTCAAGCCCAAAGAGTTAAATTCTTAGGTTACAGTGATAGCCATGGTAAGAGAAAAGATGGATAAATCTAAGATATTTCAGAAAGAGAAGTAACAGGGCTCAATGAGAGATAAGGGAAGAAAGCTTCACGGGAAAGAGGATTGCAAATTTTCTAGCACAGAAGACTAAAAAAATGAGGGTGTCAAGACTTGGGAAGACCTGCAGAGAAAGATAATAAATTCTATTTTGGATCTATTGATTTTAAAGGAATGATGGCATATTTTCCAGGAGAAATCAAGGCAATTCAAGTATTCATTCCTTCCAGAAATACACAATAGGGGCAGTTAGGTGATGCAGTGAATAGAGCACTGTCCCTGGAGTCAGGAGGATCTGAGTTCAAACGTGACCTCAGACACTTGACATTTAACTAGCTGTGTGAACTTGGGCAAGTCACTTAATCCCAATGGCCTTGCCTTCCCCCCTCAAAAAAACAAACAAACCCCAAACAAAAATACACAATAGTTCTATGTGCTAGGCACTGTGGGTATAGAGTATATAAATTGTTCCCTACTCTCAATGAGTTTATAATCAAGGGAAACAAAAATAAATAACTATAACAAAAGGCAGTATATGGCAAATTCCAATGGAGTAAATCAAAATACTACAAAATTTTAGAAGTAGAGGTCACTTCAACTCATTTTACATTTATCTAACAATGTTTCTTCTTTTGTTTTTTAGTTACATTCCTACTGCATTGATCTGCTTGCTTGCTCTCTTTCCCTTACTTACTGGTATGTAAATATTTAGAGATATAAAATTTTCCCCTAAGTTCTACACTGGGTGCATCCTACAAATTTCGGCAATTGTCTCGTTGCTATCATTATATTTAATGAAATTATTATGTCTATAATTTATTCTTTTGTCCACTCTTTAGGATTATATTACTTAGTTTCCAATAAAGTTTTAATTTATGCTTCCATGGACCTTTTTGAAGGTCATTTTTATTGCATTATGGTCTGAAAAGATTGCATTTAATACCTCTGCTTTTCTGTATTTGGTTGTAAGGTTTTTATACCCTAATACATGGTCAATTTTTGAGAATATGTACAACTGTGAAAAAGATATAAGCCTTTCTATTCCCATTCAGTTTTCTCCAGAAGTCTATGATATCTAACTTGTCTAAAATTCTATTTATCTCCTTTACTTCTTTCTTATTTATTTTAGGGTACATTTATCTACCTCTGAGAGGGGAAAGTACAGCTCCCCCACTAAAATAGTTTTACTATTTTCTCCTGTAATTCATTTAACTGTCTTTAACAACTTGGATGCTATGACATTTGGTATATATGTGCTTAGTACTGATATTACTTCATTGTTTATGATACGTTTTAGAAAAATATATTTCCCCCTATTATCTCTTTTAATTAGGTCTATTTTTGCTTTGTCTAAGATCATGATTGCTATCCCCACATTTTTATTTTTTTTACTTCAACTAAAGTATAATAGACTCTGCTTCAGTCCATTATTTTAACTCTGTGTGTTTCTGTATCAAGTGTGTCTCTTATAAATAACATATTGTTGGTTTCTTGTTTCTAATCCATTCTACTCTGTTATCATTTTATGGGTGAGTTTATCCCATTTGTATTCAGTTATGATTTCTAACTGTATTATTTCCCTCTATCCTATTTTCTTCTGTTTCTCTTTTTCTCTCTCTCGACCCTGTCCCTCCTCAAAAATCTGTTTTTCTTCTAACCATGGTCTCCCTTAATCCATCTCCCTTCTCGTAACCCCCACCCTTTTCTCTTATTCTCCTCTTTTTTTTTTTTTTTTACTTTTTGGAGGGCAATTGGGGTTAAGTGACTTGCCCAAGGTCACAGGGCTAGCTTTTGTGTTAAGTGTCTGAGGCCACATTTGAACTCAGGTCTTCCTGACTCCAGGGCTGGTGCTCTACTCACTGTGCCACCTGGCTGCCCCCTTATTCTCCTCTTCTACTTACTTGTTAGGTAAGACAGATTTTTATAGTCAACTGAATGTGTGCGCATATATATATATTCTTTCTTCTTTGAACCAATTCCAATGAGAGTGAGGTTCAAGCATTTGCCCCACCCCCTCCCAATTTTGTGCTCCACTGTAAAAGTGCTTCCTGGCCTGCTTCTTTTATTTAAGATAGTTTTCCCCCTTTTTCTAGTGTATCCATCTTTCTCAGCCATCTATTTTTCTGAAATCATCCCAACACAATCAATTCACGCCTGTACCCTGTGTGGAGTCCTTTTAACTGCCCTAATAATGATAAAGTTCCTAGGAGTTACATATATCATCTTTCTATACAAGAACATAACTAGTTTAACTTCATTAAGTCCTTTATGACTTCTCTTTTATGTTTATGCTTCTCTTGAGTTTTGTGTTTGAATGACAAATTTTCTATTTGCCTTGAGTCTTTTCACCAGGAATGTTTGAAAGTTCTCTATTTCATTAAATATTCATTTTCCCTTGGAAGGATTATACTAATTTTCACTGAGTAGTTTATTCTTGGTTGTAATCCTAGCTTCTTTGCCTTCTAGAATATCATGTACAGGTATAGGGCATAAAGGACCTCACAGGTCATCTAGTCCAATTCCCTTATTTTCCAGATGAGAAAACCGATGCTCAGGGATGTTAAGTGACTTGCACAGGATCACACAGGTGATATGTGTCAGGTGGGATTTGAACCCAGGTCCTCTGACTCCAGACAGCACTACTCTTTCCCCTCTACCATCAATGCCAATATATCATCAAGAGCAAAAGTATACTCTCCTGAGAGTGGATCAATATCATTATCATCTTTTGTCTAAGTAGCCCAGCACAAGTTCAGAGCTAAAATAATATGCCTGAGAATGAAGTCTACAGGAAAAGAAAAAGAAGATTTTATTAGAACCTATCACCACAGTTCTTGAAGGAATTATTGGCTAAGCAAATAAAAACATATATAAGTATATATATATATATGACAAGTGATGATCATCAACAGTACTTACCTATTCGAAGATCTCTTTGTAAAACACTTTTATCATAAATGTAGAAAGACAAATACTGGAAAGTTCTTGGAATCTCGAAGTAAAACTCTTCACTATAAAATGGGCTAGAGAGAAAAGGAATACATTCTGTAAGGAAAAGTTCTGACTACCCCAAAGCAATATCACACCTAATAAAACAAATCATGTAATAATCTTTTTCTAACACATCCTGGACCAAACCAGGTTTCCTCTTAGGTTCTGAGAGGACCTAGGTCCCTCAGATTCCCATCAGAGAACTCCAGTGGTTTTATAAACAGATGATCACTTTGACTCTCTAGTGCTATGCTCACTCTGAAAAGACCTAAAAACATAAGTGAAGAAAGCACTGCTGACCCCATAATTTACCCCAAAGTGAGGGACACGAAGTCAACATATTTCAAGAAACCAAAGTTGGAGTGTAAAGGTTGCTAAGCAAAAAAAAAAAAAAGTCAAAATGTATGGAATAGAAAGTTAAATCCTGATCTTTACACCAACAAAATGCTCATTTCAAAAAATTAATTAAAAAAAAAAAACCAAAACAAAACAAATAAACACATAGTGGGTGGCTAGATGGTACAGTGAATAAAGCACAGGCCCTGGAGTCAGGAGGACCTGAGTTTCAAATCCGGCCTCAGACACTTAACACTTTCTAGCCGTGTGATGTTGGACAAGTCACTTAATTCCAATTGCCCTGCTTTCCTCCCTCCAAAAAGAAAAAAAAAAGATAGTGTTGCATATTGCATTCTCTGCTTATTGTACCCATGTAGCTGGCTGCCTTCCTTCTCCAAGCACTGGCTCTGCTCCCTATGAAGGAAAAAGAGAACAAAGAAGAACTTGCAGACAACCACAAAGGTAAACCAGATATCTATGTCCCAGGTGTTACTACAAACTGTCTTTCAAGGGGCAGCCCAGACTCTGAAGATGAGTGTGCAATAATTTGTCACAGTATCCCCCTTTAGAATCAGAAGCTATCTCAAAGATTACTAAATCTAAACTGTCTGAAAAACTCCCGACAAAAAGTAATCCAGCTTTGACTCAAACCCCACACCAAGGACATGGAATTTACTGGGTCAGAAGACAATCTAGCTCGTTTCTGGAGAAATCTAATGGTCAAGAAGCACTCTCTTGAGGGGGCGGAGTAGAAGCAGGGCCTCCGCAGGGCTCTGGCTTCCACCTTCCCCAATCCATGTAAAAAGGGACTCTAAACAAACTTTGGAGCTGCAGAACCCACACAGTGACACAAAGAAGCTAACCTCCCACTGAGGGCAGGCCAGCAGGAATCGGCCAGAGCAGCGCTCTGGGAGGCGAACCCAGGCCTCCATGAGCCGGAGGTTTTAGCCCCAGGGTGGGCCTGACCAGCCCCCGGCAGGAGGGACTCCAGATCACCAGCAGCTGTGGCCACTTCCAGATTCATCAACATATAGATGCAAAGGACAAAGTGAGAGGTCAGTGCAGACTGGAATTTGGGACCAGTAGCTGGGAGTGTGTCAGCTTTGCCCCCGGGGCAAAAAGCCGCTGAGCTGCCGGCTCGTGGCCTGCAGAGTGTAGGGGGACCAAGCGACCAGTCTGAGGGGTAATCTCTCTTCCTTTAATCTGCTTGGATCTGGATTGCAGTCTAGGGTGGAGGTCCTGGGGTGTATGACAAGCTTGCCAGAGTGTGTGGAGGTTTCAGCAAGGGCACCCAACTAATACTTCCGGTAGCTGAGAAAACTCCAAGGTTTGGGATGAAAGCTCCCTTGTGTAGTGGCAGAGTCCTACTGTGGCAAAAAGCCCAGGGGTCAAGTGACTGAGGGGCTATATGAACAGACAAAAGAAGCAAAACAAACAGAAGACTCCAACATTAGACTCCTATTTTGGGGACAAAAAGGAGCAAAGCATGGAACAGGAGGAAGACAGTGAAGTCAGAACTCCTGCACCAAAAGCTTCAAAGGAAAATACAAGCTGGTTATAGGCCATAGAGGACCTTAAGAAGCAGATAAAAAAAGTGGAGGAAAAATTGGGAAGAGAAATGAGAATGATGCAAGAAAATTATGAACTGAGAGTCAACAGCCTAACTGAGGAAAATCACACCTTAAAAAACAGACTCAATTGGCAAAAGAGGCTGAAAAAGGCAATGAGGAGAGGAATGCCTTGAAAAGCTGAATTTGCCAGATGGAAAAAGAATCTCAAAAGCTCAATGAGGAGAATCATTCCTTCAGAATTAGATTGGAGCAAAGGGAAGCTAGTGACTTTAAGAGAAATCAAGATGCTGTTAAACAGATCCAAACAAATGTAAGAATAGAAGGTAATGTGAAATATCTCATGGAAAAAACCACTGACCTGGAAAATAGATCCAGGAGAGATAATTTTAAAATTATTGGACTACCTGAAAGCCATGATCAGGGAAAGAACCCAGAAATCATCCTCCAAGAAATTCTCAAGGAAAATTGCCCTGATGTTTTAGAACCAGAAGGCAAAATAGAGGTTGAAAGAATACACCGATCACCTCCTGAAAAAGATCCCCAAAAGAAAACTCCTAGGAATATTATAGCCAGGTTCCGGAATTCCCAGATCAAGAAGAGAATATTACGAGTAGCCAGAAAGAAACAATTTGAATATTGTGGAAACACAATCAGGATAACACAGGATCTGGCAGCTTCTACACTGAGGGATTGAAGGGCCTGGAACAGGATATTCCAGAGGGCAGAGGAGCTGGGATTAAAACCAAGAATCACCTACGCAGCAAAACTGAATATCATCTTTCAGGGGAAAATATGTTCATTCAGTGGAATAGAGGACTTTCAAGCATTCTTAATGAAAAAACCAGAGTTGAATAGAAAATTTGACATCCAGATACAAGAAACAAGAGAAGCCTGAGAAGGTAAACAGGGAAAAGAAATCATAAGCCACTGATCAAAGTTGAACTATTAACAGTCCTATATGGAAAAACAATAATTGTAACTGATAAAACTTTTCTCAGTATGAAAATAGTTGAAGGGAACAGAAATATATATATATATGTCTATTTCAGAGGGTATATGGGCATATGAATACATGTGTAAATGTGTGTATATATATATATATATATATATATGCTTACAGGTATACATAGATAGAGGTCACAGGACCAATTTAATAGGAAAGGATGATACTTAAAAGGGGAAATTAAGAGGTGAGAGAGGAATATAATGAGAGGAGATGGAGAGAGACAGAATGGGGTAAACTATCTCATAAAGAAGAGGCAAGGGAAAATGGTTACAATGGAGGGGAAGAATAAGAAGGCAAAAGGGAATGGGTCAACCTTATTCTCACTGAATTTGGCTTGGGGAGGGAATGAAATACACACTAAATAGTGTATCTCACCCTACAGGAGAGTAGGGGGAAGGGGATGATAGGGGGATGATGGAAGTGAGAGCAGGCTGTGGGGGGGAGGGAAGTTAGAAGCACTCACTTTTGAAAAGGGATGGGATCAAAGTAGAGAATAGAACAAGTGGGTGGTGGGATAGGAGGGAGGGAGTCTTTTACAATATATCTACTATGTTAATGTTTTCTATTAGCTACACATGTACAATCTATACTGAAATGCTTATCTTCCCAGTAAGGGTGGGTGACAAGGGAGGAAGGGAATGAATCTGGAATTCAAAAGTTTTAAAATCAAATGTTTAAAATTATATATACATATATACTATTATTAATACTATCTTACATGTAACTGGGAAAGAAGATATACAGGCACTGGGGCATAGAGATCCACCATGCCCTTCTGGAAAAGTCTAAGGGGGTATGGGAGAAGATATGGGAGAGAGCAGATTGGAGCAAGGGACAACCTGTGGGACTGATATTTTGGGGCGGTGGGTAGGGGAAAAATGGGGAGAAAATTTGTAACTCAAAATCTGGCAGAAATTAATGATGTAAATCAGAAGTTAATAAAGCATTTGAAAAATGAAAAAAAAAAGAAGCACTCTCTTTCTGAGACTGCAACCAAAGTTAACTACAATTGTTAAAGAGGTTCTTGCATTCTTCTAACACAATTTTTCATCTCTACAGCCACTGCTACAGTAAAGCAGATAGGATTGATGGAAACTATCCACCTAAATTTAAGGAAATAATAATATTTATTCATGTATATTAGTGTGCTCAAATCATGGGATATATTGACAAATGAGATGCAATTTATTTTGGAGAACTTCATTCATTGGTAAGGTTAGTGCTCAATTAAATGATTTATAAAATGTTTCCCAGAGAATTATTTTACTTGATCATTAGATAAAATGCATGTGAAAAATTTTTTAAAATTTCTAATGAGGGAACTTTCAGAAGCCCGCTAGTCCAACCCACACCTAAACATTCATTCTCTTTCCTAACATACTCAATAAAGCCATTCCTTGAAGACTTCTTAATTTGAAGGAACCTGCTACCTCCTGAGAGAGAACATTCCACTTTTGGACAGGTGGTACAATGGATAGAATGCCCAGCCTGGAGTCAGAAATACTCATCTTCCCAGGCTAAAATCCAGCCTCAGACACATATGAGCTGTGTCACCCTGGGCAAGTCACTTAATCCTGTTTGCCTCAGTTCCTCATCTATAAAATGAAATGGAGAAGGAAATGGCAAACCACTCTAGTATCTTGTCAACTTCAAATGTGGTCATAAAGAGTTTTTCTTTCCCTAAATTTTCTTTTTTGTGATTTCTAATCAGTGCTCTTAGTTCTGACTTAGGGAGTTAAGTAGAAATTGTTGGATCACCCTTCCAATATTTCAGAATCCTTCAGATACTTGAAGATAGAATGCATTCTGACTGCAACATTATTCCCTTTCAAGTCTTCCTATTTCCAAGTTAGATAATTCTTTAATCCTACTGCATGATCTCAAAGCCCTCCACTATGCTGGTTGTCTTCCTTCAGAAACTCTCTAGCTTGCCCATGTCCTTCCTGAAACAGTGGTCCGGAAGAGAATATAATATAACAGATGAGGTCTCATCACTTCCCTAATCTTGCACACAATCACTCTCTTAATGCAGCCTAGATAATAAGTTTTCTGGAACACCATAGCACACTGCTAACTCCTACTGTGTTTAAAGTCCACTAAACTCCTTGATAGTTTTAGTTGTGTTTACATTTGGGATTACATGTCAGGGTTTACATTTCATATAAATTTAACTAACATTATTTATCAAGTTTACTACTAACCTTAATGACTTTTCAACAACCTGAGTACGAAAAACTTCTTCTTGGTCCAGATTTATGGTGCAAAAACAATCTCTCATTTTGTTGGGTCCAGGATATGGCAATAAATTCTTGGCTTCACCTGTTGGCACAAATTGACATTTTTTTAAGTGCTGAAAACTATAAACTATGAATACTAGATTCATATGTAAGTTCATTTTAATTCAAACATATATGTTAACAATGTGACACAAAAGGGTGCTTTAGACTTAAATAAAAATAAAATTAATAGAAGCTAAAGAAGCATGCTAAAGGTTTCACCAAGAAAGTTTGACTAGAGTTCATTCTATGTGGGTAAGGTTATACTGAAGATCCAAGTGCGGTGCCTGGAGGGATCTTGATGGAACAAAAAGTATGGGTGCTAGAACTGAATGTGAACTTAACCAAAGTAATAGTTCTTCACAGTAAACTGCTTAGTAAAGCACAAGGAGTACGAGAAGAGGGTCGAGTGATACGGGTTCTACTCCTTATTTTAAACGAGGCCCAGTCAAACAGGCCTTCTTGCTGTTCTTCATGAAGATAACGTCTCCTCCCTCCGTGCCATGCCTTTGCACTCGATATCCTCTATGCCTTGAACACAACCTGCTCACCTGTGCCTCCCAGACTCTCTCGTTTTCTTACCAACTCAGGCCAAATTCTCCTTTCTACATGAAATCTTTCTGATTCAATTTCCCTCCCCAGATGCTAGTGCCCTTCTCCCCAGATGTCCTTATAAGTAATGTGTGTGTGTATATACATGTATGGATACAACACACATTTTTATTTGTATGGGTTTTCTCTTCCAAGAGAACATAAACTCCCCAGGAGCAGGGATTGTTTCACTGTTGTCTCCCTACCTCTAACACTTAGCAGAGTGCCTGGCATGTAGAAGATGCTTAATTAATTCACTGAACTGTGGGAATTGGGGCAAGAACCATACCCAAGAGCCAGAAATCACCTGAACTTCCTGAATGAAAGCACTTAACATCTATACATTAAAATTCCCTTCTGAAAAGGGACAGATTTAAATGATTTCTAATGTTCTCTCTAGCTCCAAAGTTCTATGATCAAAAACTGGAAAATGGAGACAGAAAAATGACCACAGATCAAATGGAAATCAAAAGTTAGTCCATACCAACATGCTCTGAAAGAAATCTATCAGAAATGAAAAACTTGAAGTGACTAGCACTAATAAGCATTACTAAATAAAGAAAATCCATTACTGTGGAATTGTGAGATATTCAAGCTATGAAAACTTAACAGAGATATTTGCAAGGTTATTTTAGGTAAGGCATTTTATAAAGTGTTACTTTCTAATGTTGAATGCTTGCATTTACAGTCATCTAATCCTACCTTATATCTCATAAAGAATTCCTCCTTCTAAAAAACACATTTTTTTAGAAGGTATCAGTTTCTGAATAAATGTCTAAAATGATGGGTAACTCACTACTTTTGAAGTAATACATTATACTTTTGGACATCTCTAACTTAGCAAGTTTTTCTTGACATTAGCCAGTTAGATCCCTGAAATCTCAACACACTGTCCTGAGTGAAATCTTACATGATTGGGTTAAAAAAAAGTCAAATTCTCCTTATACTGTAAGAGCCCTTCAAAGACTTGAATATAATAATAGGCATAACTTCCCTGCCTTTTCAGGTTAAATAGTGAATCAAGGAATAATTCAGAGTTGGGAGGGACCTCAGTGCCCAACCTACCTCTGAAATTTTCTGTGACATACCTGACCAATATGGGAGGCCAAACAGGACAAATTCAGGGCCTATTCCATATGATAGTCCTTCAAATACCCGAGTGCTATCGGGATCTACTTTAAATCTTCTTTTCTCCAGGCTAAAGGGACTTAATTCTCTCAATGGCTCCTCTTATGATACAGCCTCAAGCAGATTCTGGGGCACTGCTGGTTACCCTGCTTGGATACTCTCCCATCATATTTTAGATGATCTTGCTGTGACAAGCAAAATTGAATATGATATAATCTAGAGATGATCTGAAGATGGCAGATTATTAGAGCAGAGGTTCTTACATGTATTTGCACATTTTTTTAAATTAATTTTTAATTTTTTTAAAAATTAATTTGTTTGTTTACTTGTAGTTTACAGGATTCAATTCCACAATTCCTTGAGTTTCACATTTTGTCCCCTTCCCCCCCCCCCATGGAGGCATATAGTCAAGTATAGGATCTGTAAATACTTTCACATTATACATTAGTCAGGTTATAAAGATGGATTGTATCAGATGGAATGAAAAATGGTAAAGAGGGCATAAAACCAAACAATAAAGGGAAAAAGATCAGGTATTTTGCTTCCATATGGATATAAACTCAGTTCTTTCTAGTTCTTTCTCTGGATGCACACATTTGTCTCCATCATGAGTCTTTTGGGATTGACTTATATCACTGCATTGCTGAGAAGAGTCCAGTCTATCAAAGTTGGTCATCACACATACATTGTGTCTGTAATTGTGTACAAATTTCTCCTGGTTCTACTCTTCTCACTCGGCATCAGTTTGTATAAGCCTCTCCAGGTAAATATGAAGACCGTCTGCTCCTCATTTCTTATGGCACAATAGTATTCCATAACATTCATATACCACAACTTGTTCAGCCATTCCCCAATTGATGGGCACCCCCTTAATTTCCAATTCTTTGCCACCACAAAAAGAGCTGATATAAACATTTTTGTACATATGGGTCTTCCTCCCACTTCTATGATCTCTTCTGGGATAAAACCCTAGGAGTGGTATTACTGGGTCAAAGGGTATGAAAGTATTTATAGCCCTTTGGGCATAATTCCAGATTGCTCTCCAGAAAGGCTGGATCAGTTCACAACTCCACCAGTAATGCATTAGTATTCCAATTTGCCCACATCCTCTCCAGCATTTGTCATTTTCCTGTTTTGTCATCTTAGCCAATCTGACTGGTGAGATGTGGTACCTCAGAGTTGTATTGATTTGCATTTCTCTAATAAATAGTGATTTAGAGCATTTCTTCATGCATGTATTCGCACTTTTAAAAATGGAAAAGAGAGGGAGAGGAAGAGGGAAAGAAGGAAAGAGCGCTATCTGTATTTAAATATAACTGATTTCCTTTGAAATCCTGTTTTATTTTATGCATTTAAAAACATTCTAAGAAGAGTTCATAGGCTTCACCAGACTGCCAAAGGAGTACATGACACAAAATACGATAAAAACAGCTCATATACATGTACTAATCTCTTTATTCTGGAAAACTATGCCTCTCTAAGCAACCTGGGATCACATTAGCTTTTTCAGCTCTTATATCACAGTCTTAACTCATATAGAGCTTACAGGTTTCTAAACCCCCAGATCTCATGCAGACAAAATACATCCACTGTCCCTTCAACCAACCCTAGAATACAGAGTTGTTGTGCCTTACTTCATTCTGGTTCTACTTCTCTGGTAATCTCCAACCTGTCAATATTCTTCCGAAAAATGTAGCGTACACATCAGGGATGTATGTGTTTGCATGTATGCTCTGCACAGGGCAGAGTACAGGAAAGTATCAATTCCTTTTATCTGAATATTACACTTCTATTAAAACTGTCAAATATTATACTAATTTTTTAAACTACCAAGTCACACTCTGACTTACACTGAGCTCACAATGCAGTAAAACTACATGTTGTTCTGCAGTTACTTTTTGAAATGGAGGGTTTTACATTTACCCTTATTAAATTTCATCTTATTGGATTCAGATTATTGTTCTAACTCGTTAAGTGCTTTAGATCAGAATCGTGTCATTTCCAGTAATGGTTCTCTTTTCCAACTCTGTTCCATTTATACATGCAATAAAGGTTGCCACTGTCAATACAAGGCCACTCAACACAATTCAACAAATATCTATGAATAATAAATTCTCATCAGACCAGATCTAAGTGCAAAACCTGTGATGATCCATCAGGTAACTCTCTCAAGGTCTTCATTAGGCCATTGAACTGATTTCAAGTTCACACAACTCTACCACTACCTAGTTCATATCTTTTCATTTTTTTATCCATGAAAATTAAGAAATGTTTTGTCAAATGTCTTACTGCATTCCAGGTTATGTCATATCTACAACATTCTTCTGAACCACCAACTTATTAACCCTATTATAAAAGAGAAATGAAGCATATTCTGTCCTTACCTCTTTTTATCATTTCCTCTGATATTCCTGATCATATTTATGTGAATTAATTATTTTTATTTTATTAAGTTCTATAAAAAATACCCCTTTGGTAATTCAATTAGTATAGCATTAAGACTTTTAAAATGACTTTGTTAATATTATCATTTTTATTAACTGGCATGACCCAGTCATGAGGACTGAATATTCCTCCAGCTACGTAAGTAGTTCTTGATTTCTTTAAGGAGCATTTTCTAATTGGATCTTGTGTCTTGTGTGTAGTTTGGTAGACTGAGCCCTAGATATTTTATGTATTTTGTAGTTTTTAGGAATGGTTTTTCTCTAATATTGCTTCTTGGATTCTGTTATTATTATCTAGAAATGCAGTTAATAAGTTTTGAGAGTTTATTTTGGAGCCTGCAACTTTATTGAAGCTATTGTCTCAATTAGTACTTGCTGATTCCCTAACTTTTCCAAATATACAATCGTATCATCAGCAAACATGGATACTTCTGTCTGCTGAGGCTATCTTTATGCCTTTAATTTTTTTCTCATCTTACTGTTGATGTTATTTACAAAATTACATCCAATAAAATAAAAGTGGGCATCAAGGCATCCTTGATTTATTCCCATATTTATTGGAAAGAGTTCTAGGATATCCTCATGGCATATGATGCTTGCTTTTTATTTTATTATATATGTTTATATATATATATACACACATGTTTTTAAAACATCCCTCTATGCCTGTACTTAGTAGAGAATTTGGCATAAATAAGTATACTTTTTGAAATGCATTGATTGAGATAATCACGTAAAATCTTGAGATAATCCTGTAAAAACTTGAGTAGGTAATATGGTTAACTATGTTGATCACTTTCCTAATATTCAACCATCATCCAACTTGGTCATAATAAATTTATTTCTTAGATAAATTGCTATGGTGGGACAGGATTTAAAAAAAAATGGAGTCAAAGTTCATTAACGATATTTTCTTTCTGTTTTATCTTTCCCTAATTTAAATATGAGGACTATATTTGTCCCATTAAAGGATTCTGATAGGGTACTTTCTCGAATTTTGAGGATAATTTGTGAAGCATAAATTTGACAAATCTTCTGTGAATCCATCAGAACCATAAGTTTTTTTTTTTTAATTTGGTACTTCCTTCCTTCACAGCAGGTTCTGCTTCCTGTTTCTAGATTGGGTTATTTAACATCTCTATCGGCCTTCTAACAGTTTGGGAATTGTATATTTTTGAAGGTGTTCTGTTTCTTTCGTGTCCTCAGTTTTTAACTGTCTTAGCTCTAATTATTCTTTTTATTTCTTCTGGTTTTTAAATTATTTCACTTTGATCATTTGATATCTTATGGATATAATTATCTGTCTTTTAATCAGATTAGGAAAGGGTTTATCAATTTAATTAATATTTTCAAAGAAGAGGTTTTAAGTTTTATCATTATTTGGGTTTTTTTAAATTTCCAGTTTATCTATTTCTCCCCTAATTTTAATGTTTTCTCTTTTGTGCTTATTTTAAATTTGTTTATTTGTTGGCTAATTTTGAAAATGCACATTCAGTTCTTTAATACTATTTTGTTAATGTATGTTTATAGGAATATGATTTTCCCCCTCAGGACTGCCTTAACCATATCCCAGAAATTTTGGTATTGTGTTCCATCATTTTCATTTTCTTTCACGTAACTGTTTCTATGATTTGTTCTTTAACTTACTCATTATTCAGGATTTCATTATTAAGTCTCCTTAGGTCTGTGTCTTTTAATTGTAGTCCCTAAATCAGTGGCTATTTTTATAGCATTGTAATTTATAAAGGATGTATTTACCATTTCTGCCTTTTTGCATTCATTTGCAATCCCTATGCCATAACAAGGGGCAATTTTTTAAAAAGTTCCAAATGGGGATGAGAAATACATACATTCTTTTGTTGTCCCATTAAGAAGATGCTTTAAATTTTTTAGCTCTAGTTTCCCCAGCAATTTGTTCAGTTCCTTATTTTCCCCTTTGTTTATCTTTGTGTTAAGACTTCACTAAAACTGAAGTTTGAAGCTTGGATCTCCATAGCAACAGAAAGAAGGGAGGACCAAATTGTGGAGATGTGTTTTGTTGCAAGCTCGTGGGGCAGTTCAACTAATGCTGCCTTGCTACAGGTAGTGCATGGACGATGGAACAAATGTGCACTGAGTGAGCTCGAGTTAAGTATTATTTCATGGAGTTTTTAACCTCATTTTGGGTTCCTGGTGTCCTTGACCAAGGCAGAAGCTTAAGTTGTTTTATTTTTGTTTTGGAGACTTTTTGAGCCACCATAAGGATCAGAGAAAATGTCTAGTCCTCTACCGTACCAAACATCCTTTCCAGACCTAGTCCATTACATTTTTGATTACGCCAAGCTTATTCCTCGTGACCTACGTTTCTTTTTCTAATTACTCACAAACCAGGTCTTCGATAATACTTACTAGATTAAATTTACCAGTAATCAAAGTCAAGTTTTAGTCTAAGACTTGAAACATCTACCTTTTCCCCCTTTTTGAAAAACTGGGACATTTTATTGGCTGAGTTTTAAAAGCACCTCTGGCATCCTTCATGATTTTTGAAAAATTACCAACAGCAGTATCCCAAAGTTTTTCAGTGCACTAGGATACAGTTCTTTCAGAACAATTATTTCTGCACAATCATTGAAGGTAGTACCTAGGTAATATCATTCTTACTTTTCACTTCTCTTGGATCTCCATTAGTTCATTTGTAGTTAGAATGTAAGCTCCTTGTTCGTATGCATGTATTATATCATTCTTGAACTTTATATCCCCAGAACCTACCACAAGGTCCCATATACATTAGGTACTTAATAAATGCTTATGAACTGACTGGTTCCAAGTTCATCATATTTTGGTTATATTTCCCAATTTTTTCCCTTTACAAAGGAAACAAAAAACTAGAATAATTGTGCATTTCTACTTTCTTACTTATCTTTCTCTGATAAATTCCAAGCAACAGTATTGTACCTTTCTTTGATCTTCCTCATGTCCTAAATGTGATTTTAAAAGCATCATTTATTATCTTTTGAATTCACTTCAAAAATTTAAAATCAGTCAGTGAATTCCCTGTGTATCTATATGGGCCTTTTTAGACAACTCCAACCCCTTTTCTTCTTAAATGGAATTGTATTTTAGGAAAACTTTTTGAGAGTATCTCGTTAATCTAAAGGAAAGGACAAAACTAAAAACTTGGGGTCAGAGGCACAATAAGGAGACAAGAAGAACAATCAAATAAGAGAAAGGATCACAGGAGGCAAAATGGACAATCTGGATTACACAAAATGTAATGGTTTATGCACAAACAAAACCAATGAATCTAAAATTATAAGTTAGTTAAATAAGAAAAAAAAAATCTTTGCAAGAAGTTTCTCTGATATGGATCTCATTTCTAAAATAGCTAGGGAACTGATTCAGATTTATAAGAGTCACTCCCCAACTGATAAATGGTCAGAGGCAAACAGGTGGCACAATGAATGGATGGCATGCCGGGCCTGGGATAAAAAGGATCTGAATTCAAATCCAACCTTCAGACACTTAATAGCTATCTGACCCTGGCAGACAAGCCCTTTAGTCTACTGTTTAGTTTGCTGAGAAATGAGGCTAACCACTCTTTTAATGTGGTTCTAACTTCTTAAATGCCTCTTTTCTCATACTTCTTACCCCTCTACCCAAATTTTTTCCTCTTTTGCTCCTCAGAGGAAAACTGGCCTTTCTTCCCTGCAAAGACCCAGCCCTTTACCTGTGCCCTATATCCTCACTTTTCTCCATAGTAAAATGAGGATAATAAAAGCACCAATCTCCCAGGGTTGTTGTGGGGATCAAATGAAATATTTATAAGGTCCTTAGTACAGTGCCTGGCATGTAGCAAGCTCATAATGTTTCCTTTCTTCCTATTCCCTTTTGTCTCTTCCCGCAGCTTGTTCCTACATTTCTTCTTTCTAATTTTTGATCTTTATCTACTAATCTCTTTCCTGTTGCCTACAAATAGGCCCATGTCTTCCCATCCTTAAAAATCTTTCCTTTGGTACTGCTATATTCTCAGGCATCATTTTATATATTTTTTTCCTTACCAAGTCAAACTTCTAGAAAATGTTTTCTGTGTTCACCACTACCCCTTTCTTATCTACTGTTCAATAAATAAGTGAGTATTAATTGTTTACTGCATTCCAGGCACTGGGCAAACTTAAGAGTAAGCAAAACCATCCCTTTCCTCAAGGGGCTTAAGTTTTAATGGCAGAAGACAACAGATAAAAGGAAAATACTGGGGTTAGGGGAGGGCTGAAGCATGTGCTCAGTGCAGGGTTTGAAAATTGCCAGGAATGAAAGAAAAATCACACATGAAGCACTTGGTATATGCAAAGCGTAAATGACAGACAGGCCTGGTTCTGGGGTGAAAGCTTATCAGAGCGCAGGATTCCAGGGGCAGAGTCCAGGTTCTCATGGGCGACGCCCTAGGAAGATGAACAGAGCTCAGATGGAATGATTTAAGTGGCTGGGAAATCTCAACCCTTTGAAATAGGTATTTTTACCCCAGTGTCTCTTAAAAACCACTTCCTTGAGGGTGACTAATGATCTTTTAACTGCTAACTCAAAGATGTTTTCTCAATCTTCAACTTCCCTGACTTCTCTGAAATTTTTCACATTGACCACCTCCCACACTCTCCTAAATTCTTTCTCCTCCCTTGACTTCCATAACAGGGCTCATTTTTGGTTCTGCCTGACCTGCCTAACCACTTCTCAGGCTCCTGTGCTGGACCATCACTCAGCTGTGATTAAGTGTTCAGTATCTGAGGCTGGATTTGAACTCAGGTCCTCCTAACTCCAGGGCTGCTGCTCTATTCAGTGCATCACCTAGCTGCCCCTGAGTTGTCAATTTTAAAGTCAAACTAAAAATCTGTTGTGCTATTATTGTTCTCCAGTCATGTTCAGCTCTTTGTGACCCCCTGGGGGTTTTCTAGGCAAAGATACTGGAGTGGTTTGCCATTTCCTTCTCCACCCAATTTTACAGATGGGGAAACTGAGGCAAACAGGGTGACGTGATTTGCATAAGGTCACACAGCTAGGAAGTGTCGGAGATGAATCTTCCTGACTCTATTTAGCACTTTATCCCTCTTTACTTTATTTTGTACATGAATGCATGGCTTGTCTCCCCCACTGACAGCCACAAAAATTTAGTAAGCTCCCTAAGGGTAGGACTTTTTTCTTGTCTTTCTATCCCATTTGCTCAACAGTGTCTCTTGCATTTAACGGGTGGGTTAATGTTTATTATTATTCTTACTCAACTGGATGCTCTAGAGCTGGAAGTACCATCAGAGTCCATCTGGTACAGTCCCCTCATTCTACATGCAGGGAAACTGAGATTCAGGGAAGATAAGGAACTTGCCCTAGGTCACATAAATAAGAAGGGAGGGGAGAGGGAATAAGCCTTTATATGGATGTTTACTATGTGCCAGGTGCTATGCTAAGGACTTTTATAAATACTATCTCATCTGACCCTCACAACAACCATGAGGAAACTGAGGCAAACAGGGTTAAATGACTTGCTCAGGTTCACACAGTTAGAAAGCATGTGAGGCGGTATTTGAACTCAGATCTTCCTGACTCCAGACCCAGCACTTTATCCACTGTGCCACCTAGCTGCTCTATGTGAAAACATAAAAACATGATCATCTTAGCATATAATCTTTGAAAAATAATTCTGAAAAACCCCATTAATTAATAAATATGTGGTACAAGAACTAGATCCTAAGGTCCTGCTGTACACAAGTTGTGCTAGTTTTTTTTCCTAAAAGGGCAGAAAAGCTGTCTCTAAGACTTGATTGGTCCAGCTTCCTAGCTGCCAAGACATAAAAAGGAGAGCAACCCAGAGGGAACATCTGCAAATCAGCTTCCCTTCTCACCAGATGGAGCTGTGCCTTCTTAAACGAGTGCAGTATCCCTGCTGAACTCCTGCCCAATGTTCTTTCTATGCTCTGGCTAAGTAAACTTCCTTTGGATAACGATCAGACGAACACTCTTGGTTCCAGTATTGAACCTGAACTTCCGGGCAGGCATCAGTCAGTCAATAAACATTTATAAAATGCCTAAGTATCAGGCACTATGTTAAGCACTGGGGATACGAAGAAAGGAAAGACAGGCCCTGCTCTCCAAGAGCTCACAAAATGCAAATAACTTAACAAGCTATATGCATGAAAAATTGGAAATAATAGAGGGAAGGCATTAGAATTAAGGGGGATTAGGAAAAGCTTTCAGTAGATGGTGGGATTTTGGCTGGAAGCTGAAGGAAGCCAGGGAAGTCAGGAGGCAGAGATAAGGAGGAAAGCATTCCAGGCATGGGGGCAATCTTCGAAAAGATAATACTGGAGATGGAGTGTCTTGTTTGAGGAATAACAAAAGAAGCCAGTGTCACTGGGAGAAGGTCACTTGAGAGAAGAGGATGACCCTATAAAGCTTAAGGAAGGTGATGGGGAAGAATTTCAACAAGATGGGCAACCCTTCTTTCCACCCAGATTTCCTGACAGGAACAGGGTAACAGTTCATCTCGTGCATAATAGCTTTTAAAATATCAGATCCAATACAGGCATGGATTTATAAAGGAAATTGGATCTGGAAGGTATATATGTTCATGGAGACCTAAAGTCTAATGTAATAAAAAGATTCAATTTCTTAAACTTTTCATTTTTTTGTGATGAAATTATTTTTCTTCCTAACCTCATTTTGTTACAAGTCCACAACCTTCCCTCTAATATGTGGCCTCCAAGCACAGAAGGGAAGGAAGTTGGATGTACTCTCCCCATCTGGTACTCCCTAAAAACTGTACTTGAAAAGTGCTAAGGCAGGTATGCTTTTCTCAGAAGTCTGAGGAGAGTTCACAGCCACCTCTGAAACCAGCAGTGAAGTAGCTACAGGTAGGCAACATGGGGAGAGTGCATCTTTACCCTTTTCCCCCCCAAGAAATCACATAGAAGCAAACTTGAACTTCATGTTTTGCTCAGTGCTGCCTAGTTTATCAATGTAGTTGGAAAAATTTCTGTTTTCAAAATACCCATTGCAGCAGAACTGACTGTATTTGCTAAAATTGAGGACTTTAAAAAACTTTAAAAGTTCCTTTTATTTTGATCTCATTTTTATTGATAGCTTTTGCTTTTATATCTAAGCTTTACGCTTCGGACTATTTCCTATCTGCCCAGTGGCTGAACCCTCTTTTATGTCTTTTTTCTGTAATTGAGTATGGGCTCCTTGGGAGAAGGTACTGACTTACTTTTAGCTACATTCCCAGCATTTAGCACAAGTTTGGCACATGTTTAAGTGCTTCATCAATGTTTTATCTTTCATTTCCTTTTGGTAAGTGTCACAATGGATCAGAAAGACTAGACATAATGTGCCAGGAAGCACAGATCTTCCAACACTCGGTTTAGTGGGGAGCTTGGTGGTGCTGGAAGGAGCCTGCAAGGGAGATCTTCTAAGGACCCAGAAGGTTGTGAACTCCAAACATGCCCCAAACTGACACTGGAAGTGAAGAGAGTATACCATAAGAAGACCTTGCTGGTAAGTGTCTTGACAATCCTTAGGGTCCTTCTGTGGTTTGTAATCTTGACCTATGCTTGCAAAAAGTTTTTTATGTTCTCTTGATTTTATTGTTCATTTGTTTCTGTTGTGTCTGACTCTCTGTGATCCCATTTTGGGTTTTCTTGGCAAAGATACTGGAGTGGTTTGCCATTTCCTTTTCTAGCTCATTTTACTGAGGAGGGAACTGAAGCAAACAGGGTTAAGTGATTTTTCCAGGACTATACAGCTAGTTAAGAGGCTGGATTTGAACTTGGGTTTCCCTGACTCAAGGCCCTGTGCTCTAGTCACTGTGCCACCTAGCTGCCCTCTCTTGATTACTGTGCCTTAGTTTATTGCTTGAGAATAATCTTTTAGCCCTATGTGATTATACAGTTGTTGTTTTGCATGACTTGGATGGAGCAACTGGTACTCAGATGTTCTGTGAAATTCTGGCTTGATTTCCTCATCTCACTGGAGGTACAGCTCTTCCCCCAAGTTTAGCTTTGGGAGAGAGCAGGAGGCAGATCTGTTCTTAGCCTTGAGATCACACCTTGGAAAATTCTCCTAGTGAAGCTTTAAGAATTATAAAAAGAATGGTACTTTTGCTCACAGAACACTTTAATTCTGCTGTATTTTATATTGATTCCCTGTGCCCACCCAAATGGCCACCCAGTTGTACTACCTTATTCTTAGACTTGTCGATTAGGTAACTTTTTACTTCCTGGATAAGACACTATTGATAAAAATTAATTCTTATTTCCTTAATTAATTGGACCTAATTTCACATCCTTTCTCAGCACCCTATTTTTAAGGAAACAAAGTTACCATACATAAAAATAATTTACTATGTTGCTTCACTAAGCTTGCAATGAGTAATATAATACAATGAGTAAAATCCCGGAATATTATATCCATAATTTTTTAAAAACTTAGCATATGTATTTAGCATATGTTTTATTGAACTCGAGAAGAATAGATTGAAAATGCACTATTATTTAGTCAGGGTAATTTAGGTAGACGTTCCTGACTACCAGCTATTCCTGGAAAGCAGTTATATGCCAAGTTCACAGAATTATTATAATTTCCTTTTTGACTATCATGCTATATGTTCAAGATGACAACTATGAAGTACAAAACATTACTTATTAACTCAATCTTCTCTTCATATACTGGATTGCTAAAGATTATAGTTAAGGGATGGCATTTGTCTAAACTTTGGATTGTTTTATTATTTCCTTTCAATCCTTATACAGAATGATGGGTGTTTTATGTGCAAAAATCTTTGTCACCATGGACAGTCAGATGTTCATGATAACTGTAACAGTAATTCATTGTATACTGAAAGCTAAGAGATAACTCAGAGGTTGCAATTCTTTAACTGATGCATTTGTACTTTTAATATATATCTAGATTCACGCATCATTTTATTTAGAAGGCCAAACAAGGAATAATATTTGAGTGAAGGTAAAATAAATCATTACATTTAGGACACTACTTCAAGAGTCTGCTAGAAGGCTTCTCACCTTTTATCCCCCCAAAGTATCTCTGAATGTATTTGTGATTTTGGGGATAGGAACTATAAAGGTTTTCTTTTGTAGCCAATACCATTATACAATACTGTTATGTAATATAGCAAAATCTAAATGAATAATTTAGTATTTCAAAATGCAATATGTTAATGACTTAACTTTTAGAAAGCTTCAATTAATATCTAATTTAGTTGCCACAAAATGCCTTGTTTGTTAGTAGTCTTTCATCAGTCCATAAGACACTACTTGCTTTTTGAGGTGACTCACCACACCCTAGACTAGACATTCTCCACATAGCCAAAGTAAAACTGATGATTGTAGCAGTTATGTAGATATAATTTTAAAATTACAGTATTTTGTTTTGGTTGAAGCCTGTCATTTCATCAATGTAAGGAATTCTGCCTGTGGAAACTTCCTCTCACTCTGCAGATTGGTTACCCTCTCTAATTGACAGTCTCAGAGAGTTGCCTGGGGCATGGAGAGTTTAAGTGACATGCCTTTGGTTAGGAAGAAGGCAGGCTGGACTGTGAACATAGATCTCCCTGACTGCAGGGTTGGCCTTCGATCCACTCTGCCCTGTTGCCTCTAGGAGCATATGTTCAGGTGTGTGTGTTTGTTTGAAGGCAAAGAAAACAAATTGGTAATGCTTGCTGATAAATTCAAAGCAAGCATTCCTGAGGTTGAGAAAGGTAGTAGGAACATACCTAGGCTACTATTTTGTTCTTTCCATCAAAATATCCCATTGAAAAAACTATAGCTCTCACAGAGGCATTTAGGCCTCTTCAGAAAGACCAGTAATTACTGTCTTAGGAAAAAGAGGTAAAAAAAATTAGTTGTTTTTCTTTTCTTCTTTCTTTCTCTTTTAAAGGTTACTTTGGTGTGTATGTAATGGCTGTAATGACTCATACTTGAAAGAAAAATGAGGTTGAAACAACACCCACAGAAGGCTGTCCTGACTGTGGCAGAACAAAACAGAAGCATAAATGATTGCTTTATTTTTTTATTTTATCATTGAGCTTTTGGAATGACCGGTGTCTCTGAATGACTGTTTCATTACAGAACTGCACAAACTTTTCATTGAATGAGTTTGCTTCTATGAGATCTGAAACCACTTGAATGCAGAAAACTGCACCACTGTAGAGTAACCCCCAAGCTGTAATCCTTCCTAAACCCACTTCCACAAGCAAACATCAGGTCTTTGTCAAGGTAAAGTGCCACATTTATGCATATCTTCTAGGGCAGGAGAAGTTGGTGCCATGGTCTCCAACCAAAGTTTTAGCCATCCCAAGTTGCACTCAGCTAGCCCATCCTACGAGAAGGGGAGGGGGGCAGGCCCTATTTTATTGCAATATTTATGCATTGCATTTCTCAACCATTTAACATGTATAAAACTATACTACCATTTTTATTATTGTTTTCAACTGTGTCACTGATGAAAATTTTGAGTGTTGTGGCCCTAAAGCCACTGTCCCCATAAGCTCTGTGGTTCTTGTTGCCAGAGTTTGCAGAGAACTTCTATGCTGATTATGGAGAGAACTAAGCATACAATGGAATGAAGGATTGGTGGATTTGCAGTCAAAAGGCCCAGGTCCAAACCTTGGCTCTACCATTCACCTCTCTTGAGGTTCTAGATAAGTAGCTTCACTTCTCTGCATTTCGGGTCATCTGGAAAATGAGGAGGGTAGACTAGATGGTTTCTAAGAGGATTTCCAGCTCTAAATTTATGATCCTATGACTGCATTGGCAAGAGGTTTGGAAAATTAAATAAAATATTTGCATCAAATATTTTAGATCCAAAGCATATTTTTTTCATTACTTCCTTCAATAAGCATTTAATCATTTTGCTTCACCACTGGGCAATCTCAGATGCTCTCTCCTCCTCTGGCTT